>NC_045491.1:9125642-9461142 GCF_009650955.1 Corvus moneduloides | reverse complement strand
CATGTACTTGACCACGCCAGGCCGGCTGTCGGGCTCGCCACACTGGGGCTCAGGGTAGATGAAGTCCAGCACCAGCCGCACGAAACCCAGCAGCAGCCCCAGCACCAGCCCCCAGAAGGCACCCTGGAAAGGAAGGGAATTCTGTGTTGGAGCAGCATCCAGCCAGGATGCAGGGCTGCTCTCAGGCCAGCAGAGTCGGTACCTTCTCGTTTGCTCTTTTCCAGAAGCAGCCCAGAATGAACACCATGGCCACGGGCGGCTGCAGGTAGGAGCTGATGGACTGGATGTAGATGAAGAGTTGCCCGCCCTGGCCAGCCTGCACCAGGGGGATCCACAGGATGGACACCACAGTGAGCAGCAGCACAAAGACCCTGGGCAAGACAAAGGAGCCATTCCTGTGAGCTCAGGCCCTGCTTTTCCAGTTGCTCAGTGTGACACTCTGACCTAGGTGTCCCACAACCATAAAGCCTCCATTGCCATCCTCCCCGAGCCTGTGCAGGGTGGTGGCACCCCAGCAGCTGTGCCCAGATGTGTATCTGGCACTCGGGCTCTAATCCAGCTCATCCCAGTTCTCCCCACCTGCCAACAATCATGAGCTCCCACTCCGAGCACCGAGGACGGAAGTGTTTCCAGAGGTCCATGGTGAAAATGGTGCTGGCGCTGTTGAAGATGGAAGTCAGGGAGGACATGAGGGCTGCGATCATCACTGACATCATCAGGCCCCTGAGTCCTGGGAACAAGGAGAAGTAGAGCCACCCTGAGGAACCCTCAGTAGCTCCACTGCAGGGTGGCCTCGGGGTCTTCTGTGGGCTAGAACAGACTTTTAAAACTGGTTTTAGCTCCAATTTAAAATGACAGTGATAGGTTTGTCCCACACAAACCTCACTGAAATGACAGTTCCAGGGTATTTTCCTCTCTGAACTTCCCTCCCAGATGCCTGTGGCTGCCACATGCCAACCCCACCAGTGCCAGAACCATCACCAAGCTCTTACCTACAGGCAGAAGCTCCAATACCAGCTTGGGATAAGCAATATCAGAACATCCAGAGGGGTTGCCACAGATTTTTTGGCAAATTTCCGGGTCTGCACAAGCCACCAGATCTGAAATAAGCAGTGGGGAGTGAGAGGCAGCATTCCCAGCCACAATACACCAGTGTCTCTGAACAAGTTCCTCTGCTCAATGTTGTAAACTGCTTTCTAAGGGAAATACTGGAGAGCTTGAGGAGCTTCCAGCAAATGACACAGGACTATCTCAGCACAGGGATGTCTGGGGCTGCTCTGGGAGGATCTGCATCCTCCAGCTCCTAACTGGAAGAAAATTTCTTCATGTGTTGGGTATTTGATGCATTGGAGCCTCTCAGCTTATTCAGGAAAGGCTTCTCCAGCTCTGTGGAGTTGGCACAGGCAGAGGGAGGGAAGAGATCTCTCCCTCAGGACTTACCTGGGAAGAGAACCCGGCTGATCATGCCTGGCATTACCATCATAAAGAGGGGCAAAATCTTCAAGTAGGAGGTCATCAAGGAGCCTCCTTTGGCGTGGGAGAGGTTTTTGGCAGCGAGGGACCTCTGAACAATGACCTAGGAATGAAGGAATGGGTTTGGTTGGCTGCCAGCAGCAGGAGCTGGCTGGGATGACGCGATCCCAACTTTGATCTCCACTGAACTCTGGAAGTCTCAGAGGGTGATCACAGAGCTTGGCTGTGGCTCTGGAGTTGTTGCTTTGGATCCTGACTCCTTTCAGAAACACAGGCACTGCTTGTGCCATTCCAGCCGAGCCTGGAAGGACACTGTGCTGCAGGACCTGACCCTCACCTACCCATGCCCAGGATTTTCCATTCTTCCTGCACTGGGGACTTCCCTGACCCTGTGGAGAAGCCTGGCCAAGGATCAGGACAGAGCCTGAAACAAGCAGCATTAAATAAGAGAGCAAGAAAGCACAACTGGAACAGCAGGAGGTGTTTTAGGGCTTCAAGTCCCTGGCTCTCATGGTGTCACTGGAAGGAATGGGAGCCAGACACCGGGAAAGGTGAAAGAAGACATTCACAGGTGGTTCACAAGGAGTGAAAGGATTAAGTTAAAAAGCGAACAAACAAACAAACAAAAGACTTCTTTATAGACTGGGATTAACACACAAACACATTCTTACCACTTTTTCCATGGAGATGATTACTAATATTTAGTTGTGCATATCAAGTTTTCCTTCTTTAAGACTTCACCATCTGATTTTACTGATGTAAAATAAGATTTTACTGATGATACCCCTCAGAAAGAGTAAATCAATCCAGGTGAGGTCTCAACCCCCAGGTTTGTAATCAGATTCAACCAACCACAGGAACAAGCAGTGACCCACCTGATCTGTGCACCAGTACCACAGGGATGGGATGGTCATTCCCACCAAGACTCCTGGCCAGGGCAGGTCAGAGTTCACAGGGTCTCGGAAAATGTGGAAAGCATCTTCCCTGGGCAAGCCACAGCTGCTGTTTTCCTTGCGGATGCTGGGAATGGCATAGAAGTATTTTGCCTGCAAACCTTCAAGGCCACCAACTTCAATAAAACCTGAAATGGGTCATGAGAAGCTGTTACTGCATCCCCCCAGGTCAGGACTCTGATTCCAGTCTCTGGTTCACTATGGGTGATGCTCCACAAGTATTCTTTAAAAATCAGAATCTCTTGATTCTCAGACTGGGCTGGGGAAGAGCAGACACTCACTGCTGGCTGGAGGAGGTGCTGCCTCTCCTATGGGATCACAGAATCCTGGGATGCTTTGGGTTGGAAGGGACCTTAAAGCCCAACCAATTCCCACCCCTGCCATGGGCAGAGACACTTTCCACTATTCCAGATTGCTCCAAGCCCTGTCCAACCTGGCCTTGGACACTTGCAGGGATCCAGGGACAGCCACAGCTTCTCTGGGCACCCTGTGCCAGGGCCTCTCCACCCTCACAGGGAAGGATTTCTCCCTAATATTTAACTTGGTGAAGTTTCTGTCATAGTTTTAGTGACAAACCCCCAGGAAAACACTCACTGAAGACCATGAGGGACACGGCCCCGATGAGCATGATGAGGGTCTGCAGGGCATCAGTGTAGATCACGGCTGCCAGGCCACCTGGGAGAGCAGAGAGGCACAAACTGGGATGAACTGTTCTGTCAGAGCAGTTCACACTTTGCACAAGTTCTTGCCCAGCAGCACAAGCAGAGCCCTGAACCTGGCTGGGGGTTCCGTCCGTGCTGGGGGGAAGTTTGGCCAATGACACTTTGGAATTTCTCAAGGTTTGAGTCATCATGAGTCACCATTTTGTCACTATAAGCCAAAAGCAGAAGCAGTTCTACGGGAAATGCTTGGAAAAGCTCTACAACAAAGCCCAAGCTGCAAAGGAGGAGAAAGAAAAAGGGGTTGTGATTTTACATCACTGGGGGTGAGCAGTGGGAAAGGAATAACCTTTCTTTGTTTGGGATTTCTGCTTGCTCCCTGCGTGGCTGTTTTCCATTTGGCCACTCCTAAGCCCTGAAAGGGCATCCAAGCCTGGAGTCTTTCCGCATTACACGGCTCATTGTGGTGTAAATCCCTCACACCTCCAGAGAGCCCCAGGAAAACAAGGAAAATGTACCCTGAAAACGCCTTGGCAGAGTTTTTCCTTAAGGCAGAGCTGACCTGTGCCCACCTGGGGTGGCCTCTGAGGAAGGTTCACTTACTCTCATCTGGCATTTTTTTCTAAAAAGGTGAGTTTTCAATTGCTTTCCCATCCCAGTATCTATATTCACGGCAAAACCAGGCTGCTGGGGGTGCAGGACATAGTGCATGGCATGAATCACGGAATCCTGGAATAGCTTGGGTTGGAAGGGAGCTTAAAGCCCATCCAGTGCCACCCCCTGCCACGAGCAGGGACACCTTCCACTATCCCAGGCCGCTCCAAGCCCCATCCAACCTGGCCTTGGACACTTGAATGTCTCAGCTGACTGGGCAGGTCAGTGGCAGGGTCAGGGGTGGGGTCAGTGCAGGTCTGTCCCCAGCACGCACGGACACGGTGTACACGGCAAGTGATGGCCAGCAGCCCCGGCCACGGCGATGTACAGGTCCCAGTGCAAGCCTGCTGGATGAACAGGGCCCCCGGCGTACATGTCCACCTGCAGAACAGCACAGTCACACAGTGCACTGACAGCATGACCAAACTCCTCAAAGCTCCACCCCCTTCACTGGGAGCAGCCTGGTTTGGACATAGCCCCCCAGACCCCCACAGCATCTCCCCCGTAGCACATCCCTCTGCAGCCCCAGCTCCTCCCTGCCACAGCAGGACAAGGGCCAGCTCACTCTTAAGCCAGTTTATCATTATTGCTGGTCACAGTGGTGACAGTGAGGGGATGACAGGGCTGTCACGAGAGGGGAGCGTGCACAGCTCTGGGACAAAGGCATTGGGGTGAGTTTCTCTTTCTCCAAGCCCCAGGGTGGTGAAGCTGGGCTGGGCAGGGCAGGGACTGGGGAACCTGCCCTGCAAACCCCCTCTGCCCAGCCCCTCCCCAGAGCTCCCCCGGCTGCCACAGCCCCAGCTTCCACCTGGGAATCCCTTCCTGCTGCCATGGGGACTGGGAGATCAGCAGGAAATGTGTCCGGGGCTGGGCCCAGCCCTGCCCAACCAGCTCTGCAGCTACGTGAAAATGCTGTGGGTGAGGAGAGCTTTGGGACAGGCAAAGGGCCGAGCACAGGAGGACAGACAGGTGTAAAAGCATCCTGAATACAGGAGTTGCGTTATCAGAGATTCCATCAAACAGTCACTTTTATCTAGAGGAAAATCTGAGCCTTCCCCATCAGTGCCATCTGAACCCCGGGACTTGCATCAATTTCATACAGTCCTGGGGTGGTTTGGTTGGAAGGGACCAGGGACCTTAAAGATCATCCCATTCCCACCCCTGCTGTGGGCAGGGTCATCTTCCACTATCCCAGGTTGCTCCAAGCCCTGTCCAGCCTGGCCTTGGGCACTTCCAGGGATCCAGGGGCAGCCACAGCTTCTCTGGGTACCCTGTGCCGGGGCCTCCCCACCCTCCCAGGGAGGAATTCCTTCCCAATACCCTATCTATCCCTGCCCTCTGGCAGTGGGAAGCCATTCCCTGTGTCCTGGCACTCCAAGCCCTTGTCAAAAGTTTCAGGAGGTTCAGAGGCAGGGTCAGACACCGTGTCCCACTCTGGCTCTCCATGTACAGGAAAAACCCCAGCAGGGATCTGTCTGTTTTCATGGCTCCGTGCCCTGGCTGGCAGTTAATGAACAGCCACCAAGCTGTTGTGCAAGGCTTGATTCAGTTATTTATTCAAACAGGTGCAATAAACACTTTTCTTCTAACCCTGTCCCAGCTCCTCCATCCTCCTCCATCCTGCCATAACAGCACCTGGTGTGTGCACGGGCAATAAATGTGCAAAGGGGAGAAATCAGGGGAGCTGCCAGAGGTGCAAAATCTAACGACCACCACATCCACCCTCACAGCCCCACCTGTCCATGGACTATTGCTCAGTACACTGCCATGAGCTTTCCCTCCTGCTGTAGCAAGCATTCAGGTGCAAACTGAGAAAAAAAAAAGCAAACGAAGCTACTCTTTTTTGTGTAGGTTCTCAAAAAAATACAGTCTCTCTTCCTTGGGTGTTTTGGTAACAAACCCTTATCTGCTCATCCAGGAAGTGCCACTGGTTGCATTTCTCAGCACACATTTCCAAAGTGAATTAAATCCAATCCATTTCCCTTTTTTTTCTACTTACAGATATTTTGGTGAAGATGTAGATGAACAAGTAGAGAATGGCCAGGAATATCTGAATTCTTTTGCCTCCGAAACGTTTCCGCAAATATTCTGGCATGGTCGTAACCTATGGAGATAGATGGGGTCAGGGAAAGGTGGGGACGTTCCCTGGGTCATTCCCAGAGCTGCCAAGGGCTCCCCATGGAGCTGTGTGGGTGTTTGCACTGGTACAGGAGCAGACGGGCCCTGGTGGCTGCCCTGGGCTGGTATTTGGCTCTTGGCAAGCACTGACTGCTGCGATGCTGGCACAGGGCTCTCTATAAACTATGACAGGGGAGTTTTCATCCACCTCCTCGGGGCGTGGAGCGGCTCCGCTCATTGCCGGTGGTTTGGGAGTGACCTGAGCCCGCAGCCTGCAGTGCTGGTCGCAGGCAGCAGCTCTGTCACCCCCAGCCAGGCCACAGGAGCAGCCCCAGGCTCTGCAGGAGGGAGTTAATCCCTCACCACCCCGACGGACACAACAGCCCACACGTACCCCCGAGGCGATGTAGATGGGCAGGAAGAGCCAGGCCAGCACCAAGACACAGAACATCCCCTGTAAAGGGAAGGGAAGGTCAGACGGGGTGCTCCAGGCTGTGCTCGGGTGGGACGGGGACACGAGGTCCCAGCAGCTGGGGACTTGCAGCTCAGCACCAGGATCCGGAGCGTGGGAGCAGCCAGGGCTGTGCCCTGGTGTGGAGGCTCGTTGGAGCCTCCCTGCACAGCCCGGGAAGGGCTCCGGCTGTGCCTCACTCACATTCCACTCGTAGGCTGTTGCAGCAATTCCCGAGGCAGCTCCCGACCCGGCCAGGCCGATGAAGTGGCCGCTTCCCACGTTGCTGGCAAACAGGGATGCACCCACCTGGAGAAAGAGAGAAATCAGATCTGGCCCTGGCACAGGGCATCGTTCTCAGCCTGGCGAGAGCACAGGGAAGCTGTTCCCCTACTCCTGACATCAGAGGACATGAAATCCTCGTCAGCCTCTGCCACCTTCTTCTTTTCCCTACAGATTCAGTGGCTATGGCACCTCTCTCCAGCTTCTTTCACCATTCACTGCCAGTTTGTGGGCATGTTTGGGACCATCCTGCTTCCAAAGCATCTACTCTCTTGTAGGTGAGCGGAGAAGGTGGGGGGAACAGGTAGAAATGTCAGGTTCTGGCACCAGCACACACTGAGAGACCAGCCCAGCCCAGATGAGACACCCCAGCCAGTAGACGGGCTCAGCACAAATCTGTGACCTTGGTGGGGACCCCCAGGAAAGTCTGGAAATCTCCAGAAACAGCAGGTTTTGTGAGGCATCAGGCTGGGCCTCATCCTGCAGTCTCAAAAAAGCCAGTATGAATCCGGCCTTTGCAAAACACGGGAGAAACGTTTGTTTGTTTATTCCTGTTTGGAGAAGTGGGCTGTGCTCGGGCACGTGTGTTTGTCAGTGTGGCTGCAGCCCAGGGCTGTGGGCAGGATGAGGACAGGGGTACTCACAGGCCACCAGACCATCTGTCCCCCGGCGAGGAAATAGCCTTTGACAGTGCTGCGCTGCGTCTTCCACATGGACTGTGGGCACAGAGAGGGAAGCACGGGCTCAGGGCATCACCCAGAGACCCTGGGTGAGACCCTGAGCTGTCATCAGATGGAGGAGAAAGGTTTCCTGAAGGACACTTGCTGCTGGGAAATCCTGGGGGATGAGGGATGTGGGATGTGCCCTGAGCCACACGCAAAGTTTTCCATCATCTCGGCGCCCTGATGGAATGTTTTGTGTAATAAGCAAACTCAATCACTTCAGGTCAGAAAGGAAGGCCAGCAATTTTGGACAAGAGCTGTGGAATCCCTGGGTATTAGGCGCAGTCAGGAGGAATGCTTGGCATTGCACGTGTGACTTGTGGGCTCCCCTTCCCCAGAGATGATCCATGCAATACCCTGAGAGTTGTGCACCACGGCTAAAGGGAGCAGCTGTTCCTCTCTGCCTCCTGACAGCCAGGCTGTGCTTTTGCTGTCACAGAAGCCATGCCAAAGGATGTCCTTCTGCCTTAATTATATATAGACAATGTTATTCATTTAAGGAATTTGCTGTCAGGAGCCCTGTGGACAGGCACAGGTGATTTATAGGACAGCAATTCCTTCCTGGATGAACAAAACATCATTGTTAGCAATACTTTGTACTCAGCCTCTTCCTCACAAGGGTTCTCAAAACCTGGGCTAACACAAACCTGGACAGCCCTCCCCAGGGACAGTGAGGACGCTTCCCAGGCTGAGGAGAGGAGAAGGACCTGCAAACACCAACCTTTCTGCTCGTTCAGTGGAGTCCAGTGAAAAGCAGCCTGATTCCAGCCAAAGCAAAACAAATTGAGGCCAAAGCAGCCCCATTTTTCAGCGTAACAGGGCACATATGAAATTTTTTAACAAGTGTCTGCTCACCCACAGCCCAACAGCGAGGACGAAGAGGAAATAGAGCACGAGCACAGCGATGTCTATGGGCTCCAGTGTCTGCTGGGGGAACACGTCCCACGAGGGGGTCACAGAGGCCGGGGGGATGCTGGTGGGATCCATGGCTTCCTGGGCGGGCTGAGCACTCCTTTGTCCTGATGCATATACCTGTGGAAGGATGGGTGACATGGCCAGGGAAAGCCCCAGGACAGTGGTGACTGGTCCTTGAGGATTTCAGGGTCCTTGGCTGAGGTGCTGCTCGTGCCAGAGCTCTGGGGAGGGCTCCTGTCTCTGTCATTTGCCTTCATCCTCAACTGTGATGTGGAGATGCTGCCAGCAGGCAGGCCAGGTGGGTTGGTGGATTTCTTGTGTGATTTTCTAACTGGTGAGAAATGGGTGCATTAGAGAGAAGGTGAAAACAGCAGGAACAGAAGGAAGGAGCAGAGCTGGGGGTTACAGCCTGAGGGTCCCAGTGTGGCAGCACTGCAGGACTGGCCCCAGTGAGGAGCTGCTGCTGGAAACATGTTCTCACAAGCCACCAGGATTGACAGCACATGAACAGCCCTGGGAGCACTGGCATTTTCCTCCTTTGCCACACCAAGATCTTGAGCCCCATGCAGAGCACTTGGGCCTCCTCCTGAGCCAGGCCAATGTCCTGGAAAGTGGGAACTGTCCCCTGCTCCTTATCAGGAACAGAGACTGGCAACATGCCACCAAGGAATATAAAAACCCACTTTCTTCTCCAGAAATGCCTGATGGTGAGGTGTGGTGTCACTGTAGGATCCCTGGAAGAACTCCCTGGAGCATCCCGTGGTGCTGCCCCTTGGCAGAAGGGGCAGGATAAAGTCCAGGCAAGGAGGTTGGTCAGGTGTTTGAATTAATGCAGTTCATTCCCATTGCCTCCTTCCCTCAGCTCAGCCACACTTTGAGAGCAGGGCAGGAGGTGAGTGGCAGGTGAGGCCACCTCGGGCAGTCCCTGGCTCAGCAGTGGCCGCTGCCGGTCCCCAAGGAACCCTCAGTGCCGCACAGAGCAGGTTTGGGATTGTTCCTCTTACCCTGCTGAGCCGAGGAGAGGGTTCCCCCAGAGAGGAGCGGTCACCAGCCTCGGTGCTGCCTCGCAGCCAGGACAGCCCTGGGTCCAGTCTTGGTGTCACCAGATGCCTGTGCCAGGTGTCTGCCGGTCCCTGTCCTGCACATCTGACAGGTCCTTTGGCCTCTCTGCACTTGTAAGGGGACACTTATAGGCTGCCCCCTGCCAGAAGGTGTGGCTGCACTGGGCCGGGGCAGCCGGCACGGACGCTCGCATGACAGGCGGTCAGACAAGTTCTTCCTCTGAGCTCCGGGCAGCAAAGCCGGGCCAGGGCAGCCTCCCTGTCCCACGGGTTTCACAGCACCTCTTGTCCAGGTGTGGAGCTGCAGCTGAACCTGCCCTCAGCTCACCTGTGGCCTGAGGACTTGCCCAGAGTGTGACTGGCCGCACTCCTGCCCTGGCAGCACTGTGAGGCTGCCCAGGTGGGTGAACCAGGAGAGCACTGGAGTGGCAGGAGCTGCAGGATGGAGGTGCTGGAGTGCTCAGGAGGGCAAGGCCTGCCCTGTGTCCTACAGCACCTCTGGGCTCATCCATTGACCAAAGGTCGGGCAATAAATAAGGAATTCCCAGTGGCAGGAACCACCCCAGCACCTGCTTCCCACAGCTGGGAGTTGTATCCCAACTCCACAGCCTCCAGCACAAGTGCTGAAGTTGGTAGAGGGCAGAGGTCCCAGCACCAGGATGGGACTGGGGACTCTCAGCACCTTGGCAGAGCCTTTTCCATGCCTTATAAATCCCCAGATCCCACTGGATCCCTAGTGAGCTCCTGCCTGGCAGGGATGCAGGGCACTGATGACCAGAACAGTGCTATCTTACCTCTTTAAGAGCCAGTGTGTCTTGGCTGCTGCCGAGTTTTTACTGGCACGCTTAACCTCTAAGTAGGAAAGGAAAAACAGGGTTTGGTATGTCAGCCTGGGGAAGCTGCTAACCCCACTCCCACACCTCCAACTTCCCCCTGGCACCACTGTTTCCTTCCATCCCGAGACACTTTCCATTCAGGACCCGTGGAGCAAGGCCAGAGAATCACAGAATCGGGGAATCTCCTAAGCTGGAAGGGACCCACAAGGATCACCCAAGTCCACCCGGGGTCACAGCGCGGTTCATCCGGAGCTCCAGCCGCACACGGGCGCGGGTGGCAGCCGGGGTTCAGCCCTGCGGGCGGGACAGGGCTGTGTCTGTCCCTCCGAAGCGTGTACGGAGCAGGAGGGCAGCTCTGCAGCACCTGCTGCGCCCGCCGGCAAAGGCAGGGAAGGCGGATGCAGTGCAGGGGACATTCCCGGAGCTGCCGCAGGTGCCTGTCCGGCTCCTCCCGGGCCAGCGCCGAGGCCGGGGTAGGAAAACGCAGCGGATTCCCAGATCCCGACTCTGCCGTGGCCCAGTGGAAATTTTGCCCGTTTTGTGAATTCAGCTCACAGCCCGCTCTCCCCCGGTGCCTGGCACAGGCGGCGGCGCTTTCCTCGCCAGAGATTGTGAGGAAGGAACATCCGTGGCATGGAAATGAAGCTGCTGAAGCCGGCCCTTTATCAGCAGCGCCGGGGGGACGCAGCCCACGTGGCTCTCGAGTAACCCGGCGGGACCGTAGCGCTCTAAATGCCTCCTCAAGGGATTTTTTAAAGCATTCCCAGGTCCATCCACCTCCTCCAGCCACCACGGCTCGCCGGGGCCCAGAGCAGCCCAGCAGAGCCCCGAACCCGACGGAGCTCCCGACTCGAGGTAGAAGCTGAAAGGGAACTTACTGCGCTCAGCTGGGTCTTATTCTGCTCCCCGCGCCGGGCACCAGCAGGGCTCTGCCAACTGACAGGCAGCTTAAATATTGCCAGAGAATCGGGGTTTGCCAGCGGAGCTGTTAACAGGGTCACAAGGAATGAGAAGGAATATTTATAGTCAAAGTTAAACTAATTGACCGAAGTTACTCTTTTGGTCTCCCGTGGCTCTGGTGAGAAGTGCATTATTTTCACTATCAGGGCTCCCGGGTCAAACTCCACAGAGTGCCATTCTCTTAAGCAATCTGTGCGGCTACACAAGGGACACAGAACAATAAAAAATCCGGGCTGATGTCCTCTGGAGCTGACAGCCCGTGGCACAGGGAGGAGCTGACAGCCAGTCCTGTCTCTGTGTTTATGCCTGAGCCTTCCAGAGCGCAGGATCCATCCGTGGGCTGGGGTTTGTAACACACTGCTGAGGCTGCAGGTTAATCTCACAATCGAGTCCCTTGCTGGGAACAGGCCGGAGGTTTGTCTTCAGCATCACCTGTCCAAAAACCCTGATACACCATGAGGGCCAAGACACACAGAGAGTAGTCCTGAAGAGGGACTTCACAGCACATCGAGAGACCGTGGCAGGAGGCAGCTCATAAATCCCTGGAACTGGGGCTCACAGATCCCCGGCAGCACTGCTGAGAAGCTCCTTGCTGGGCAGGTAACCCACGAGCTGGGAGGGCAGATGGAGAATGGGCACTGTCCCCTCACAAGCCTAATCCGTGTCCCAGCTGTGGAGTTACCAACCAAAATTTTACTGTAGGTGACCCGCTAAGGGCATGTGTTAACCTGCCAGAGGGCAGGGTTGGCTGGGATATTGGGAATAAATTCTTCCCTGTGAGGATTGTGAGGCCCTGGCACAGGGTGCCCAGAGAAGCTGTGGCTGCCCCTGGATCCCTGGAAGTGCCCAAGGCCAGGCTGGACAGGGCTTGGAGCAGCCTGGGATAGAGGAAGGTGTCCCTGCCCATGGCAGGATGATCTTTATGTGTCCCTTCCAGAGCAAACTTTTCTGTGACTTAATGATGCCTTGAAAAAAACAGCATCTGTATTTTATCTCATCGTTTTCCCATCACAGCTCTGATGAACATAATTGTACCTATTTAAACCTTGCAATTGGAGATGCTTTAATTTGATCTGCTATGATTTGGAACCCCCAAATTTTCCTAAAGGAGGATCCTCAAGGGCTGCAAATGCAGCACCAGGTGTCTTGTGCTGCCTCCCAGTTTATGCCACCTTTTTTCCCCCCTGACTTACAGCCCTTCCAGCCTGAAGCTGAGATCTCTTTTTTTGGTCTCCTTGGTATCTTTCATGGCACCTGGAGAATAATTACAGATCGTGGCCCTTCAAGCCACAATCAAGGTACTTAGAGGGAGGGTTCCCAGGTGGTTCCACTCTGCCTTGGAGGTGCCTGGTACAAATGTGTCCCAGCTGTGATCCACCCTGACTGTACTCAAGCTGTTAATTTCCTCTCTGAGGTCCTTTTTCCTCTATTTCTTGCAGGAAAGAAGGAAATCCCTAAATCATCTGAGGTTTGGAACGTAACCTGGGATCTTCAGGGACACCGTTTCCCGGTCTATGTTAGAGGATGGAAGTGGTACCCGTGGAGCAGGAGCAGCCATGGCTGCATTCCCTGCACTGCTCCCAGCTGCTGCCCCAGTTGTTATTTCCTTTCCAAGGACAGGCTTTCCTGTGAGGATGAGCCCATGGTCAGGGCTGACGCAGGAATTCTGTGCTCAAAGGAGAGCACCCGGCCAGCACTGGCTGTGGGCAGGAATTACCTCATGTCTGCAAAAAAGTTACCAGAGCCCAGGAAAACAGGGGTGTGCAGGGAATGGTGTGTGTGTTGTGTGGGATGTGGTGAATGGAGGCTCTGGGACATCATTCTCTGGTGGTTTATGGGCTCAGCCCGGGCAGTGGGAGCTGTGACAGCCATGGTGGGCTGATCCCTGGGATTGGTGGATGGGCCAGGGGGCTGGAGAAACATCAGGAGGGGTTTGAGCACTTCAAACGGAATCTCAGGACGAGTCAGGTTGCATGCGACCATTGGAGGTCACCAATCCACCCGCCCTGCTCCCTGGAGTGCATCCCTCAGGATCCTGTGCAGATGTTTCAGTGTCTCCAGGGAAGGAGATGCACGTGCCCAGCAAGGGACACTGTGGGTAACTCTGCACGGAGCTGTTCCAGCCTCTGGGGAGCACCCAGGGCTCGAGCAGGCTGCTGTGAACCAGCTAAACCACAACACCTCATGGGAGCTGCTCCCTATCCATCTGCTCCAAGTGTCATGGGAGATAAATTGCCCCTGGACATAAACTCAACCTCAGCCAAGAATTCCTTTTCAGAGGGAAACAATTCACTGGCTCATACGTTCACTAAATGTTTTCTTCTGAAGGCTGGAGTTAGAAATCCATACTATTTTAAGAATTTGCTGCTCATTTTGATCCTTCCAGCCTGGATGCTGCAGCACAGGAAGGTCCTCCAGGCAGTGATTCCATACCAGCCCCAGCCCAGCCAGGTGAGACCCTGCAGGTGTCAGGGACCAATATTAACAAGTGCAAAGTGCCAGATGCAGGATTCCTCACAACATCACCAGCAGCAATTCTGGACAGAAGACAGAGCTCTGTGCACTCAGGAGGCAGAAGGCAGTAGCTTTATTTTGGGAATAGCACATAGGCATTGGGTAGAGACTGAACTGTGAATATACATCATCCCATTATCAAATTCATATCGCCAGAAGTTCTGGCTCTTTGAAAATATTTCACATAAAATACCAAAGGGATTGGAGTTCTAACTCATTTCAGAAAGTTACAACATGTAGCAAAATCTATGTACAGCATCTTCTGTCAGGACAGTTTCAAAACGACCTCCGGTGTTTTAAATATTGGATATGTTTTTAAAAAAAGAAAAAAATCAACGGAATGCAGTGTGCAACATCCAAAAGGGAAAGAGGAGCAGAGGGAGCGTGGTCCTGTCCTGGACCTCTGGGAACATAAGGCTACCCACTACCTGGCACTTAAAGCTGTATAAACGGAGAACACTTGTGAAAATATACTTCACTTTCTACAGCAGGGTTTAAAAAAATACCAAAACCCGGAGATTTGAGGGTTGTAAGGTCTCCCATAAATAATGCACCGGTTGGTGATTGTGTCCTTGAGCGGAGGCTGCAGGACGAACCCTTGCTCTGGCATTGGGTGGAGGGGTGACCTACACTGCGTTTGCTGCGGGGCTTCCACGGGCAGGATGTGGGAGCAGGCCAGGTTTGGAAGGCAATGGATGCGTTTTGCATGGAGGAAATGCTCACAAAGTCACGCACTGTGGGTCTGCTGCTGGGAGCTCACGGGCGCCGTGGCCCCTGCAGGCGCACGCACTGGCCATGGAATGCTGTCCCTCCATCCCAGGGGCAGCACAGGGGAATCCAGGCAGCTGAAAGACAGCCAGGCCTTGGGGAGAGAGGGACGTGCGCGTCGGGAGGTGGGTGTGCATGCTGGGAAGTGGATGTGCACACATCAGTACCTGGGATATTCACCATGCAAACCGGTCCTACAGTAAAGGGACTCTCAGGATTCCCGACTGGAGCAGGGCAGGGGATGCGTTTCCCACTGTCTCTGCTGTGCCTCAGAGCAGCACTCGGGGCTGCAAGAGGACTCCTGCTCATTTTTAGGCTCTCAGGGGTTCTGTGCTTTCCAAGGAGGCATCAAAATGCTCAGGGCTTCTGTCTGCTGGCGAGTTCCAATAACCTCGTGCTGATGGTGTTACACTCTTGGGAGGGTTTCAAGATCCGTCAGCCTCTGGCACAGCTTTAAGCAAAGCTGATGGCCAGGAAGGACCCGTGAGCTGGGTAGGTCAGACCGGATCCGTCCTTGGGACCACATGGACATGCAGAAGGGTTCTGCAAGGTCCTATTGACTGGCAATGGAGGGGGATTGAAGCTTCCGGGCCACCTCCAGTGACCTCTGCTCCAGTGTTACAGTCTGGTCAGGTGTGGCTCCAGCCCCACGTGCTCTGCCCCAGGGTGGAAGGGCTTGGAGAGGGACGGGAGGGGACTCAGCTCCTCAGGGTGCCAGAGGAGCAGGCGCTGGTGGCCGCCCCCTCCTGCTCATCCCCCCGTGCTCCCTTCCCGGCTGACCTGCTCTGGCTTGCCTGGGACTCCGTGGCTGGGCTCTCACCCCGGCCCCAAGGCTGGCCGGGCAGAACCCCCCACGCTCAGGCAGTGGCCCTGGGGGTGTGGGGAAGGTCTCCAGTGGGGGCCGGTGCCTGTTACAGGTGCTTGGGAAACGTGGGACAGTGGGGTTTTACCAGATGGGTGCGAAACCCTTGGCTCAGTGATCTGCTGGAAATGGAGGGTGCTAAGGAAGCTCTGTCAGGACCAGTGCAGGGTTTATCTTCATGTCACCCTCACGTCATCCTCTGTCACCTGGGGTGCCTTCTCAGTGTCCACCTGCCCCGACCCCTCTGTCCGTGACTCTGCTGGGGGGTAGCAGGTGGCAGCAGCGTATTTACAACCAGACTGGACAGGAGCAAATTGCACTTTGTTGGCAATGAATTGTTGCACCTCAGGTGGCCGCAGGCCGTCACCAGGCGAGGGGGGAGGTCATCCTGGGGCTCCGCTGGCTCTCGCCCACCTGCACGTCACTGAGAGCCCGCTGTGGGACAGAAAGGGCAGCGCTGAGTGTGGGGCTGCTGTGGCAAGAGAAAGTTCAGGGTCCTGGCCACAGAGTGCCCAGAGAAGCTGTGGCTGTCCCATCCCTGAAAGTGTCCAAGGCCAGGCTGGACAGGGCTTGGAGCACCCTGGGATAGTGGAAGGTGTCCCTGCCATGGCAGGGGGTGGAATATGGGATCATCTTTAAGATCCTTTCCAACCCAAACCATTCCAGGATTCTATGAACAACTGCATTACTCTCCCGTGGGGCTTGTGCTTGAGGCCTCCCTCAGTGTCCCGTCCTGGGTGGCCAATTCATATGTTAGAAAAATTGCACCTTATCAGCATTAGAAAAATTGCCTCTTACTCAGGCACAGCTGCTCCATCCCGCTCCCACACAAATAAAACACCTCACTGACACCTCACAGGAGATCCCTGGCTGGCTTTGAAGGGTTCAACTCACCTCAAACTTGCTCATGAATTCTGCAAAAATGCCAAAGAAGGCTTCAGAAGTTGTCATTTTTGAGTCTTCCCCAAAGAAGGACAACACCTTACTGAACTCCTCCATGGCCTTGTGCTGCAGGTCATCCAGGGAGCGCATGGCAGGCTGGGCACTCTCCAGGAAGGACTGTGGGAATTGGCTTAAGGACAAAGAGCTGCTGCATGGATCTGGTAGGGATCAGAATCCCTTATCAATCTCTTATCAAATGGCTGGGTTCCAGCCCAGCTGGCAGCAGGGAGCTGCAGCACAGGCACGTGTGTAGGTGCTGGCAGGCTCAGCTGTCCCTGACAGCACAGGTCTCAAGAACAGATGTCCCAGCACATTCCCTGGCCTGTGGCACTGGGGCTGTGCCACACAGAGGCAGCTGGGCCGGGGGGCACCACCAAATCTGCTTCCCATCCTGGCTGAGAGCAAGGGGGTTTTCCCAGCAGTGCTGAGACAGTGCCAGACACAGCCCTGGCTTTTCAGGGAGCCACAAAGGCACTGACATGGATTTACTCGAGGGCAGTCAGTGCTGGGGGGATTCGCCCCTCTCACAGAAGGATACAGTCATGACAATCGCAAACCTGTCCTCGGCGGTGGCTGGCATGGTGTGACAGGCCTTCTGGATGTCACTCACCGTGGTGTGCAGGTCCTTCAGGTCAGCTGTCAGTGTCCTCTGGTTCACTGCAGGAGAAGAGCGGGGTCAGCAGGGCTGGGAGATGGAGGTCTGGGTTTGTTCCCATGGCACAGAGAGAGGCAGGAGTGTGGCCATGGGTCAGGGGGTCAGTCTGTCTGTCTGCACAGATCTGCACCAATGTCCTGCTGTCCAGGTAGGGTGCACAACCAGACCATCCTGCCAGGACCAGCAGGTTACCAGGAGCTCTTGGTGCTCACACCTAGAGATGCCAAGAGTGTCAAAAGGAGCCTGGAACATGTGAGGACAAGGAGCACAGAGGACTCATGGTGATGGACACACAGGTGCCTGGGAGGGGACAGGAGGGACATCAGGATGAGGGGGGACACAATGGGAGGAGTTTGGGCAGCTGGGAGCCTCCAGTGACAGAAGGGTTGTGTAAGAGTTAGGCCAGATACAAATTCCAGCTGGGAAAGGTCCAGGTCCAGACCTTCCTCAAGTGGAAATTTACAGCTCCAGGCCTGAATTTGTTCCTTTATTTATTCACTGTAGCACTAATTCCCAAGGGAATTGCTCACAAACAGCAGTGATGGTGTGCAAGGGGAATGCAGCTCGTGCTTTGTAGAGATTCAATGCAACATTTAAAATCACAGAATCATGGAATCATTTAGGTTGGAAAAGCCCTCTAAGGTCATGCAGTCCAACTGTGCTCCCCAGCACTGCCACAGCCACCACAAATCCAAGCACGGTCCCCAAGTACCACATCCACACAGCTTTTAAATCCCTGAAGGGATGGGGACTCCACCCCTGCCCTGGGCAGCTGTGCCAGGGCTGGGCAGCCCTTTCCAGGAGGAATTTCCCCAATATCCAACCTGAACCTCCCCTGGCCCAGCCTGAGGCCGTTCCCTCTGCTCCTGTCCCTGTTCCCTGGGAGCAGAGCCCGACCCCCCCCCCCCGGCTGCCCCCTCCTGTCAGGGAGTTGTGCAGAGCCACAAGGTCCCCCCTGAGCCTCCTTTGCTCCAGGCTGAGCCCCTTTCCCAGCTCCCTCAGCCGCTCCTGGTGCTCCAGCCCCTTCCCCCAGCCCTGTTCCCTTCCCTGGACCTGCTCCAGCCCTCGGTGTCCTCCTTGTTGTCAGGGGCCCAGAGCTGCCCCCAGGACTTGGAGGTTGCCCCAGCAGTGCCAGCACAGGGACAGGCACTGCCCCAGTCCTGTGTCACACCTGACCAGCCTCTTGTGACACCACCAGCAGTGGATGGAGAACAACTCCAGCATGTGTGTGACTGGTTTTTATTGCAGAAAATGGAGCTGTAGGGTCCTTATTCAACGTGACACAGCTGTGACTCAACTGTGACCCCTCCCCGAGTTGCTGCACCCTCTGCCCCCACAGGTGACAGTGGCAGCACAGTGCTGGCACCTGCACACCTGGATGGAGGCTGGGGCAGACTTCCTGGCGCTTTCCATTCCTGTGCCTCCTTTGCACATCCAAGATGCCTCTGAACTTGGGAATCATGGCTTCAAGTCAGAAAGGAATACCAGGGGAGGGACAGAGCCTTGTCTAGGCGCTGCCAAGTGCGGCAGCGTGGGATGGATGGCACCTCTCTGTCCACTGAGCTCATCCCTTCCTAACGCTCAGGACCATTCCTCCACTTGTTCTGGCTCCCATCCCGCTCCTGCCAAGGCTACGCAGCTCCTGGCTGACCCCAGACTCAAACCAAACCCAGAGGCAGTGCAAGGACACAAAGGGCTTGCAGCTCCTTCTGATCCTTTACCTTTGGCAGCGAGCGGCACTGTCGGAAGATCCTTGGCAAAGCCCAGGAGCTCTGGGAAGTGTTGGCTGAGGGATTTGGCAAGAATGTGCAGGAAGGTGGATTTCCCATCGACAGTCTTGGTCGTGTTCAGCTGCAGCCAAGCAGAACAAGTGAGGATGCCCCCGCAGAGGGAGTGGGGCTCACACACACTTGGGGTCAGTCACTCTCAGCTCAGCCCCACGCTCCCGTGGTTAATGGTTAAACTGGACATTTAATGTTTACACACCATGCGTGCCCAGATTAGCGGTGTGGAGATGCCCCTCCTGCAGGGCAGGGCTGTCCCCCTGTCCCCACCCCTCAGGAGTCCCACTGCAGCCCCTGTGGGATGAGGACCTTCTCCCACCCACACCTGGGCCCTGGCCAGCCTTCCCTGGCAGGATTCCCCAGCACACTGAAGCACCAGACCCACAGCAGGGTCTCTCTGCAGTCCCCCCCGCTATGGATCAATTCAGCCCCTCCACAGTCCCCTCGCTGGCACCCCGGGGTCTCTTAGGAGGACAGCTTTGCTGGACACAAGGAGCTCCCAGTCTCAGTGTCCTCTGCACAGAACAAGCCTGGCTCTCCCTACCTCGGTGAGGAAGTTGATTTTAAAGCCCGTTGTTTTGCTGGTCTTGGGCTGCCCGTTGTTCAGGTAGTTTCCCATGGCCAGCACAAACTGCAAAGAGGAAACCAGGGGAGTGAGGGGCTGGTGACCTCCTGCACCTGTATCCTCCCACCTCCCAGCTCCTGGGACTCTGAATTTCTGTTAACCACCCATTAATGTGCAGGCAAATATCGCCCCCAAGGAGTTGTTGTGGGGGTCACTGGCCAGGAGCTACTAAGGAGTTTCATCACGCATCTGGAAATGCCTTTGAGCACACGGTGACCTCATTTATCCCACCTGCCTTTTTTTAAAGCAAAACCAAATGAATTAACAACAATTTGGGACAGCTCAGCTCAGGAGGGTCGTGGAGGAATTGCAGTGGAATTTGTTCTCTCTGCCAGGCACAGCCCCATGCCAGGATCCCAAAAACCCCCCCTCAGGGGGACAGGCAGTATGGGGTGCACAGGGACCAGCCTGGAATGCTGCCCAAATGTGGGACACACCCATGGGTGCTCCTGTGGAATGCTGAGGGCCATTGGTGACTGCTACAAGAAGGAGGGACCGCTCTGACCTCCAGGATCTTTGCCAGCTTCTTGCTGCTTTTCAGCTCTAGAGAGGCCTTGCAAATGCACTCATAGCTGGCTTTGATCTCCTCGGTCTTCTCCTGCAGGGTGGTCTTGAAGTGCAGACTGCGCAGGCGGATCTTGTACTCGGGTACCGACAGCATCTGGGGCAAAAGGAGGGCAGGATCACCATCCCCATCAGCCACACTCCCTCCTACACGGGGCTCTTCCTGGCTTGTTGCCCTGGACATGGAAGCAGGACGTACAGGTGGCACATGGAGTGGCTGGGCTGGTTTGCTGCCACGGGATGGGGACTTCCACACCAACATCCACAGGTGACTTTGTCAATAGAAAGTAAATCAGAGTTGGGCAAAGTCACAGTCACCAAGGAGCAAACGTGGTGGTGGCTCTGCAGTTCTAAAGCAGCCACTGGGAGCTGCCAGACCCCTCTGGCATCAACCAAGCACCAGCCCCACAGTCCCAGTGCCACCAGCTCCTCCCACCCCCCAGGTGTGAGTACCCTGCTGGCAGGGGACAAGGGGACACGGCACACGCAGCCCCACTCGCAGAGCACGGCCCTGCCTGGCACCTGCAGCACGAACTGGTCGGGCTCGCTCAGCTTGCCGGGGTTCTCCTTGTAGCTCTGGAAGCGCTGCACCTCCTCCCCATCCGGGGCATAGAGCAGGAGCTGCTTGATGTGGGACGGCTCCAGGCGGTCCGTCTCCATCGTCATCAGGATCTGGCGCAGCTCAATGTGTGATAGCTTCAGGTGGGCAATCAGGATGGCTGGGGGGAGGGAGGCATGTCACTGTCACCCAGGGGGAAAGGAGGGGACCTCGGGGGTGTGGCAGTGCTGGGGACACACTGCCCAGCAGGACCAGGACATCAACCTCCCCACGGAGTGAGACTCCTGCACAGGCTCATGCAGGCACAGCCCTGCAGAGGAAGGGCTTTCCACTCTCTAGGACCCTGCAGAGGCTGCATGAGGACCCCATGAGTGGATCTGGTCCTGCAGCGCCCCAGAGCACTGCGTGCACCTCACCCACACACCAGGCTGGGCCGCCCTGGGAACCAGCCCCACTCCCTCATCCCCCACAGCCAGGGAGGGATCCTTGGCAGGGTCCCACCAAGCCCTCCCACCCTCCTTCTTACCAGAAGCACATACTGGAGAAGCAGCACTGCCCCTCCACTGCCCCACTTCACCCCATGGGGCCCTGCGGGCTCTGCCCCTCCCCAGGACAATGAGGCACATCCCATCTCCAACCTTTCCCAGAAAGTTCCCTCTTTCCCCCTGCCTGGGGCTGAACTCAGTCTGAGGGAGCTCCAGGCTGCAGGAAAAGCCCATCCCAGCTGAGCTGTGCTCATGGGATCATGCCCAGGGGATTGAGCTTGTGTTCCTTCCCTTTACCTTTCCAGTTCTCTACATTCCCACCTGTGGGCCCCTTTGGGGGTACCTTCACCGTGAACTTTACTCACATGTGTTGTAGGCCTTTTTGTGGGACAAAATTTCAACCACGTCTTTCTTTTTAAAGTTTTCAGGCATGAGAGTTGGCTCTGGAAGAGAAACTGAAAGATTTAATCATGGGTAAGGACAGGCTCAGGCGGCTCCAGTGGGAAGAAAACTCTCCTGCAAACAGTGAAACCATGAATGAAAAGGGAGGAGAACAGGTGCTTTGCACACAGCAATGGCTCCAGGAATCCTTGAATTCTGCAATTCAAAGATCTCCCCAATGGAGGACTCAGCTGGAGCTGAAAAAGGTAAAACGAGAGGTGAAACACACAGAAAATCCCTGACTGCTCAGAAACATCCTAAAAACAGTGTCCCCTGAGATGAGTCCCATTTCATCCCACTGCCAGCTGGGCATCGTGGCCCTTGCAGGAGAGCTCAGACATCCCACTTTTTTTACTGGAATGCCTCCCACCAGGATCACCACCACTCCACAACCCAGTCTGGACCCCGCCCTGGGTTTGTGGCACCCAAAAACTCTGGTGGGTGGAGATCCCAGTGGGTCTGTGGGAGACCCCAGTTCAAGAGTGATGGGGGCTGCACAGGCACAGAGCTCCAGACCCCATCACAGCTCTTGGGGGACATCCACTGATTATTTATATACAAAGTGCTGCTTGCTTGTGATGATTTCTTTGGACACAGGAATGTTTTCCTGGCTTTTTCAGCGTTTCCAGAGTTCTCAAACACTGGAGCTGCAATTGGTGAAAGCCTCCAGCCGGGTTTCAGTGCCCAATGAAATGTGGAGAGAAAACAGACCATGGCAACAGAGATAATTTAAGGGAGATAGTGAAATCATCTCCACCTTAATGATCCACTGTGCCACCAGCCACAAAATCCTGAGGATGAGCAAATTCATGCCACAGGTGATGTCACAGACAGGCAGTGCCTTGCTGCCCATCAAGCCCCAGTTCCTCCCAGTTCCTCCCAGCCGGTACCGCTCTCTGCTGGTACCAAGACCTATTTTGGGGCTCAGTACTTACTCGTGGGCTTCTGAGTCCCAAAGTGCAGCTCCAGGTCGAGGTATTTGACCATATCACTCAGCTTGTCGTAATCTGAGTCTTCCCCGAGCTGTGGGGGAGGAGGAGTCAGGAGCTGTGCTGGCACAGGGACAGTCTGACAGTGCCCACCTGTGCTGGCACACTCCCTGTCCCCCACACTAAGCTCCGTGTCCCCAGAAGAAACCAGGACAGGCTAGTGGCACCGTCCTGTGACTGGGGGCTCGGCCACTGCCCTGCAGATTCACTCAGCTCCTGACACAGCTGAAATCCTACAGAGCATCTCTGTCTTCACTTGCTCCTCGGACATGATTCCTTTACTGAAGGATAAAATGGGAATTCCAGGAGCTTCAGGAATTTTTCTGCACACAGAAAAATCACTGTGAAGAAGTATCTTCCTTCCTGGAGGGCTGGGGAGAGGGACCTACAAGATTTCAAGTGCCTGCGGGACTGGAAGATGATCCCACAGCTCCCCTCTGGCTGCTCAGGTCACAGGGAATATGGCACGTCCTGAACATCGGGAGAGACACAGAGGCTGCGAGTTTAAACCCCAGGAAGGGCCTGAATCCACCTCCAGAGTTCTGCACCACTTCATGTCCACGATGGCAAAGATTGTCACGTCTTGTCTCACCCCTCAGCTCTGCTGTCCTCTCCAGTGTCCTGCCCTGCCTGGGGCTCTCCCATCACTCTGCTCCAACCATCCTCATCCTTTCCCACTGATAAAACCCCCCACAGCTGCACAACACATCTGGAGGCAGCTCCTGGCTGCGTCAGGGCAGGGAAGTGCTCCCCAGGACGCTGTAGCTGAAACCAGCAACTCAGAGGCTTTCCAGGGCCTCTCCCCACCCCAGCAGTTTGGTCCAAACAACTGCAAGGATGAAACAAAGCCCTCCAGAGCCTTGGCACAGGTCGCTGCTCCCCAGGGCACGGTTGGGACCCCCATCCCTCACCCCACTCCCTACTCCCGGGCCATACCTGCCCCCAGATGGTCCCCTCCGAGTTCTCCACCTGCTCCCAGCGCAGCCTCTTGACGCTCATGTGGTTGGACTCGCTCCTGCGGTGCAGCAGCCCCCGGTGCAGGGGGGGAGCGCAGGGCACCGGGGGCGGCGGGGGCGGCGGCGGCGGGGGCGGGATGGGGTGCAGGTGACTGACCAGGGACTTGGGGGCCGGCGCCGCGCTGCCCTTTGTGGCCTCTGCCTTGGTGGGGCCGGTCTGGGGGTCGTGGAACTGCAGGGGGGGCGGTGGGGGTGGGGGGCTGAGCGGAGGAGGGGGGATGTGGTCTGAGAGCGTGGAGTAGGTCAGGGAGCTGCCCTCGTCACTGCTGCTGATGTACTCGCTGCTGCTGACATCGTTGGTGACGTAGCTGCCCTGGTCATCCTGGAAACTCATCTGGGTGGGGACAGAGCAGAGGCTGAAGGTGGCACCTCGCCCTCCACCTACCATCCCCCATCCACACCACCCCTCCCTGCCACCTGCAGAGCCCCAGGATGTGTCCCCTGAGGCTGCACGACGGCGGCTCCATGCCCAGGGTACCAAAAATGCCAAAGATGGTATTCTGAGTGCCCCATGCCATGCTCACCTCCTCGTAGTCATTCTCAGGGGTGAGGAAATCATCCACGATGGTGACCCGGTGTCCCAGCTGCTCGCTGAGGGCGTCCAGGAACCGATCGGTGGTCGCGGCTGCGCGGGGCCTGGAGAAGGTGAAAAGCTTCTTCCGTCGCGCCAAGGGGCGAGTACTCGCGGTGCTTGGGCGACGGGGCCGGGCTGCTGTCCAGGCTGACGTAGGGGTTGGACTCGGTGCTGCACGGGGAGGCCACGCTGCTGTGCAGGCGGGTAGTAGCACTGCTGGGATGCCAGTGGCTCGCTCGGCACGCCAGCCCTGGCCCTGGCTTACGGCCACCTGCGGGACAGAGCCAAGGGGTCCTGCATGGGGTCCTGCAGCCCCCCAGGCACGGGAGGCAACGAGCCCAAGGAGAGGAGTGGAGAAGAAAGGGAGAGGAGAGCTCCCTGGGCAGTGCCTGCACTGCACAGCAGCACACTGTGACCCCATGGGATTCACCATCCCACACACTCCACTGCCGCCCTGCAGCTGAAGCTCTGCAGAGCCAGCACTGCGCTCACACGTGGCAATGTCACTGCTTCCTTATAAAATGGCACCAAGAGGACGTTGTCTTCTCCTCCACCTGCCTGGCCAGCACCACCCACCATCACCTGGGGTCCCCCCAGGAGGTACCTGCAGCGTGTGGCAGCTCTGAGGCTGGGGGTGATGTCCTGTGCAGGGCAGCATTTCCCATCTTGCCAGCAAAGCTGCCGATCAGGCGGTTCTCCAGCTCTGCGTAGACAGCCGACATCTGGGAAAGGATGGAGAGCTGCGGCCATGCCCGGATCGAGACGGGGCTTGTGAACCCCCAGACACCTGCCATGTCCTGGGGACAGGACAGTCCCCACAGACCAGGCTGCCCAGAGAAGCTGTGGCTGCCCCTGGATCCCTGGAAGTGTCCCAGGCCAGGCTGGAAAGTTGAAGCAACCTGGGATAGTGGAAGGTGTCCCTGCCCATGGCAGGGGTGGGACTGGTTGGGCTTTAAGATCCTTCCAACCCAAACCATTCTGGGATTCTCTGACCCACCAGTCCCTGTCTCTCACTCTTTAAAGGGGGGCTTCACCGAGCCGAGGCTACTCTGCCTTCTCTGAGCCCCCCCAAGAGCCTTTCACTGATGAGGCTGCAGGAAGACACTGGCAGACACCAGCCTCATTAAAGGTGACTAATTGCCCAGGGAGGTGACCTCTGAGAGGGGCTCCGAGACAGGGACACTCAGCCAGCTGCAGGTATTCACCCACATCCTTCCACATTCCCTTTTTCCTGCTGCCCTGTGTTCACAGAAAGGAACCAAACTGCTGACCCTTCGTGGACACAACACCCCACACACGTGGGCAAAGCCCTGCCAGAGGTGTCCCCCGCCCAGTCACACCATTTTGGGGTTGGGTGTCTCCGGAAGGGATGTGCCATCACCAGCCTGTCTCTCTCCAGGGATCAGGCGAACGGGGACCTCCACAGTGTCACTGCCTGCGGGAGGAAGAGACAAACCAGTCACTCCTCTGCCTGTGCCCCCAGGTCCCGACAGCCCTGACCCACCAAGGGCCCCCTGGCTCTTCCCGGGACCTGGAGTGACCTCCCTGCCCCAGCTCCCGGCTCTGGGGGTCCCGAGGGAGCAGTGCAAGGTGGGTTTAAGGTCAGCACAACAGTTCCAGGCTGCTCTGCTCTTCCCTCAGGGCAGATGAGGACAGGGCTGCTCCCCACAGCTGGCCAACATCTGCCCAGACACGGCTCCCCTCCAGCACACACAGCTGTCGGCTGCTCTCCATGCGCTAATCCCCACCAGAAAAGCTCCTCAGAGCCAGGCTAGAGGATCTTCCCCTGGGAACTGTCTCAGATCCCCCTGACAGCTGAGGAACACCACATGCCCAGGAGGTCCTTAGCAAGGTCATGGGGAGGTCGTGGTGAGGAGCACAGGTCAAGGGCTCTGCACTGTCAGCCAGAAGTAATGGGAACAGGCAGGGTGCCAGGTCCCCTGAAGGGAGGGAGGGCTTGTGCCACGAATGGGGCTCATCAAGAGTCTCAAAGTGGCCCTGAATCATGATCTCCCTCCTCACATGGATTTCACAAATGCGGTTTTCCCAGTGAATTTGATGGAGTCTGACAATGTTCAGAGGGAAGCCATCAGTTTTGCCCCCCAGAAGGGAGGCCCAGACCAGCAGGACCAGTTCACATCTGAGTAATAGAAGGGATTGGAAACAACATTCAGCCTTAGATCAAGTGGCCTCTTATTGAATTGGTTCTTTCATTGTGGAATCGCTGTCCCTGGAGGTGTCCAAGGAACGACTGGACGTGGCACTCACTGCTCTGGGCTGGTGACAAGGTGGGGATCAGTCACAGGTTGGACTCAATGGAGGGTTTTTCCAACCTGAATGATTCTGTGATTCTGTTTCTGAAAACATGGATTTGCAGCTGATGCCTCAGTGCTGGCTCTACTCTGACCTCTGCCTTTGCCTTCATCTTTTCCCATCATTCATGCTTAGGAGTAAGTCAGGAATTTGGCTTGGGGCAGAGCAGGACACTGCAGGCACAACCCCCAGGTCCAGCTCCCTCGCCCCTAGACCCCAATCACCCACCTGCTGCCCCCTCCTCAGGGCGGGGGGTCCGGAGGCTGCCCCGGCACAGGGAGGCCCCTCGGACGGAACTGCGGTACCGATCCTCGGCCTCTGCCTCAGCTGCAGCAGGAAACAGCTCCTGTGAGGCACAGCTGGACCCCACAGCTCCCCATCCCTCCTCACCCTGGCACAGGTACCCCCAGGGCTCCCCAGGGCCCCCCAGATGCATTGGACTCACGGCAGCTGCCATTCCCAGGTAGCCGCTCGCTCCATCCCCAGGGAGCTGAGCAGGTTCCAGGTGCTCCTGCCAGCACAGGGCAGGGGTGGATGCACAGAGATGGGACATCCAATCGATTTTTCCAGCAGGATTGGCATCCACCAGCTCATGGCCCACATGAAACTCCAGCCCTGAGCTGGGCTGGTCCCAGTAAACCCTTCCTACCCTCAAGGGAAAAGAAGGAAGTGGGGCCAGCCCTGGAATACTGCCTGGAAGGACCACATGGTCCATGCATTGTCCATGTGCAGCTCAGTGTGGCAGCTCAGAGAGGCTCAGGCTCACAGCAGGATGAAGGCACTGGAGAATCCATCTCTGAGGTCCCTGACAGATCAGCACTGGGACATGGGAGATCACCTGAGTTTGGAAGCCCAGGGGAAGGACCAGCCCAAACCCAGAGATCTCTGGCCATGGTGCTTCCAGGCACAGACACACAGAATGGACCAGAACAACCAGAACTGCTCATGCTCCAAGACTGCCCTGTTCACCTGAGACACTGAGAGGAGCCAGGGACAGCCTGGAGCTGGGAACAACAGCCTGGGACAGGGAGATTTGCTCCCGTGCTTCCCTCCTCCCCTGGCTGGGGACACCTGCTCTGCATTCCTGGAATGCAGCTGCAAACTTCTTAGGTTATACACTAATTGTAGGGCATAAATTCTTGGGAATCCACAGCCGATGGCTGAGCCGTGATTCTGCACACACAAAGCAGAGGTGACTGAGTGCAAATCCAGTGAGCAGATCCAGTGCTCATGAAGCACAGGATTCCATGCACAGCAGGAAGGATTTGTGCCAGGACTTGGAGCTGTTTCTGTTTTCTGCTAAAATCACCGTGTTCCTCCAAAAGCCTCTCTTCAAGCAACACTTCTTTTACCTTTGCTGAGTCTAAAATTACCACATCAATGTGAATAGCTGAGAATAGCAAAATTTGGAAGCAATTAAGAGCCCAAACACACAGATTAGGGAATTTCACTCCAAATTTGCTCTCCCCAATCCACTGCTGGCTTTGTGCTGCCACAGAACCAGGTGAGGGTGATGGTGAGGGGACAGAGGGACCAGGGAGAAGGGGGATCACCAACTGCCTTTGTGCCTTTTTGGGAGAGCAGCACCACACTCCCCACCTCTTCCAGCCATGAATGTTTCTGTGACATCCCAAGGGACGCTGTGTCACCCTTATTTTGCCTCTCTGGTCTGAATGCTTAAATGCCCTTCAACCAGCTGTTCCCTTCCTGGACTTCCTCACCTGTAATGACCTGAGCAGCTTCCAAAAGTGTTTGCTCCCAGAGTCACTCTCTCAGGTACCATCTCTCCTCTCAATGCAGAGTTTCATTCCAAAACTACACCAGCACAATGGACTGAGCTCCCAGCACCCATCAGGACACGATGTGTCCGTCCTGGAGCATGAGGACTTTCCTCTCACCTGCCAAGGCCTTGTACCCCAGAAACCTGTCAATCTTTTGCTGGCAGTGCTCCTGCTCCTCGTAGGTCAGCAGCTGGTAGATAAACTGCCAGAGGACTTGCTTGGCCGGTGTGTCCAGCACCGGGTACACATCCACAATGAGAGTGTCAATGTTCCTGCAAAACAGGAGGAGAGGCCTGGGCAGTGAGCGCAATCCCTACAGCACAGCCCCTCCTCACCGCTTCCCAGGGCTCTGCTGCTTCCCAGCCTCGGCTTTGCTTCACTGCAGAGGCGCAGGGGTTAACAACCACGTGGACGTGGCACTTGGGGACACGGTCAGTGGTGGCCTCAGCAGTGCTGGGGGAATGGTTGGACTCAATGGTCTCAGAGGGCTTTTGCAACCTAAAGGATTCTATGATTCTGTGAGTAAGAGGGGTGGGGGAGCACCAGGAAGCAGAGAGAAGCCCTGGAAAGGCCTGATTTTCAGCCAGCTGCAGGTAAACGGGCTGAGGGAGAAATGCACTGGTGAGGGTGGCTGGGCTGGCAACTCCTGGGGCCAAAGGCTCCTGATTTTGGTGTGCAGAGGTGGGAATAGCAGGGCTGAGCACCCCAGCCCATGAGGAGAGAACAGCCTGCAACAGGATGAAATTCTGCCCTGGCACAGGGTGCCCAGAGAAGCTGTGGCTGCCCCTGGATCCCTGGCAGTGTCCAAGGCCAGGTTGGACGGGGCTTGGAGCACCCTGGGACAGTGGAAGGTGTCCCTGCCCATGGCAGGGAGTGGAACAAGATGTTCTTTAAGGCCCCTTCTAACCCAAATCATTCCATGATTCTGTGACAGCCTCTGATAAAACACTGCTGGAAGACCAAGCAAGGGCAGGAAACGAGGTCACCAATGAAATCTGGAGTGTGCCAGGGAATCTGTTTGGATCCCTGCACAGGACAGGGGGGATGTGCTCCATGGCAGGATGAGGGCTCTGCCAGCCACAGCCATTCCCCTGCTGTGACCAAGGAATGCTGCAGCCAAGATTCTGGGAAGCATGAGGAGACAAGGATGGACCGTGGAGAGATTTCCTGAAAGAGGTGGAACAGGATCTGCGTCTGCCAGGGACAGCCAGGCAGCAAGAGAGCCTGAACTGGGGGACCCAGGGATAAGAGGTGATGAAATTAACCTAAAGGAACCAAAAACTAAAGGATCTGCTGTGTCCCCAGGCAGGACACCTGGACTGAGATGAGCTCGTGCACAGGGAACACCTGGCTGGGGAACCTGGAGAGCACAGGGAGAGCAGAGCTCCGTGTGACAGCCTCCCTGCCTCTGCCTGACACTGGCCCTGGCACCACTGCAGGCCAGGCCCCAGCGGGAGGAGCGGAGCTGGCACCGAGTTACCGATGTTGGAAGAAGCCCTCCAGCGCCTTGCAGATGGTGAAACGCTCGGGTGGGGTCAGCAGGTGCTCCAGCTGCTGCGTGAACGTCCTTCCTTGGATCTTGATGCTAGAGGGGAGAATCTCTGCAACCCACTGCAGGGAGGTGAGGGCTGAGGAGCTGCTCGGGGACTCAGCAGAGTCAGAGTCTGCAAAAAAAATATTCCATCTTTCCTCGGTTTCTTTTGAGGGCAGTGGAGCAGTTTGAGTGCCACTGGCTGTGTACTTTGAAGTAGGTCAGGTTGGATGGGGTTTGGAACAACCTGGTCTAGAGGAAGGTGTCCCTGCCCAAGGCAGAGGGGTGAAATGAGATCATCTTTAAGGTCCCTTGCAATCCGAACCATTCCAGGCTGCTGTGGCTCTGTGGAGCAGTGGGCTGCTGGGGTTGGTTTTAGTGCACCTGCAAGCGAGTTGGCTTCCCAAGGCTTCTAACGTGGGACTGAGGGGAGTCCAGTGCTGCTCCAGGGGGAAGAGCCAGTCCCTAATTCCCAGGTCTGTGCATAATGGAGCAGCACCCCAACAACACAGGGACCCTCCAGCCTCCACAGAGCTTGGGAAGTGCAGCAGGGACTGTGCTGTGCCTGGGGGTCCTGCCCCCCACAGAAGGGGTGCTGGTACCCCCCAGTGCCCCAGAAACCCTCAGCTCCCTCAGCTCTCCTCCCCAGCAGCACCATCAATTATTGATTCCCGCAGCAGGATAACAATCCTGCACAGCACAGCCCCCCAGAGCCACGGGATTTGCGCAGCCACCATGGATGCACGGGGTTGGATTACTGCAGACAACGACACGGCACACACTGCACAGCAAGGACATTGGCAAGGGACACCAAGGACAATCACACAGCAGGATGAGCCCTCCTGGAGAGCAGCCAAGCCTGAGATCCAGCCTGATCCCACAAAGCAAGGGGCCATGTGTCCCGGGGAGAGGAGCATCCCCCCAGGCAGCACCTTAAACCTGCTCAGCCTATGGAGGTGCTCAGCAATTCCCTCCTACACAGGGAATCAGGGAGCTGGCATGGGGTTTCTGCTCTCCAGACCCTCTTCCCTGCACTCTTACCATTGGAGAAGTTGACGATGCCCTCTTCCACCACCAAGGTGGGCATGGCCCCGCTGCCCTGCAGCATCGACACCACCTTGTCATGGGAGCAGTTCCTGCGGGCACAGGAGAGCCCGGTCAGAGCTGCCCCAGCTCTAGGAGAGCAGCGAGGACACAGAGCTGGCAGCTGCCTTCATTTATCTTGGAAAAGCTTCCTCATGCTGCTCAGAGCCAGCGGGGTTTGGGCCCTGCTGTGATTCCCTGGATTCTCTCCATCTTTGCTTGGTTTTCCCTGTGCTGCACAGGGAGGAGCCTCCCCAGGGAGAGCCTGGGTCATGCCCCATGAGTGGGCTCTCTGCTCTGCTTGCACCATGGAATAACTGTGGGAATGCCTGTGGACACCCTGAGTAGTGTCATGGCACAGGAAGACAGAGTTAAGCTACACCCAGACCCAGAAAATGATTTTTCCTTTAAATGACACAGCGCTGCAGGTCTGTCCTCGCCTGTCCTAATTCTGCACAAAAAGAAAATGCAAGGTGAATATAAAGTGTAATTTTGTAGGTGAAAAAATCTTGGGATGCCCTTGGAGAAGGGTATAGGCCAGGCTGGGACAATGCCTGCCAAAAACACGGCTCAGAGGACAATCCTCGACCTGGTCTCTCTTTTCTGGCTGTGCTGCATCAGCCAACAGTTCGCTGGATCAGCTGAAACGTGAGAACCTGAGGCCTGACAGAAGCAGCATCAGTTTAACCTTTAAATATTCATCAGTCTCTCTTGTCCTGTAGCCTCCTCTAAACCTTTGCTCTTGGTTTTTATGCAGAAAGACCAAGCCGAGGATACAGGGGCTGCTGCTCTGCACTGGCGAGGGGCACAAGTCCCTCTGGTCCCATTGCTTTGGTGCACAAACAATACACAGAAGAATCGACTTTGGGTGCAAATGGGATTCCCACGTGGCTTTAAGCTTATGATCCCATTGTGGGAGTGATTCATGGGCTGGATGGGGCTCTGCTGCTTTCAGAAGCAGAACCTCAGATGTTTAACACATACAGATTAATTCAGAGTGGCTGAAATTGGGGTCTGGGGGTGGGCTGCAGTCAGAACCCGGGTTACATAAACTGTCCTGCACAGAGAATTCAGAGAAGAGGGATGGAGAAAATGCTCCCCTTCGAGCCAGATTTTGTACAGGAGCACTAAAGGAGCTGTCCCCAAAGGGCAAACCCCTCGTGTATGGCAGCACACGGGGACCAGGGCCAGCAGCTCCCGTTTCTCTTGCCCAAGAGTGACCACAGCATGTGCTTGGCCCCTGCCCCTGGGCACACGTGGGCACAGCTCCTACCTCATGTCCAGGCCATTGAGGAACAGGATCCTGTCTCCAGCTTTGAGAGCAGCCTTCTCCGCCGGGCTCCCTAAAGGCACACAGACAAAGGGGCTTCAGCTGCAGCACCTCTGGCTGGAAGGGGGGTCCAGAGACACCCCAGGCAGGGCACCCGCTGCACCTGGTTATCTGGGTGGGCTGGGACTGTTCACCCAGCTGGGTCCAGCACCCAGCCTGCACTGGGAACACTGGTGTCATTTCAGGACGGTCACTGAACACACATTTCCCACTTTTCAAAACAAGGAGTGGATAAAGCCAATCTAAATTGCACCAAAGATGCTCATTATTCCATGGGAAAACCTCCATCACTGAGCCTTGGAAAAGTCCCTTTTGCTCTTTTTTAGCAAACAGCACTTAACGTTTCATGTTCAGACCAGAAATCAGTAAGTTATCCCCTGAATCTTGTGTTCCTACCTGGCAGGACAGACTCGATCCACACCGGCGCATGGCCACGGAGCGTGAAGCCAAAGCTCCTGTTGCCTTTATAGACTCGCACTGTTCTGTGGGTGAAAAAGGCAAACAGGCCATCAGAGTCCAAGATCTGGCCCTTGTTTCCTTCCCCAGCCCCTCCACAGCCCTGTTAGCCCAAGTTCTCCTGAATGCTCAAGTCCCCAACGCTCCCAATGTCCCCACAAGGTCCCCTTTGATACCAAAGTGTCATTCAAATGTGGTTTTAAAGTGGAATAGGAGATAAATATATATATTTAAAGAATATATATATATATAAAAGTTTAAATTAATCTAGTTCCAACCCTCCATGGCAGGGAGCTGGAATTGGATGATCTTTAAGGGCTCTTCCAACCCAAACCAGTCTGTGATTCTTTATTACACATTAGAGAGACAATATGGTTCAGGGAGCAAAGGTCTCGTAGGCTGATGAGAGAGGAATTAAATTCCTCTATGAAATTTTGGAAGGAACATTAGGAAATCCTCCTGCTGGGAGGCTGATTGGAGCTGGGGGAAGGCAGCATTACTGATAGAATTTCCAACCAGCAAGGTCCTGTACTGGCAGGGAGAGAGACTGTGCTGAGAGTGGACTTCGGACAAGTCACACGGAAGATTATCCTGGCAGGAAGGTGGGCTGGAGCCGAACAACCTGGATTCCCCAGATCCTGCTCTCTTGTTGGCTGGCTCAGAGCAGGATCCGCAGCCAGCACGGCAGAGCTCCGCGCGCTCCGGGGCTGCTGCGGTCTGGCCATCTGGGCACGGGAAGTGGGTTAATCCCTGTGCTCCAGGGATTGTCCGTCTTTCCTCCCACAGCCTCGCACCCAGACACCTGCTGGGGCAGGGCAGGACCAGACGCAGGCTCAGAGAACCAGGGAATCATTACGGTTGGAAAAGAACTTTAAGATTATGAAATCCAATTGTCAGCCCAGCAGCACCCCCCTGTTCACCACTGACCCATGTCCTCAAGTGCAACATTCACTGTTTTCTCAACACTTTCAGGGATGGGGATTCCACCACTTCCCTGGGCAGCCTGTGACAATGCTTGACAACCCTCTCTGTGAAGGAATTTTCCCTAATATCCAAGCTAAACCTCCCCTGGTGCAACTTGAGCCGTTTCCTCTCATCCTGTCACTCGTTACCTGGGAAAAGAGACCAACCCCCACCTGGCTCCAACCTCCTTTCAGCGTGCTCTGTGCCCAGGTGTCCTGAATCCTGCTGGCCCAACCAGGCATCCTGAATCCTGCTGGCACAGCTGGGTACCCTGAATCCTGCTGGCACAGCCTTCATCCCACCCGACAAGGAGCAGACATCCCCTCAGCCTGCAAGTGCTACCTCAGCTCCTGACACGGCTCATCCCAGCCAGCCCTGCAGTGCTGAGGGGACACATAGGGTGCCCCAGAGCTGGGACAAGGGGCACAAACCTGCCCAGTCTTCCAGGGGGAGAGGTCTTTGTTCATCCTGATCCCAGGGGAGTTTCACAGAGAATGCCCCTCTCTTTCCCCGGCATCCCTCCCGCATTCCGCCATCCACACAAACCCAGAGGCTGCTGCCATGAGCCCCGGGCTCCAGGAGAGGTGTTACCTGCGGGCAGCCCCCGAGGCCACATTGCTGGTGACCAGCGAGGTGGTTTTCCGCAGGCTCTTGCTGAGCTCCTCGTGGCTGCGGGGCACGGAGCTGGCGCGGGTGGACACCAGCAGCCGCTCCTGGTGGTCCTCGCTGCGGCTGCGGCGCAGGCGGTTGCTGTGCTCGCTCTTGGAGCGGCAGAGTTTGCTGATGAGGCTCTGCGACACCACCTCGTCAAAGCGCTGCCGGTGCTTCTTGGGGATGAAAATCCTGGGGAAAGGAGGCAAGGGAGGAGAGTGAGGAGCAGGGCCAATGCAGCTGCGGCACAGAGCTCCGGGCATCCCTGCGAGGGAAAGATCAGAACTCTTTGTGTGTGCTTGGCCCCAGTCCTCCCAGAGCTGCGAATGCCGTGGCGGGGGACACCGAGGGTGCTGGGGACACCGAGCGTGCTGGGGACACCGGGGACACCAGCTGCATCTCTTCTCCCATTCCATGCAGAGCTCCGTTGGAGCGATGTTGTCGGACCCCTCCTCCAGACCCACTTCTTCCCCAGCACATTCTGGGACCCCCAAAACGTTGCTCCCCATTTCCTGCCCCAGACTCTGCTCTCCTGGGCTCCAGCCTTGAATATTCCCACATTCCAGCTCCCTTCATAGCCAGGCAGCACCCTCTTGCCCCTTGGGAGATGATGGTGCTGCAGGGACAGGCACGGTGATGCCGCAGGCAAAGAGACACCTCCAGGAACTCCCCTCTGCCTGCTAGGAGCAGCTAAGTTGCCTTTGTGCCCCTGCAAGGACCTCCGGGACCCTCAGGGGATGCACGGGGAGGGCACAGCAGGATCCCAGGAGGGAGGGGGGAGGCACCGCTCCCACCTGGGCCGGGGTGAGCCCCATAACCCCGGGAGACACTTTATCTTTTCCTTTTCCTTCTGCCATCACAGCAGGCAGACCCCGACACCTGCTCACCGTCCCCTATCCTCCGCTCACACATTTCGGGGCTTCTGGAGGAGCTGGTATCTCCGAGTGTTTCTATAGCAACTCCTGCAGCTGCAGCCGCTCGTTAGACAAAACCATCTCGTGAGGTTCGGCAGCGCAGCTTCGTTAGCACCCGGCACCTCGCGGGGTGTGAGATTGAGGGCCCGGGGTTATCACAGCCTCGCCGCGGTGTGAGCACACCCCCAGCCGCCTGGGGACCACGTGTCCCACCGGAGCAGGAACTGGGCCAAACTGGTGCCAGAGAACCCAGAGGAAGCTGCCCCGAGGGGCGGCATCAGTGGGACGCAGCTGGGGCTGGCAGGGGATCCCACAGGGCTCCCTCGGGCAGCTTCACCAAGGGAACACAAAAACCCGGGTGGAGACTGAGGAGAAGGAAGGAGAGGCTTCAAATGCCAAATCTACTGGGACCAGCACACCTGTTTCCCGCAGCCAAAGACAGAACTCAAATCAAGCGCTGGTGCCGGAGAAGATAGACCACAAGCCACCCGAGGCTGGCAGATGATCACGCAGAGCATTTGGTGACAATTTAAAATAAGTAATACATTGGTGCAATTCACAGGCGGTTTGTGATTAAGCAGCAACTAAAAAAGAGTGAAATAGTGCTAATAAATAGTTTGTCCTATGGGACAGGGCAGCCACAGCCCTGGGGCAGGGGAGGATGTGGGTCCCCCACGCCTCTGCCCCGAGCTGAGCACCCACCAGGGAGAAGTCCGGGTTCCTCACAGGCAAAATGAGCACAATCCCATTTAATTGGCCAAATTAAATCAGCCCTGCTTATTCCAGCAGAGCTGTCCCACTTTGCACCAGCCTCTGCTTCACCACTGGGCTGAGGATCTCAGCTCCAGACCCGGCATGGGCCCGGCACAGGTGCTGCTCCGGGGCTGGCTCAGTGCTGGCAGCACAGCAGTGCCTCAGCAAGGAGAGATCTGACTGACTGCTACAAGCAATCCCACTAAAGCAGGCAGAACAGTTTCCGTGGCTATTTCTGCAGTGTCCTGCCATCCCACAGGATAAACCTGGCTTTGTCCACTGGCATAGCACCAAGGAGCAACACCCAGCTGGGGTTTAACTCTCCCAGCAAATCCCACTGGGATTCACAAAGCATGGATGTGCCCACCCCATCTGTGGAGGTCAGCCTGGAAGCAGGGACAGAGTCATACAGTGCTGACCTTGTGCCTTCACCTTCCTCTTCCTCCTCCTCCTCAGGTGCTCCAGGTCAGCACTAGCTCCGTTTCCTGTTGGAGAGGGGATGGGAAAGGCACCCCCATCCCTGAGCCCTGTGCCCACTCCCATGCCCAGTGCCACTGATCCCCAGGGCACCGGCCCTCCTCTGCAGCAGCTCCTGCACTCAATCAGGAGAACTCAGTCTGCTCAAATACATGGATGTGAATTCAGGGCATTTTCCAGGCTGGGAAAGGTCCCAGACACTCCAGGCTGCTTTACCTTCATCCCATCCCCAAAGCAGCCTGGCCAGGATGGTGGCAGAGTGCCTCTGTGCCCTTCTCCTGCCATCAGCTCCTGCTCGGGGCTCCCTTTGGCGTGTTCCGCACATCTCAGCCTGTGTCACACTCCTATTTCACAGCTCCCAGGAGGGTCATTGGCCACCCACCTCTGGGCAGACAGTCCCATTCCTGCAGCCCACCCTCGCTGGGAGCTACCTCTCCCCTTTCCCAGCCAGTGCTGTGGAAAGCCCCCTGTCCCACATGCACATGTCCTGCAAGGGGAACCGAGCTCCCCCGGACAGTCCCACCCTGGGATGCCGGGTGCTGGGGCTCACGGGGACAGGATGTGTCCCCTTGGGAGGGCAGCAGGGGTGGCTCCAGCCTGGCTGGGGCAGGTGAAGCTGCCACAAGTTTGCTCAGCCAGGGGAGCGAGGGGTCACCGGGCCTAGCTCCATCGCAACCCCAGTCCCACATCCTCATCTCCCCCTGGGCTGGCCTACAGTCCTGGAGACAAAGCAGACCCAGACGGGCTCTTCCCACCAGTCCCCACCCCAACTCCCCATCCGAGCTTCGCTCGACTCCCCCAGCAGCCGGTGCTGCGGTGGGCACGGGGCAGCGGCGAGGCTGGGCAGTGGCAGGGCTGTCCCGGGGACAGAGCAGGGTCCCCACAGCCCCCAGAGGCAGCAGAGCCATCCCAGGGACGCCGGTGGGGCACGAGGCTCTCCCAGCACCCCCACGGGCGGGCACCCTCGGGGCAGCGGAGCAGGGACACGTACCGAAAATGCCGAGAGAAACTCCGGTCCTTTCCCATTTGTCAGGGTGCGGCGGGAACAAAAGGGAGATGCTTCAGATCCTCATGCAGCTGAGCCTCAGGCTCGGCTCACGCCCACGACGCGGCCGCTCCAACAACCCAAGCGCGCCAGCCGGTGCCGCCCCGGCGTGTGGCACCCCCGCCGTGCCCGGGGACCGCGGCCAGATGCGCCCGAGCGCCGGCACCTCCACCTGGGCTCAGCCCCTCGGCCCGGCCTCCGCCACGCTGCCAGTCCCAGGTGGAGCTTCACCATCGGCCGAGAGCCTCCGCTCGCGTCTGCCGGGCTTCAGCGCCAGTTCTGCCCTCCCTGCCCAGCTCTGCCCCGGCTCGCAGCCACCAACCCTCCCTCTTCCCCTAAAAACTGCAGGCGCTGTAATATCCAGCTGGAACGATCTCGTAACAGAAAGGAGGGCACGGCTCGGCGCCGAACTCCGGGGGGATGCCTTCCTGGTGCTAATTAGTTGACTTCTAAAGTGCTTGTGTTTAAATTACGTGCTGCAGTAAGGGGTGAGAAACCTTAAAGGCAAACGGCATCAAGGGTGCAGGTTTTGGTCACGGAGGTGGAGCTGCCAGGCTGGACCAGGATCAGGACCAGGACCAGAGTCATGGGCCCAAACCCCGCCACGGAGCATCCTTTACCCCCAGGGTAACAGAGCAGCGCTTTTCAGTATGAATAAAAGAGAAAACCCTTCTTTAATTTAAATAACGCCATCTTTAAGCACATCACTGGCATTTGATGAAGAGGATACGAAGCTTCCCAGAGCTGCCAAACATCACACACAATCTCCAAGTAGTAGCAAAGAAAGGAGAAACGAAAAATGTATGGTTTAGCCCCAAAACAACCAGCAAAGACCTGACCTTGAGTCTGTCAGTTGTGCAGAAAAACACGTCCCAGGGTGGATTAAAACACTGAGCTACACTTGGATTAGGTCTGAACCGTGCTGTGGAAACAGCTACCAGTCCCGAAAAGCTCTGCTGGTCCAGCTAAATGCTAAAATCTGGGAGAGAAAACTCTTGCAGGCTTTACCCCCAGAACAGGAATTCTGCTTATGAACCCCAAATTCTCGAACCTCATCTAGCCGTGTGTGTGGGAGAGGGTCACAGCCCCAGCAGCTCCCACAGCTCCAGGGGATGGGGAGCCTCCGGACCCTTGCTCAGGAGTGGGACTCGCTCCAGCCCGGCAGCAGCATGGAGCTGTGATTTCCATTCCCGTTCTGCCCGTGCTGGGAGGCTCCCCAATCACTCATCTGGCTGCAGATGTTTTGCAGATGGGGCCATTGTCACCAGTTACCGGGAGTGAAGGTGCTTGACAGGCTGGGAGGCAGCGGCTGTGCACCGGGGCTGGGAGCCCCTCGCTCCCCTTCCCCAGCCACCCCTCTCGCCCCGGGGGACAGCCCAAAACCCCTGGCAGCTTTTGGAGAGGGTCACCCTCTCCTGACACATCCCTGTTCCAGCTCCAGTAACGACTGATCAAAGACTGCCCCCGGAGCAGATCCACACCCCGTGTGTGGCTGGGGGTCCCCTTCCCCATCAGCACCCCAGGGTGCTCTCAACTGTCCCAAATCCAGTGTCCCTGTGCCCAAACCATGCTGTGCACCATGAGCTGGTGGCTTTGTCCTTGCCCTGGAAGGGATAGGCAGTCCCACAGCTCCAGGGACACGGAGACCTTCAAAGAAACCCCCAGAAAGGCTTTTCCTGCAGCTCCACTCTGCTTTCCCTGTTTTCTTCAAGACACTGGAAAACTCATCCTAAGTAACCGCTTCCCAAAATAAAAGTTGTGACTCCAGAAGGGTGCAGGCAGGCCAGGCTGATCCCATCTGCATCCCAGCCGGGGTTTGATTTGCCAAAGGAATTTAATCTCCTATCAGGAGATTTCGCACTGAGGCATTTTGGTCATGACCTATTTGAACTCCGCCAATAAAAAAGGAACTTGCTCCCAATTGTCTCACTGGTGACACGTTTTGTTCCCTGCTGCCCTAATTCCCTTTTTTTTTGGGCAGCTGAGCATATGCTGGGCCATCAGATTAGGGATTTTTTTTTACCAGAAGCAAACAAGAGCTGCTTTTCCTCCATTACCATCCTGTGATCCAGGTGGTTTTCCAGTGGGAATGCCGGGACAGTGGACAGGAGGACAGTGTCCATGTCAGCATCAGGGACTCAGGGGGTCTCTCATGCTCCATCCACATCCAAAAGAGCTGGGAAGCTCCCCCCAGCCTTGGAGAAGTGGGTACATGGAAGGGGTTGAGAAGCAGGGAAGCAGCACAATCTATAATACATAAATCCTAATAGCTAAAATGAAATTTCTGATCCAGGGCCGGTCACAGATGGCTGGAGCAGTTTAATATGGGAACACGCCAAGCAGTTTTATTGCCATGAAAAACAAGCTGAGACAAATAGATTGTGTTGGGAGCGTTATTAACACGGACTCAGTGGAATTTCTCCCACAATAAGGGAGCCCCTGACAGGCAGCGATTTCAGCCGTGTCAGGGATCAGAGGTGGCTGCGATGGCAGCGGGCTCAGCTCAGCCCAGCACGGCACCCCTTGGCTTTTCCCCCAGAGCAAACGGAGTGGAACCAAAGCAGTGAAGAACAAACTGCCCCAAACTGTCCTACCCGCAGCACTGAAGCACAGCACGACTTACAGGAGACCCGAGACAACATCTCACAGTCTAAACGGAGCCAGAGTTATCCCCTCGGGATGCAGCTGGGGTGAGGGGTGGATGCCACACACATCCCCCCAACCCAGTCCAGGTTAACAGGACAGCGGCTGTGTAACCATCAGAGGCAGTGGTTATTCACCAGCACTGCGGGTCGGAGGGGATCTGTGCTTCCCCCCAGTTCTACTGCAAACAGATGTTTTTAACCTAAACGGTGCTGCCAGGGGCTGGTGCATCCCTGGCATGGCACCACCGGGAAAACGCGCGCTGCAAAGGGAGACGGTGCCCGGGACGTGGGGGTGAGCGAGTGCCACAGCCCTGGGTGACGCCGGGGAGGATCCCCCGTGTCCCGCTCGGCCCCGAGGGTGACTCCTGCCTCCGGAGCCCAGGGATGGACTGGGGGTGGTGGCGGCAGCACTGCAGAGCACCGGGTACGGAGCCGGCTCCGCCGGAACCGCGGCTCTGCCCTGGTTTGAAACCAGCTCAGAAATCAGAGCAGCACCGAGGGATGTGACCCCCTGGGACTCCGACCGACTCAAAATAACCCATCCTCTCCCCAGCCCCTGCGGGGCACAGCCAGCACCGGCACAGGCGCCCGGCGCGGGGAGCAGAGGGGACAAACCCCGCGGTGCCCCGGGCCAGACCCGCGCTCTGGTGGCGCAGGTGATGGAATAACCCAAAATAGAGCCTCCCCCTCCTGGCGGAGTCCGTGAGCGGAGCAGCTCCGAGGCAATACGGATGCTAAGAGTTAATTAACTTCCAGCACACCTTGGTTTTGCAGTGCCGGGGGCTGCCACATTCCAGAATTAACCTGATTTAAACCCATTTTCCTCACTCCCAGGAAAGGTGCGTTCGTTACTCACCCGAGACAGCTCATCTTCCCCTCTGGCAGCCGGATTTCAGCATCCTTGGGCAGAACTACAACTGTGCACTTTGCCTACACACATCAGCCATATGGGCAGGGGATGGGAGCGGGGAGGACCCGGCACAGCACGTGCATTATCCCTGCTATCCACAACCAAGCAGATGAAAAAAAAGTCAGCAAATTAAAATCTGCAGGAGCTTAGTTCTGGGCAAATGGGATGAAATCCATTCGAGATAAAAAGAAAGGGAAAAAAAAAAACAAAACAATACTGGAAAAGCCCAGCTCGAGGACAGAGGAGACGTGTCTGCAGCCCCGGGTGGATCCGTGTGCTGAGTCGGGGGTCTTGGGTTATGCTGAGCCGCAGCACTTTGCAGGGAGCACGGTAAAGCCCGGGGGGAGCCCAGGGAGGGGACAGCAGGGGAGGGGACAGCAGAGGACAGCCGGCAGCAGCAACAGCACAAAAATAAATACAGCTGGTGCAGAGGGACGATCCAATCAGGGCAGCGTGAGGGTCAGTGGGAGACAGGAATGTAGCAGCGCCTGGCCCTGCATGACAGGGGACCCACGGGCACACACAACCAGCCACAACCAGGGCTCAGCCACCTGCCCGGGGCATGGAACAGAGGTGAGGACCTTTGTTGGTATCACCCCAGCATCACCCCAGCATCCATCCCAGTCCCCGGCCGATGGCACTGCCATCGCTGGAGGGAAGTGGCTCATCCCAGCCCTCCAAGGGCTCCTCTCCTCCAGGCTCTGCAGGAAGAGGGGCATGGGCGAGGTCACAAGGGTGTGCAGGACTCTCCCCATTTCAGGGGGAAACAGTCCCTGGAGAACTGGGTACAGCCTTGCAGGGCTGCCCAGGCTGCCCCATGGGTACTCCCAAGGTCCCAAGTTGTCCCTGGGATGATCCCACAGGACAAGCCCCAGGACACTCACTGGGTCAGGTCTGATGGGCTCTTCAGCCCAAATTGCACCCACATCACTGCCTGGGGTGGCTGCCTTGTGCCCCAGGACAGCATGATGGCCACACCAGCACCCCCACACTGCACCCCCCACCCCCGGAGCCGGAATCTGGGCACCCCCTGCATGAACCCCCCCACGGCCCTTCCCAGCCCCGGGTGCTGCCTCAGGGCACAGATCCCAAACCCCTCCTCAGTCAGTGACAGATGTAACCAGCTGAAATCACTCAAGGAATTCACAGCACCCTAAATCCAGAGCTCCCGGGAGCTGCTCACCACCTTCAGTGAGAGTAAAAGCATGAACAGCTCTTGCTTGGCAGCAAAGGCACTGGAGAGAGCCCAGGCTGAGCAGCTGGGCACGCATGGCACTGCCCCCAGCACCCGCAGCTGGGAAACCTGGTCTCCAAGGCACCTTTTTTATTTATTTTCTTGGCTTCATTTCATTAAGATTAGACAGTAAATCTTTTCCCTGAGCTAAATATTTCATTTCCATTAAACCCAGATTAGCTGCCATATCCACAGTGCCCCTTGCCCCAGCCCTGGCGTTAACCTTTCACACAGGGGCAGGGGGCAATGAGCGGGTTTGACCCTGGTTTTGGGAGCCATAACATCGTGCTGCCCCTGGCATTACAGGCTGGGCACAGGGTGAGCTCCAGACAGCAGCACCGGGTCCAGCCACCCTCTCCTCACTGACACATGGACAGGGACATCCTGGGAGGAACCTGCTGTGCCCCCCACAGAGGGGCTTGGGTCTGGGAGAAGATTTGGACACGTATTCAAATCCCCTCTGTGGGGGGAAGTAATCCCGTATAATTCAGGGATGATGACAAAGGGGATATCCGAGGCACTCGAGGTATTTTCCTGGATCTTGCTGAGGAAAAGAATTTTCCTGAATTGTGAATGGTGGGGGCTTATTTTTTGATTTAGTTTGGGGGGATGGCTCAGTCCTGGCTCAGTGCCATCCATCCCTGTCCCCAGTCCCAGCTGTTGGGTCCTTCCAGGATGCTCAGTGGGGACAGGACAGGCTGGACATGGGCACTTGGACAAGGCAGGGACAGGACAGTCCCCTCTGCACTCTGGCCCTGCAGGGGTCTGTGCCTTTTGTCCCCAGGTGTGGGGTGCTCTGGGGGACCCACATGCAGTCACAGCACAGCAGGGGGACACTGCATGGCCAGGGTCCCCAACCCACTCCCCCACCCTCCGCATCGCTGGGTCACAGCGGAGACCCCTCACAGGGACGTTGTTATGGAAACTGTAATATCTTACAATTCCTCTGATTAAAGCAGGAATTGGAAAGCTGGGCCCAGAGCGAGGCCAGATGGAGACCTGATTCCCTAATGGCCATCGTCTCAGCCTGGCTGTAATCCCACCACGTGTCCTTGTGCCAGCACCAGCTCCAGCCCCAACTCCAGCCACGCTGCCCAAGAGCAACAGATCAACTGCACTGTCAGCACCCCTGGCACAGAAGGTTCCAGAGGTGCCGGGGACCCCGAGCCCCAGGGGAGCATTGCCAGAGCATCCTGGGATGTGTGACCACTCCCTGGCACCCTGGGCAGCCCATGGCCCCACCAGAGACCTCCTGGACCCCCACTGTCAGAGCTGCCGGCAGCCCTGGCCAAGCCCTTGGCCACCCTCTTGCCCTGAGGAACTCAGATTATTTTCTGGCCAGGCTTTTGGAGAACCTCCAGTGGCTCTGCAGCTAATCCCATCTCCCTTCCAAATCATGGCCAGGAATGGGAGCTGCATCCCCTGCTGCAGGCAGAGGCAGTGGGGTGCAGGTCCCCCACCCTCCCTGGGCAGAAGGGCACAGGAGTGCTCGGCTAAGATGCCACCAAGCTTGGCTCAGCTGTCCCTTGGAAAGCTGGCCGGCATCTTCCCTGCAGGATCCTCCCAACCCCTTCCCACAGGACCCTCCCAGCCTGCACTGCCCAGCCCTGCCCCCCCGTCAGCAGCAGGCCCAGGGAAGCTGTGGTTTGGTGGCCCTAGGGCAGTGTGGAGGTGGCCCCTTGTACCTGATGCTGTCGATCAGGTGCTGATGGGACTCCTGGGTGAGCACCATGCACAGGGTGTCGGCCAGGCACTCCACCCTCCTCTCAGCCGCGTACTGCTTCAGCACGGTGAACACCTTCTCCTTCAGCTCGGGCTGGTCCCCCAGGATGGCATCCACCTGCAGCGAGGGATGGGAGAGGGAAGGGGTGCTGAGCAGGAGAGTGAGGAACCATGGGCAGGGGCACTGCCACGTGGAAAATGTGTCTCACTCCCTGCTCAGCCAAAGGGAGGAGAGGGACACTTCAGACGTCAGCCCATCACACAGCACCGCTCTGGTCTCACACATGGCCATGGAACTGCTGTTCCAAACATTCCACCAGCACAGTGGCGTGACCCCAAACCCCCAAACTCTGCTGGGTCACAGTGGCCCTGCAGGAGTGGCTCCGGCACAGCTGGGATGGGATCAGTCTGGACTCTGCCTGGCAGAGGACACTGCAATGGGCTTTTGGAGCTATTTAAGCTTTGCTCATCACTCCCTGATCCCTCCGGGCAGCTCTGTCCTGCCCTTAGCACTGGGAAGCTGCTGGGAGTGGGGAGACAGAACATGAAGGTGAGTGCCAGCCCTGGAAACAGCACTGACAGCTCCCAACCACTGTCCCATCTTCTCCACCTGGGACAGGCAGGATAATTAGCTAATTACCATCGAGCCAATTACCCTGCATGGGACCCTCCTTATTCACCTCCTGCCACACTGGGGGGTTACCCCTTGTCCTGGGGCAGTGGGAGCTGGTTCCTCACCTGGAAGTCTCGTGTGGGATGCAGGAGCTCTCTGTGACCACCCATCCATACCTCTGTGTGTTGGGTTCTCCTGAAAGGTGATGTTTTTGTGCTGCCAGCAGGTTTAACTGCAGGAAGGGGAGAGGAGCCCCTCGCCCTTCCCCAGGGCACTGGGGGTGTGTGCAGGGCTCTCTGTGCACCCCTGTGGTGGCAGCACCAGGGAGCCTGCAGGAATCACCTGCCTGGGGAATGGGAAGAGCTTGTCCCACTTGGCAGCTCTCCAGGGAGGCCGACACCAGCACCAGAACCCCGGCAGAGCCCCCTGATGCTGCTGGCTCCGTGCAGGCACCACGGGGGCTCCTGACAGTGGCAGTACTTCGAGGTTACCAAATCTGGGGCAGGCACAGCAGCAGCGTCCCCTGGGCTGGCTCATGAGCACGGTCCCCAGGTCCAGCACAGGACTGACAGACTCTGGTGTTCCTGGTGGGATGGATCCCAGAGGGCTGCTGTGAAATTTTTGCCTGGGCTGGGATCGCAGGACTTGGCAGGTGGGAATTGCAGAATCACAAAATCATTTTGGTTGGAAGAGACCTCCCAGATCCTCCAGAGTCCAACTGTGCCCAATCCCCACCTTCTCAACCAGCCCAGAGCACTGAGTGCCATGTCCAGTCACTCCTTGTACACCTCCAGGGATGGGGACTCCACCACCATGGGGGTGCTGCCACCTCTCCTGCAGTCCCCAGCACGTCCCTGAGCACACAGGGGACAAGAGAAGATACTTCCCTGGAAATGAGACCGTGAGCACCTCCTTTGCTTGCCGGTGATGCCCCCAGGATGCCAAGACACTGGCACAGCCCAGCTCAGTGCGACTGATATGGACACCACTGTCAGCCAGGCAGGTGATTCACCCTGGGGCTCTACCAAACGCAGGAGGCTGGGAAAAGGTGACCCGTGGGCAGTGCAGGTGTGAAATACAAGCCACCAGCACCCTCCGACCTTCCAGGAGTGGGCGGGCAGGAGCACTCGGGTGCTCGAAGCACCGGCAGCACCACCTGAGCTGGGGTCCCAGGTAAACGAGGGAGTAAAACAGCCCGCTGGGTTTAGTATTTTCTGCATCATGTAGGAACTGAAGCCACTTCAAACATCTGTGCTGTGAATTCCCTCTGGAGAGGCATCTGCCAGCTGAGCTGTGCTCCAGCAGCCAGGAGCACGCGTGCTTTATTTTCCTGCTTCTGCCCAGGCTGGTCGGAGCTGTCCCGGGTGGCTTTGTTGGGCTGGGAAGGGAGGGGACAGAGGTGCTAATAGGGGTGCTCACAGCACCACAACAAACTTGCTCTCCTGTGATCATCCAGGAATCTTTTACTTGGCTTAATGTGACTTTACGAGATGGAGGCGGCATGAAAAAACCGCCCCTCCTCATTAATCTCCCGTAATCAGCAGGTATCTGTTTCCCACGCCCATGAATCCAAACCTCAGAGTGTATTTGTGAATCTTTAATGGAGAAGCTGACTGAGGGGATTCGCCTGATACCCACAATCTCTTTACAGATGTCTTGTTCCTTTATTAACTTGGGATCAAAAAAAACACAACCTACCAGCCTGGTTATTTTCATAACAGCATTTTAAAAGGTTACTTTGAAATGGAAATTAGAAAGATTGAAAAAAACAACTGTGATCAAATTTATAATTAGCACAAGGCGAAGTGTTTGGTAAAATACCCACGAGGAAGCTTTCAGGAGCACAATGAAGATGTAATCACATCGATGTTTTTCCCTTTTGCAACAAAATAAGAACTAAAATGTCTGCGGGGTGACAGGCTTAGACTTTGAAGGGACATCCAGGCACGCAGCAGAGTGGGATCTGCCCTGTGGGTTTCTCCACGCTCTTGTAGTGCAAGGGAATAAGAACTTGGGGTCATCCCCAGGGGATCTCCAAGCCCTGTGCAGCATCCATCTGTTATCCCAGGTAATTACCAACCCTTCTCTCGGGTGTTCATGCCCCAAATCTGCACCCCAGCCCTATGACCAAGCCGGGAGCATTCCCCATCCGCGTGCGCAGCCAAGGTGGATGTGGGAATCTCCAACCCGCTCGGCCCAGGGGAGGCCCAGCGCCCCGGCCCCTCATCCCATACCCCGGCCTCACCTTCCTGCTGAATTCCTGCGCTTTCTGCTTCCTGTCCCGGCGCACGGTGTCGGCGCTGGGGCCGGGGTCCCTCGCGGTGTCCCGGCGCTGTGGCCGCAGCAGCGCCAGGCGCAGGGACCGCCCGCGGCACGACCCCACCAGCGCGGCCGCCGCCTCGGGCAGCACCACCGGCGTCCCGTCCACTTCCAGCACGTAATCCCCCGGTTCCAGCCCGCAGGCCGCGGCGGGCGACTCGGGGCTGACGCTGGCCACGCGCGGGGGGCTCTCGCTCGCCAGCTCGAAGCCGAAGCATCCCCGGGGCCCGGGGGGGATGCTGGCGTGCTGCAGCCGCGACACCACGCCGATGCTCGGGGGGACGTTGCCGCAGCGCCGGGCCAGCCCCAGCAGCGCCTCGCTGCCCAGGGAGGACACGGGCTGTCCCTCGATCTCCAGCACTTCGTCCCCCGGGCGCAGCCCCGCCAGCGCCGCGCTGCTGCCCTCCTGCACCCACAGGATGTAGCACGGCCCGGAGCCGCTTATCCGGAACCCGAAGGACTCGGGCCAGCCCTGGTTGTTTGCCGGCATGGCTGCGACTGGAAAAGAAGGAAGGAAAGAAAGTTGTGACGGCTTTTCCATCCTTAGGGGTCGTGCCTGTAGATGCCGTGTGAGGCCCATTACAGTGTGTGCTGTGTCCCCCTCACCGCGGGAAGAAACGCCCCAAGATCCTGTATTTCCTCTAGATTTCCTTAAAATAACAGCTTTTATTCTATCTTTGGCTGCTGGCAGTGCCCCTGAGGAGGCCACTTCGGCTGGGAAGGTTGGGGCTACACGTGGCACCCAATAGTGACCTGGCACAGCCCTGATCTCACCTGTCTGTGGCACACACCTACCCCCGCTCCCCAGGAGGTGCATTTAGGCGTCTTCTTGTATTTATTTGTCTATCAAAATGATTATTTCATTTCTCTGATACGTCACATTAATGAATAGATCATCCAAGGACTTAAACCAGCTTGATTTTAACCAGCTTGTCTCAACACTCAATATTTTAGCTGTTTGCAACTACAAAATTACTGTAAATTCATTAGAATTTGCCAAATCCTCTCAGCTCTCCCAGGATCATTTCTTTGTGCCCTCTCAGCCCCGTATATGGATTGTCCTGATGGCAGCATCCCAAAATGGCAGGATTTTCAGCAGGACTTGTTTGTGGTTCACGTGAAGGGTTTGGACTGGCTCCATGGATGTTCAAGGAGACACTGGGCACATCAGCCCTGAACATCTGCAGGAGTCGTCTTTGCCCAAGGTAAACCCGACCAGCTGATGTGCACAGTGCACTCAGATGCCCTTTCCATGCTGTGCTGTCCAGATGACCCCGCTGTGGTCCCTTCCAACCCTCCCATTCCGTGATTCTGTGATGTGTAAGTGCCTGCATTGTCCATTGACACTCACTAAAATAACTCGTGTGGTTTTCCTCTGCGTTTGGTCTCAGCTGTCAGTGAAGATGCTTTTTACCCCCATGTTTACTCCCTCTGTGTCACTGAACACACATTAAGCACTTACAAAAATGAAACTCGGACGATTTTACCTGGGCAAATTATCTTACAGAGACTACAAGGACTCAGAGGGGAAGAGCTGAGGGTGAAGCACGGGACAAGCCTGGCAGCAGCGGGATGAAACCCATCTGCGACCAAACCCCATCCCCGGGGCTGCTGAGTACAAGTTCTGACAGCTTCAGCAAGAGCCCAGTAAACACTGGAATGGTCCCAGTGCTGCTGCTCTGGGCTGTGCTCCAGGGGAAAGCCCGGCAGATCAGCGGGGAGCTGCACCCCCTTCCACCTCTCCACCCCTCGGCTCGAGCACTTACAGAAGTCCGCAGCCATCCAGGCGAGCCGGAGGCTCTCACCGGCGGCAGGTTTGTCCCACCAAGGGCTCGAAGCTTTCTTGACTCTCCTCCCATCACCCCCCGAAGCGCTTCCCGTGTACCCGCAGGGCTCCTGGGAGCATCTTCCCGGCTCCCCCGTCCTCGCTGCAGCCCCGGGGTTGGGGGGACGGTGCGGGGGTGGATGAAAAGGCTGCCGTGGGACAGAGCGGGCAGCGGGTGGCTGCCTCTTCCCGGCCTTCTTACGGGAGCCCTGCGCCCTTCCAGCTGCTCCAGCTCAGCGCCAGACACGCACTCAGGTCTTTCTGGCTTTTTCGTTTCCTAATTAACTTTATTTCCATCGCACAAAGGAGCGCGGGCAGACTAATTGCCGTGCTCGTCCTGGCTGAGCCTGGTGCTGACCTGAGCCTGCAGATCTGGGGGGAATTAGGAGCTGGAAGGAGGGAAAACAGATTAGTGCCCGTGGAGGGAAATCCTTTACCCACAGGGCAAATCTGAAGCGACAGCGCCGTGCAGAGCAGCGGGGACAGCGCTGGGGGGGACCTGGGCGTGCCGGGACCTCGCTGGCCCCGCCGGCAAAGGTGAGCGGGACACCGAGATTTTGGGAGTGCAACCAACGCGTGGTTTGCTGCAGGGATTTGGGGGTCGGGGACTTCGGGGCTCACCGGGAGAGCTGTCCCCAGCCAGGCTGCGCCGTGCGGGACAGCGGGGGGTCCTCGCAGGGAGGAGTAGCCGAGTGTTTGGCCACAGAGCCCCCCGCGCTGGCACCGACTGTCCCTTAAGCTGCTATTTCTGATTTTCTCCTCGGCTTCCTCGGCACTGAGGGATCCCAGGGCTTAGCACGCTAAGAGGTTTTAGGGAATTACGCGTCCTGCTGCGGCACCAGCAGGAGGGGCGTCTGCATCTCTTCATGGACTACGCGGTGATCCGGCCTCCCCTCGGCTCCGGCACGGGCCGTGCTGCCGGCAGCGATGGACGGGGTGGGAAACAACCTCCCCGGAAACCCTGGGACAGCTGGCAAGGGGTTGGGCACAGCCTGAGGAAGGAGAGCTGTGGGGACCTGCTCTGCACAGCCGGAGAGTGAGCACGACATGGTGGAGGGTCTGCTGCAGGGGACTGCTGCAGGGGATTGAAACCCACTTCTTCCTCTTCCTCCTCCCCCTCTGCCTGTCCTCTCCAGCTCCTTTCTGGCAGGTTCTCCTGCACAAATCTCCTTCTGAGCAGCAATCCCCAAGCATCTGTCCTCCCGTGCTGACACTGACACAAACACCTCCTACAAACCTCATGCATCTCTGTCACTATTCCCTGCCCAAACAGTCAAAACTGCAATTAATCCCCTTTTTTTTGTTCAGTCAGTGAGGTAATTGCTTTGTTTTCCTCCATTTTTAAGTGATTTGAGCACTTTAAACACTGACAGCAAATTTTAATCCTTGCAATAACTGAGTTCTGGGATCCCAAGTGAATTGAGGTGGTTTCCACAAAGACCTTCCACCAGACTTTGACCAGATCAGACTTTTTTGACTGATTTTCACAGCACTTGGACTGAATGAGCTTCATCCCTCTCAGTCTCAGCCTCTGTCCAGGTATTTGCTGGCTGGTTGTCCTTGAGGACAGCCTGTAAGGGCACCAAGAGTGGACGAACTCCTCGGCAGTGTCGCTGCTGGTCCCAGTGTGGTGGCACTCGCTGCAGCTCCTGTCCTGGCTGTGCCCAGGGACCGTGGCACACAGATCCTGCCTGGTCTCCCACAAATAAACCACCTCGTGCCCACCCCAGCCCCTTCTGTGCTGCCAGACTTGCCAGGTGACATTCAGTGACCCAAGCCAAGCTATTTTTATACCTGCAGAAATTTTGCTGTCTCAGTAGGATGGGGGAAAGTGGCTTTTTCCATCCATCCTCCATCAGGAGCCAAGTGTCTCGGGCTGCACTCCAGGACAGCTGTGCCCCAGGAATATTTTGGCTGCATTTCTCCCTCTCATATCCTGTTTGGTGCATTTGAGGCCCAAGTGGGTGCACTGGACTTACCAAGGGAAAAAAGAGACTTCCTGAAACTCAACCTCCTCTCCTGCCTCCCACCAAGACGATTCATCTCCTCTTGGTGCCAAAGCCCCTGGAGCACCCCTGGAACGCTTACCTGTGCTGTCCAACCTCCAGCCAGCGGCACAAGGGGACCCAGAGCTGGGAAAACCATCCCAGCAGTTTGGGAGCCTTTGGATCGGTGACGCGGCGGCCGCGACCGGACGAGTTTCTCTGGCAAATTCCAGGCAGGCACCGTAACCCAATCGGCCCTCGGCGGGAGCGCCGGGCGGTTTCAGTTGTCAGACCCCACGGAGGGACGGGCACAGCGCTGGATGCTGCGTGTTCCCACCTCATCCCGGCCCCAGGAGAGATTCAGCAGCTGCGGGAGCGAACCCCCCTCACCTGGGACAGGGTGGGATGAGGAGGATCCGGGTTGCAAGGGAATATAGTGCTCAGAGCTCTGAGAAGGCACAAGGGTTTTGCTTTAGCGACTCCGCCAAAAGCCACAAAACTGAGGGAATTTTTGGCGATTCCTAAGGAATGACACAGGATGGGCCAGGGCAGTCGGCGGCGATGCTCTGGGAAGACGGAAGCAGCACATCAGCCGCACAGGGCTCACACGGTAACGAGCGGCCCGGGACTGCGAGAACGCGACAGCTCCGGGATTTATAGACTGATTTCACTGATGTTTTTACGGCTTTATCTCTCCTCAGCCGCCGCGGCGCGGGGGCTATGGTGGTGCCCCGGCTCCTGGCGGAGGTGAGCCCCGGTTCCCCGCCGGGTCTGGGGCTCGGCCGGGCCGCCCGGGGCCGCCGGGGCGCCGGAGGGCGCTGGAAGCGCCGGGAACGCCGGAGCGGCGGCGCTTCCGCAGGGCCGCGGCAGCTCCGGGCCCTGTCCCCCGGTGACCCCCGTGTCCCCCGGGGCTGGAGCGTGTCCAGGGAAGGGAACGGAGCTGGGGAAGGGGCTGGAGCACCAGGAGCGGCTGAGGGAGCTGGGAAAGGGGCTCAGCCGAGAGCAAAGGAGGCTCAGGGGGGACCTTGTGGCTCTGCACAAGTCCCTGACAGGAGGGGGCAGCCGGGGGGGGAGTTGGGCTCTGCTCCCAAGGGATGGGAAAAGGGGAAATGGCCTCAGGCTGTGCCGGGGAGGGTCAGGATGGACATCAGGAGGGATTTCTCCATGGAAAGGGTGGTCAGGCCTTGGCAGGGGCTGCCCAGGGAGGTCTGGAGTCCCCATCCCTGGAGGTGTCCAAGGAATGTCTGGATGTGGCGCTCGGTGCTCTGGGCTGGTGATGAGGTGGGCATTGGGCACAGCTTGGACTCCATGGGCTTAGAGGTCTTTTCTAGCCTAAAGGATTCTGTGTTTCTGCCTTGGCCCTCACAGGATTGAGGTCACTGTTGTATGTATTTCTGGGTGCTGCTGGAGGGGCCCGGGGGGCTCTGCCTGGGCTTAGGGAATCCCAGGCCCTGCTGCAGGGACCTGGCACGCAGGGGTCTAACAGCTGCTTCTGTTACATTCCAGGGCTTGGGATGGACTTCCTGACACTCTTCCTGGTTTACCTGTGCTTTGTGCTCGCTGTCACTGCTCTGCTCTGCCTCTGCTCAGGAAGGAAGGAGAGTTTCCTCACAAGGAGTGTCGACAGGGCAAGCCAGGTAAAGCACTGGGCTTCCAGGTAAAGAATGAACTTTCAGGGGAATGATCATCTCCCATTCTGATAATCTGCCCTCCTCTGTTGTGCTAAAATTAGTGCAACTGCTATATTTTTTCTCAAAAAAAAAAAAAAGCCAGTGTGTGTGTTTACTACTAATCTAATGCATCCTTTTAATGTATGCTCTCTAGGAAGTGGGATAGGAAGTAGAAATACACTTCCTCTGAGATGATTAAATCCTGCCCAAGCAGGTAATAAAAACCATTTGGGTCTCCCAGCTCCCATTCCTGCCTGTGCCTGTCTGGGGTGAGGATGGAGCTTCTCACAGTGCCAGAAGCACCTTGTCCAGTGACACCACAACACTTCAGCTTTGAGAAATTAAATAAGAATCAGGCCCCAGGAATTTGCAGTTTCGTGGTATTGGCTGCTGACATTGAGAGGAAAAAGGTGGGGGAGGTTTGAGGATTAAAATAGGGAGAGAATTATGAGTGGTGGCAGATATTTTAGGGGAAGCTCTTTAATGTGTGTACTAATGCCGCAGGCTCTTGTTTGCTAAGAAAGAGGGAGGAATGAAGAGCTTTAAAAGAGGATTAAAAATTGGCATTTTTTTGTTAAAATGGGATATTGGAAAAGTACCAGTTCATTTTTCTGTCTGTTGGGCTGTGTCTGAATGAAAAGGGAAAAAAAGCTGTAATATTCCTGGAAGGTAAAGGATGAGAGAATTATCACTTAAATTGTAAATTGTATTTAATGCTGTTCACAGGAGTTCAGACAGACTTTTTTTATTACTGGTATTGTACTTCCTTTTGGTTTATAGACACACTGTGCAGAGAAATTGATTTTTTTCCCCCCATATCTTAATAGCTGCTGCTATGAAGTGTTTAAACAGCAGCAATTAAATTACTGCTGTGGTATGAAGCCACTGTCTGGAGAAATCTAATCAATACTTGTGCCTGGGAAATAAATACGTGTGAATATAATCAATATTTTACCTGGGATATAAATACAGGCAATGCTAAGTGAAAGGTCACAGTACAAGATAAATATGAACCAATACAATACAAACCCCACAATATCAGAAAGGTCTGAAGCTCTTAGAGAGTGTCCAAAGGAGGGACACGAGGGTGATAAAGGAGGGACACGAGGGTGGTGAAGGGCCTGGAGGGGCCGTGGAGGAGCAGCTGAGGGTGCTTGGCATAAGCCTGCAGTGTGTTTAAGTTTTCTGCAGGTTCTTTTCTGCTGGGTTGTGTTTCCTCTTGCAGCACACTTGAAAAAAACACTTATCCCTCGAACTGCCGAGCTGAGATGTACCAGTTCACACAAAAATATTTAGCATCTTCTCAGCTCCACATATGCTTTTTGCCTCCTGGTCTTTCACATCTGAGGCAAGAAGCTCTCACTGCATATTTTCTTTCCATGCCAGCTAGAAATAGGCTCAGCTGCTCTAATTCCTGAGCCATGTTGCTATAGAGATCTGTCAGCTCAGAGCAGCCGAGTCAGACAATTCCACAGGCACATCTCTGGCTGAGGGATTCACTCAATGAACACAGGCAGGTTCCTTCTTCAGCACGTCAAGCTGTGCTGGAAAGGGCAATTAGACGTGGAGCCATCGGGCTGGATCAGAGCTGTAGCTGGAGAAACTGGATTTTTTGGGGGTTGTTTGGCTTGTGGAATTTTTTCTCTCTTTTCTGGAGGCCACAGGCCTTATCTCCCCCCTTTGCTTATCTCCCCCCTTTGCTTATCTCCCCTTGATCTGTCAGATGGGCTGATGGAGCATATTGTAGCTGGGGAATTGCTCAGTTTTATCCCCTGCTTAACCCATCCCCACCCTACACCCACCCTAAGCTCCTTAGAACTTTCACACATTAACCCAGATATGTTTGCTTGGGCCTGGGGTGCTCCCAGGAATATGGAATCTCACTCCCATGTGGAAAACCCCAGCAGCATTCCTGCCTCTCTTCTTTCTTAATGGAAAGGGTGGTCAGGGATTGGAACTGCCCAGGGAGGTTTAGAGTCCCCATCCTTGGAGGTGTCCAAGGAAGGACTGGACAAGGCACCCAGTGCTCTGGGCTGGGGACAAGGTGGGGAGTTGGCACACAGGTTGGAAATGAGAATCTTGGAGGGCTTGTCCAAGCTTAGTGATTCCAGGATTCTGTGATTCTCTGTGTTTTGGTTGGACTGGAGGATCTCAAAGGTCTCTTCCCCCCTTTATTCTGTGGTGAGAAGCTCAGATGCCCCTGAAAAGGAGCCTCCTCTATGGTGCTGTGGCTGTGCAGATCCAGAACTGAGGGATGAGGGACTTGTATTAGATCTGAACTTGCCCCAAGGCAGCAGTGATGGTCAGGTAACAGAGCTTCATTTCCCTCAGGTGTTGTCACTGATGATCCCCACCCAGCTCCAGAGAGTGACACACAGGACACTGCACAGGCTCTTCCACACAAGGTATTGCATTTTTATGCCTTTGACATTATTTTTTACTCCTATTTCTGGTTACTGTTGGGATCTCCTGCCACCATGAGAGCTCTCAGTATTACCCTTGGATATTCTCTCTCTATTTGAGATGCCTGTCAGGGATTACAGATTCCCTTTGATGTTTGCCACGCTGTTGTCTCTCCCTTCCTTGGTCATTGTTTAGAAGGTGGAACCCTGAAATGTTTGAACATATTGAGAAATAAAGATAATGTGGCTCAGTAACAGATGTTGGTCACACTGGTGGGATCCTGCATCCCCACAGGAATTACCACAGTCTCTCTGGCAGTTGCAGATGGAGTCAGACAGACTCTCAGTCTCCATCCTCTCTCTCAAATCCCATTAGTCTCAGTCCAGCAGCCTGGATGTCCAGGTGGCTGAGGGGGAAGCCGCACAGCTGCCAGTGTGCGGTCTGCTGGATTCAGGTGGATTTTGTAGTGTCTGTAAACTCTGGTGCCTCAGGAATGATTTAAATACCTTTTCTCTGGGGACAGAAGCTCAGTGTGACAGTGACTTCAGGGCTGTGAATCTACAGCTGTGCTGTGAGTGCTGTGGTCGTTTTGTGCCTGTTCTGCTGATCCTGTGCTCTAACACAGCCTGAGACAGAGAGGTGACACTGTCACATGTGCTGGGGGCACTGGGACCCTCCACACGCTCCGGAACTGGTGTTCGCCACTGCCCACCTCCTGCCACACCTATTTTCTAACAGCTGGTTATATTATTGCAGAGTTTTTAAGATTATTTTGGGGGATTTTTTTTGCTTTCAGAGTAGCAAATGTCTTCTGGCAGAATGTTTTGTGGCCTATTGCTGTGGCATATTTTGTCAGCAGCGAGTGATTATAAGACTTTGTACTGACAGGGAAAAAAAATCCAAAGGATATGTGAATAAAGCAGGGAATTTAGCTGACATATTTAAAGGAGTGTATGTGGGAAGAAGAGAAGGAGAAGCCAGTGGATGGAGAAGACACTATTAATATGCAATCCAAGCTGGCCTGAAAACCTAAAAGAGGTGTCCCCTTGCATTTGGAAAGTCTTTGATCACCTCTGAGTGTACTTGACCTGTTAATCAGGATGCTGAGTATTAAATAGACTGTCCCCTTTCCTTTCCAGGAGCTGTTTGTTTGTGGTCCTGCACGTAGCCCTGCAGGCTGCAGTGTTTGGGGAATACACCTGGGAAGTGTTTGTGTACTGCTGGGAGCTGCAGTTCCACATCCTCCTCCTCCTCCTGCCCTACCTGCTGCTGGCTGGGAATGTGGGCTGCTTCCTGCTCTGCTCCCGGGCCAATCCTGGTAAGATCATGCTCGTGCTCTTTGAAAACAGAAAAAATGCTACAAATCCCATTTTTAGTTGTTTTTCTTGTCTCTTTCACAGGTATAGTAACAAAATCCAATGCTGCATCACTGGTTAAGGTTTATGCCTATGATGGGGTGTTGTTTCAGAGAGGCCTTGTGTGTCCCACGTGCACCGTGGAGAAGCCAGCCAGGTCCAAGCACTGCAGTAAGGATCTGAAATTCCTTGATAAGCATGAAAATAACACTTTCCCAAAGGAATTCTCCTCCAGGAGCTGCAGTCCCAACTACAGCTGTTCTGTTACCAGCTCAGTGCTCATAGGGCTGTGTTTGTTTTCCTGGGGTCCCAGGTAACAGCTGCATTTGCCCATCTGTGGAGCTGGTTGGGTGCTGTTTCTTCTCACAGAAATTACCAGTTCTGAGGGATAATTTAGGGTCAAGAACAGCCAAGCTTGTGAGCAGCTGGAATTTAAAAGAGAAATTATTACCTGTCAAGACCTGGGTTCAGGATTTTGTGTTTCATAGAGTCACAGAGTTCTGGAATGGTTTGGGCTGGGAGGGATCTTTAAAGTCCATCTTGTTTCACCCCCTGCCAGGGGCAGGGACACCTTCCACTATCACAGATTGCTCCAAGCCCTGTCCAGCCTGACCTGGAACACTGCCAGGGATGAGAAGTCCACCACCTCTTTTTATCATCTAAAATAAAGGTGGGAGCTACAATCTCTACCTTTCAGGTGCTTTGCCAGGCAGTACTGTTAGAGAAACCAAGTCTTGGAGCTGCAGTTTTGGTGAATAAAAGAGATGGGATACATTGTTTTTCTTAAGATACACAACCAAAATTAATTTATTTGCTTGAAAAGCTGCCAGCTAAACCCTGACTGTAACTCCCACATATTTTCATCTTAAAAACCACGTAAAAATCAAACTGCTTACTTAAAAATGAAGTGCCAACACACTCGTTTTGCCCCTCGAGGTGTCTGCAGGACGTGTGTGCATCGCTTTGACCACCACTGTGTGTGGGTCAACAACTGCATCGGCGCCTCCAACGCCGGCGTTTTCCTGCTGTACCTGCTCTCCCTGACAGCCACAGCCGGAGCCGTGGCTGCTGTCACGGCTGCATTCCTCATCCAGGTGCTGCTGCTCTCCAACATCATGCACGGCACCTACCTGGATGCCCAGGGACAGGAGCACGCCGTGGAGATTCCCTTCCTCATTCAGGTCAGTTCATGCTGTAACATGTTGTGTCTCACACTTTGCTGGCAGGAATGTTGTCCTGTTCCCCCAGCATGGGGACAGACTGCAGGGTTTTGGGACAGACTGCAGGTTTTTAGCTGGTTTACACATGTAACTAGATTTAGAAAACTGCCACTGCAGAATACTTTAAAACTGGGGGATTTTTCTCACAGTATTTCCCATCCTTCATATTCCTGTCTCCAGGATCAGTCACTCAGCAGATCTGATTTAGAGAGAAGGAATTTACATTCCAATCACCAGCTGATGTAGTTTAGGAAACAGCTGAGAGTCCCTGAGGTATCTTAGTGGAGATGTTAAACAGGACCCACCACCCTGGAATGTGGATACAGTTCCATGTGCACACACGGATGTGCATTCCAGCTGTACTCATGGGATTCAACCCTCCCATTTTTTAACTTATTTTTCTCTTTTTCTGCAGCATCTTTTCTTGACTTTCCCTAGGATTGTCTTCATGCTGGGGTTTGTCATCCTGCTCACTCTTGTCCTGGGTGGATATTGCTGCTTCAGTCTGTATTTGGCCCTCACCAACCAAACCACCAATGAATGGTGCAAATCCCGAAGATTGAGGGGTTCCCATCTCCCACAGCAGCCTCATGACAGACCCCTCATCTACAAAAACATTTATTCTAAAGGGATCTGGAGGAATTTAAGGGAAATCTTTAACCCTCCTACAGTGTTGGAAAGGAAGAAGAAAACATGAAGATATTATTGTTTCTCTGGGCATTTTTAAATGTTTTCTACAACTTTAGTTCAGCAGTGGCCTTGGCTGCCCCAGACAGATTTTGGAACAAGATTACTGCAGAATTCACATATTGGTGCCTCAGCAGAGCATCATTTGAGCTCCCCCACTCAGCAAGACTCAAGGCCAGCTCAGCCCTGGCCCCTGGCTACAGGGATTTGGTCCATCTTCCCAAAGTGAGTCTTTCTCACTGGGCAAGGCTAACACAGAGCTCCTGTGAATTTGAGGAAGCAGCATCTTTTTGTGAGTCCCTTTCTTTGGGAAACAATTGACTCATTACTGTTAACAATGACTACAACAGGCTGTGTGTGTTTAGCTGAAATTATTTCTGGCAGGATCTTACCTGCAGAAACCATGTCCTACTGCAGCTTTGTGGCATTAATTTCAGGAAGGAAATTAAAAGTGTTCCTGTTCTCCTCTCCTTCCAGAAATTCTTCAGTTTGAGTACAATAGAAGAGAAATTGGGAAAAAATATCGTAGGAACTTTAAATTATTTTATTTTTAAAAATGTATTTATTTACATGCCGAATCTGTACAATATGCAATTAAAAATCATATATGGTTTAAAAAAACCAAATTCCTATACAATATGGCTTTCCAGCCCCCAGGCTGGCTCTCAGAGCAGCCTGGCTGGCATTGCAGGGCACAATAATGCATTCACAGACCAGTACATAAGGCTACTTGTCCAGGATATCAAAGAAAAGAGAAATACTGCAGTACCATGCCTTGGGAGGCCTGAAGGAGTGAGGTTAAAGGCATGAGAGTGGTTCAGTGGTGCTCAACACACACCACAACTCCTTAGGTTTGGTTTTCTCAACTTGTTTTAAATGCATATATTTAAATAATCTCTCATGAGACCCCCACATCTTTGCTACACTTTCTGAATCCTTTTAAAAACCAGACCACTGCTGTCCCGTAGGCAGAGGGAACTGATGCCCAAAGGATCTTCCTTAATTCGAGGCTGCTGTACAGAATACTGAGTGCCACTTGTGACCTGTCAGTCTCCTCAGTGCCACCAGGCCAAGGGTTTCATTCCTGGTATTGGTTTTAGCCTGAGAACACCTCGGGCCTGTCCTATCCTGTTTTAGGCCTGCGCTATCCCATTTTGGGCGTGTACCATCCCGTGAAGCCACTTCCCTCCAGAACACTCCCCCCCTTTGCTCTCTGACCAGCCCCAGTGCCTGGAGGAGCCAGGCAGTTCTGCAGCTGCGCCATCCCTCACACGATCACCGTCTGCACCTCCACCTCGCCCTCCTGCGCGGCGGCGATCACGAACTCCCCCGCGTGCTCCATGATCTCGATGTCCTCGGACGCCACCATGGTGACGGTGGCCTCCTGCGTGGCCAGGCCGCCGTCGGTGGCCAGCACGGCGCCGTCGCCGATGGCCGAGGCCAGGGTCATGGCCACCTGCTCGGTGAGGCTCTCGGGCGTGGCGATGGTGATGGTGTCGGCGGTGTCGGTGGCCGCAGCGCCCTCGGCCACGGTGACGTTCTGCACGATGATCTGGTGGCCGGAGTTGGCCTGGTTCACGATCTGCTGCACCACCTTCATGATGTGGCTGTCGACCTGCGAGGGGAGAGGGGTTGCACTGATGGTTGGTGCATTTACTGGGAGAATTAACAGCGATTATCACTGCAGAGATGCCTGACAACCACGGGGCAGTGACAGGAGCAGCTCTGCATTCCAGGCTGCTCCAGCTGTTCACCCCTCGTGTCACTGAAGGACTGCTTTACCTCATGTCTTGTTCCCTCTATTATTTCAGTAGCTTCGCTGGTCTCCATGTCTTCAGTAGAAGTCTGAAAAACAAAATAAGATAATTCCCTTTTTAGGTCATATAAAAAGATTTTTATCACCAAGATATAATTCACTAACATCTTACTGTTCCCCCACATGCAGTAGCTACTCCAAAGACAACTCCTTGACATTCCCTCCCCATCCCTTTATCAGGAACTACTTAAAATTAATGCACAATGTTCACAAATAACTGAAAGAGAATGTCCTCCCTCAGCAGGATTTGGCCAAGCAGCAGATTTTTCTCCTACTGGAGAGAAACTACCACAGCACTCAATTACTGAGCTGTGTTACCCCACTTGGATGAGAACTGTCTCTGTGTGATGGAGGGGATAAAGTGAAATACAGAATTCATTGCTTTTGGCAGCCTTTGTTAGAAACAACAGAGATTGTCTGGGACAAAGTAAGATAAATAGAAATGGAAGAAAATACTAGGGAAAGCTGAAGCAAGGTTGTGAGGACCTAAAACGTGGTGTGGTCAAAAATTCTCAGGCTCAGCCTCCTGCTGAGCCACTGTCAGTCTTCCCTTCTCCTTTTCCTGCCCACACACGGCACTCTGGGAGGGTGGGGAAGCTCCAAGTGCTTTCCTTCCAAACAAGGCTAATCCTACTGACTCCTGGGGCCATGCAGGCAGCACAGAGCCTGCTTTACCTTCTCCCAAAAGGCTGGAGCAGGAACATGAACAACTGCAGCTTTTCCTGACCAAATCCTGTGCTAAATTCCCAATGAGCAGGCTGGCTGCCCTTTCTCACCTCGATGATGTATTCCTGAGTGTCTGCCACCACCGAGGAGAACTCCACCAGCACCGTGTGTGGATCTTCTGAAAGCACCGTGGCTGCTAAGTTGTCAGCAGACTGGCTTTCCTCAGACACTATCACTTCTTCCACCTCTTTCATAGCAAGGAGGCAGCCACCTGGATGGAATTCCAGAAAAACATCCTTTTTTGTGAGCATCTCCAACAGCAGCAGCACTAGCAAGGGGATGCCATGGACAAGTGACCAGTGTCACATGAGAGGTTCTTGGCCCACCAGGACAGGCCAAGGAACAGCCCAGAAGAGCCCATGTGACACCAGACAACTGAGCCTAGAGCAGAGCAGCTGCTTTTTTACGTCACCAATCTTCTGCTGATACATTTCAGTATCTCTCTCTTTTTTTTCCTCTCATATGAAACTTTTTTTTTCCTCCAGTAAATTTGTATTATTCCTTTGGAATAACACCATCAGCACTACCTGAAGCGGAAATCCCTGCTTAGGAGCTAAAGGAGCAGCAAATCCAGTGCAACTAATCCCACCAAACCAGATTTTTGGTGAGGACTTTACTCAAGGCATTTTCCTCACAGAACATCCCCACTTCCACGCAGGTCATTAGATCCACCCTCCCCACCATTCCCACCCAGCCCAAGGGCAGCCTGTCCAAACCCAACCCCAGAGCAGCCTCTCCCCAGGGCAGCCCTGCTTACCTTTGGTTTTGAGGTGCCTGTTGAGGGTGCCGTGCTCGGCAAAGCCGCGCCCGCACTTGTAGCACTTGAAGGGCTTCTCTCCGGTGTGGTGGCGGATGTGGCGCACCAGGGAGCCCTTCTCCCGGAACCCCCGGCTGCAGAACTGGCACACGTAGGGCTTGTCCTCCAGGTGGGTACGGAAATGCACCTGCTGGGCGTTCTGCACGCACAGGGAGGCAAGGGAAGGGCTCAGAAAGGACACGGCAAACTCATGGATGCAGGGTTTAACTTCCAGGGTGGAACTCAACATCTCTTAGAGGACACAAGGGTTTGATTTTCTTGGGTGGTGGTTTAGGAATGGTACTCTCCAAGTCAGTGCTTCCACTGGGACTCTCCAAACCATGAGCCACTCGCTTGCTCCCCCTCTCCCTCTCCCCCTCCCCTTGCAGTGGGCTGGAGAGGAGAACTGGAGGCACAAAAGGTGAAGATCATGGACTGAGATAAGAACAATTTACCAGAAACAGAAATAAGAAAACAAACAACAGTACTGATGACAGAGGATACAAGAGAGAGGTGAGCAATTCACCTGCCCTGATAATAGACAGAAGGAACTCCTTTCCCCCGCACCAGAATGTTCTGGCCGTGCTCCCTCCTGGCTACTACAAAAACTAACCCAGTCCTGGCCAGAACCAAGACACTATTATTACATATTTGTTCCACACATTAAGGAACAGTTAGTTCAGAAATGTGATGGTTTTACAAAGACTGTCTTTCTTTTGCCCACTAAACCAAAATGTCTTTCTGCAGCTTCAGATCACAGAATCACTGAATGGTTTAGGTTGGAAAGAACCTTAAGGAACATCTTGTTCCACCCCTTGCCATGGGCAGGGACGCCTTCCACTATCCCAGGTTGCTCCAAGCCCCATCCAACCTGACCTTGGACACTTCCAGGGATGGGACAGCCAGAGTTCTCTGGGCATCCCATAAGAGGCAGGCAAGCTGACACTTGCTCTTTGAGGAGCAAAGCCAGGCCAATGTGGAGGTTTTGTGAGGGGGGCCCACCTTTGTCTTGTAGCGCTTGCCGCACTTGGGGCAGGCGTAGGGTCGCTCGTCCGAGTGCACCCTGCGGTGCCCCTTCACGTGGGCAATGGTCTTGTAGAGCTTCCCGCACTCCCCGCAGCGGAACCGCCGCTCGTTGACGTGCACCTCCTGGTGCTTCTTCAGCAGGTAGCCCTTGGTGAACTCCTTGCCACACTCCTCACACTTGAAAGGTTTGTACTCTAGAGGGACAGAGAGAAAGCGTGTGGTTGATCCAGGGCAACCCGCAGCATCTGGTACAGGTGTAACTGAATTCTTACAAAAAATCAACCTGGAGAAGGAGAGGAATTGTATTGTCAACCACATGTGTGGGCTTTCACAGAACCCCAAAATAGCTGGGGTTGGAAGGGACTTTTGGAGCTCATCCAGTCCAACCCCTGCCCAGGCAGGGTCACCTGGAGCAGGTGACACAGGAACATGTCCAGGTGGGTTTGGGATGTCTCCAGAGAGGGAGACTCCACACCCTCCCTGGGCAGCTGTTCCAGTGTTCTGCCACCATCATGGAAAGAGGTTCTTATGCTGAGGTGGAACTTGCTGTGTTTTAGTTTCTGGCCATTGCTCCTTTTCCTGTCATTGAACAGAGTCTGGCACTATCCTCTGACAGCCCTGGGAGAGATTTGTATGGATTGACGGGATCCCCCTCAGCCTTCTCTTCTCCAGACTGACCAGGCCCAGCTCCCGCAGTCTCTCCTCATCAGAGGAGCTGTACATGGCTGAGGTCACTGAGCCACAGCTCATCAGACAACAGCCCCAGCAGTACTTTACCTGTGTGACTCTTGCTGTGTGTTTCCAGGGCAGCAGCTTCACTGAAGGCTTCATTACAGTGAGAGCAAACGTAACGTTTGTACCCGTTGGTTCTTTCTGCAGGTGTCTGTTGGAGAGAAAATGAGAATACCGCTTTTCTTTTTTGTACTGGTGTGTCCAGTTAGGATTGCTACCCAAATTCCCAATTAAGCACTCCAGCTTTGACAGGAAAGAGATCTCTGTGATGGAAAGGGACAGCATGTGTGTGAAGTAACATTTCCCTTAAATCACACCTGCACAATCTAAAACCTGACACAAAGCCACAGGCACAGCAGAGACACGTGAGGACAAGAGTGCTGCCCACAACCAAATACAGACAAGGAAGGTTAAAAAGTTAATCTGTTGATGGAATACAAACATACAGACTCTGCTTGTTCCAGTTTAACACACTGCTCCCCACATGGCTCCTCTTCTACTTCCACCCCTTTGTTTTCCAGCTCTTCTGGAGCAGCTGCCACAGGTTCATCTGGCTTCTGCACCTCCTCCACAGCCACTCTCTCGATGACAATTCCCGAATTCCTCATGGCCTGCCTCAGCAGGTTCTCACTGTTCACTTCCCCCTCGCACGGCAGCTCCTCGGGATGTGACTGCTGAAGGAACAAAGAGGAAGTTTGGCACAGCAAATCCACAGTTTTCTTACAGCAACACTGCTGCGAGGGTCACTCTCTCTGGGGTGTCCAATGCTGTGCCACGGGTTTGAAAGATCAACCAGGGAACTGGGCTGAGGAGGAAGATGAGGTGGATCTGTACTGACAATCCAAGGGATGACAAGCCTCTGCCCCTACCACAGTCTTACAGCAGGGAATGGTCAACAAAAACATCCCCTCATTTTATATGATGTGGTGGTGAAGCCCCAGCCCCTGTAAGCTACACACAGTGCTCAGCTCAGCAGCAGAAAGAGGTGAGCAATTCGACTTCCCTGGGGCCCAGGAAAGAGCAGAGCACCTGCCCACATGGAAAACAACCAAAAGAACCACTTCATTCCACACTCAGATTTACTGTCAGCACCCAAGACACTTTTGCTCATGAGGTGAAATGTTCTTTGCGTGAAACACACGAAGGATGTTTGAGACAAACCACACTCACATCTGGCTCCAGGGGTTTTGCATCCACCACAGGAAGTTCCTGCATCTGGACATGGACTTCATGGAGCACGTTGCCTTTTGCATCTGTCACAAGGTGGATGACAGGGGAGGCTTCGATGGATTCGCTCGCTATCGAGGACACCGTGTCTGTGTTGGAGCTGCAGGATCCTGCAAGGGATGAACCACGTGGGGAAATGCACCCCTCAGCAACTCCCTGTGCCCTAAAAAAATCTGCCTTAGAGCATGAGGGGCCTGTTAAAGCCACCTTTGTACCAGATTCTCAAACATAATCTTGAGTTCACATCCGGCTTCAAGGTAATAGCTTTGCTCTATAAATTACTTTTTTCTGGTGTAAAAAATATAACCTCAATACCACAGAAATACTTTTTTATCATAAATGAGAATCATGGAATGGTTTGGATTGGAAGGGATCTTACAGGTCATCCAGTTCCACCCCCTGCCGTGGGCAGGGACAACTTCCACTATCCCAGGCTGCTCCAAGCCCCGTCCAACCTGGCCTTGGGCACTGCCAGGGATGGGGCAGCCACAGCTTCTCTGGGCAACCTGTGCCAGAAGGAATTTATATTCCAAGTGCTGTGAGTGTTCGGCTTTATCAGACACGAGGCAGGTCCTGACAGCATCACTGACCTGATGGTAGATCATCTTTGTTGACAACTATTTCTTTGGTCATGTTGAAGCGAATTTTTTCAGTGCAAGGTGTCAGAGATTTAAGGTGTCGAGTCAAAGCTCCTGATTCCCGGAAGCTTTTCCCACATTTCTTGCATTTGTAAGGTCTTTCATCTGGAAATGACAAGAATCAAAGCAGCTATATTAAAGCCAGCAGTGCCAGGATCTGCTCTGTGTGACAAGCTGAAGAACATGTTCAGCTTTCTACAGCACACATGTGCGCCTATCCAGAATCTTTCCCTGCCTCCCAGCACCCCAAATGCTGGGGAGCTCAATGGTCTCAGCTCAGCGAAACATGGAAAGCAGCAAGGAATTCCACTGCAAGGCAAATGGATAACCACAGACAGCTCCAGTAACAAGAAACTGTTATTTTGGAGAACTCTTACCAGTGTGCCGCCGATGGTGTCGGATCAGAGACCCCTTTGTCCTAAAGGAAGTTCCACAGAGTTTACACTCATAGTCCTTCCTGCTGCTGTGAGTGATCATGTGAGCTTTGAGGATGCTGGCCTAGGGAAAGAATTTCCTTTAAGAGACATGCTAAACAGTTTAAAGATTTTGGATTTCTGTAAAGAACAACAAGGCTCCTTGTGAAAGCAGAACTTCCCTCTGGGAAGTGTGGCAGGTAGTAAAGCACACTGTTCCCAAGTTTTGAGATCTCCTAGTTTACAGTCAGCCTAAATACCTCCCTAACCCACATCAGCAGAGGGGATACTCACAGTTTTAAATGTCTTCTGGCACAGCTCACACACGTATCGCCCTTCCTTGTTCACCTGCAGCTTCACCTTGATCAGCTCAGTGGAAATGTCCTGCTCCTGCTCCTCGGGGCTGCCCTGCTCCTCACTGACCTCCCCGTCCATGTGGCCATTTGGGTTCTCAAACACATGATCTCCTGCTACAATGACCTCCTTGATGTGCCCACTGCCTGGGAAAAGGTGGGGAGACAGTTGGGTTCTTTACAGGACAGAGCTTTACCCAACAAACCATCTACTGTTTCAGCATTTTGTGCAGACAGAAGGAGAAAAGGTATTTTAAACCTGCAACTCAAGTCTTTGCAACCTTCTCATTATGGCAGCATAAAATGGGCACTTCCAGAATAGAGTTTAACATCTAATTTGTATTAATTAGTTGTATTAATTAAGCTGAAAGAGGGTAGATTTAGAAGAGATATTATGAAAGGATTGTTCCTTGTGAGGGTGGGAAGGGCCTGGCACAGGGTGCCCAGAGAAGCTGTGGCTGCCCCTGGATCCCTGGAAGTGTCCAAGGCCAGGTTGGACGGGGCTTGGAGCAATCTGGGAATAGTGGAAGGTGTCCCTGCCCAGGGCAGAGGGTGGCACTGGTTGGGCTTTAAGGTCCCTCCCAACCCAAACCACTCCATGACTATTCCATGATCCTGATGTGGGGAGGATTGCAGGGCTGGCCCAGGGCTGCCTCCCAGAGCGCTGCAGGAACACCCAGCCCTAAATCCCAATGACACAGAGATGTCACGCACCCAACCACAACCCAAAGCCACCAGAAGAGGACAGGTACCAAACCCCCCAGGGGTGTCAAGGCAGCACCTCAGAGCTCACCTACGATGGCCGAGGCGTTGCTGATCTCCTCTGCTATGGAAGATGCTTCAACAACAATGTGAGCAACAGTTATGGACTCCTCGACCGCAGGAACCACCTGCTGGCACAGAGCACGTTCAGCAAGCAGGTTCTGCTTATCTAAACACACTGCTCCCTCCCCTCCAACCCAACAGACCGTTGCATCCTAATCATTTCCAGCCCCGGCTCGGAGAAGCCGCTGTCACCTTTTGTCCTTCTTGGCCGAGGAGCCCGGCGAGCGCGTCGGGAGGGCGCTGGCAGCCCTTCTGCAGCTTGTGCTGCACGAACTCCTCCAGGGAGCTGAACTCCGACTGGCAGCGCCCGCACTTGTGCACGTCATCCTCGTCTGCGGGGGAAAACTCCGTCAGCGGGGCCAGGGCACCACGGGATCCCAGGATGGGGTCAGGGTGGAAGGGACCACGGTGGAGAACGTATTTCCACCTCCCTGCTCCAGCAGGGCCACCCCAGAGCACACGGCACAGGATCGTGTCCAGGCGGGCTGGAGCAGCTCCAGCGAGGGAGACTCCACAGCCTCTGCCGGCAACGTGATACACCCAGCACCGCCGCTCTGCCCGGCCCGCTGAGCTGCCGGGGAGTGCTGGAGCGGAGCGGGGCGATCCCGGGCGAGGCACATGGAGACCCCGCCGCCTCCCGCCCCACTGACAGCACCGGCCCGGCCCCCTCACCCGCCGGGCCCCTCGGGCCGCGCCGCCCCCAGGCCTGGCAGTGCCGGTCGGGGCCCTGTGAGGGCGGTACCTTGCTCGCCGAAGGGCGGCGGGAGGCCGATGAGGGCAGCGGAGGGCGCGGGGGGCCCGGAGCCCGCGGCCGCCGCGCCCCGGCCCGGCCCGGCCGCTTCTGCCGTAAGCGCCGCCGGCCCCGCGCCCGTTGCCATCGCGGCCCCCGTGTCGCAACGCGCCGCAAGATGGCGGCTTTACGGCCGTGTCGTCATAACAACGGGACGGGGCTCGGCGAGGAACGCGCCCGCCGCGCGGGGGTTCCGGACGCCGGTGGGCGGTGTCGGAGCACGGTCCCTCGGCTCCCCCCGGTCACCCCTGAGCCCCGAGCCCCGGCGGAGCGGAGCCTGAGCAGTTACCGACGAGTCACCGCAGCACTGCCTAACGCGTTACCTAACGAGCCCCGGGGCGCCCCAGCCAATAGCAGCGCGCGGGGGGCGGGCCCGCGGGCGGGGCGGCCAATGAGAGCGCAGCGAGCCGGGCGCCATCGGCGGCGACGTGCGGGAGGCCGGGAGGGGACACCGGGCGCCCGCTCCCGGCGGGGTGGGCGTGGCCGCCGGCGCCGCCGCCCAATGGGGACGCTGTCCGTGCTGAGCGCGGCCAATGGGGAGGCCCGGGGAGCGGGCGGCGCGGCCAATGGGGATCGCGGGGCGCTCGGGCCCGGCGGGGTGGCCATAGCAGACGCGATGTCGGCACCGGCGCGGCTGGTGGGTGAGGTCGGCCGGGCCGTGCTCGCCGACGTCGATACGCTGCTCTTCGACTGCGACGGCGTCCTGTGGCGGGGTGAGGCGGCCGTGAGCGGCGCGGCGGCGGCGCTGGGCCGGCTGGCGGCGGCGGGCAAGCGGCTGTACTACGTGACCAACAACAGCGGGCGGACGCGCGCGGCCTACACCGAAAAGCTGCGGCGCCTCGGGTTCCCGCCCGCCGAGCCCCGGCACATCTTCAGCTCGGCCTTCTGCGCCGCCCGCTACCTGCGTGAAGCGCTGCCGCCCGGCGCCGCCGCCTACGTGCTGGGCAGCCCCGCGCTCGCCGCCGAGCTGGAGGCCGTGGGCATCCCGCACCTCGGCCCCGGGCCCGCCGCCCTGCCCGGCCCCGCGCCCGCGGACTGGGTGCAGGCGCCGCTCGACCCCGCCGTGCGCGCCGTGCTCGTGGGCTTCGACGAGCACTTCAGTTACGCGAAGCTGTGCCAGGCGCTGCGGTACCTCATGCGCGGCGGCCCCGACTGTCTCCTCGTCGGCACCAACCGCGACCACCGGCTGCCGCTCGAGGGCGGCGCCGCCATCCCCGGTGCGCTGGGCGGGGGGCGTGGAGGGGGTGGTTCTGGATCCCCTGGGTCTGGGGGGGTCTTCGTGCTTAGCTCTGCGCCTCATCACACCTCGGTGTTGTGTTGATAAAACAGAAGAAGTTCCATGTCAACCTAAGGAAGAACTTCTTCCCATGGGGAATGGCAGAGCCCTGGAACAGCTGCCCAGGGAGGTCATGAAGTCTCTGTCTCTGGAGACGCTCCAGACTTGCCTACACACGTCCCTGTGTTACCTAATCTAGGTGACCCTGCCTTGTAGGGGGGTTGGACTGGATGATCTCCAGAGGTTCCTTCCAACCCCTGCTATTCTGGGATTCTTTGAGGCAGCCTGGGTGTCCTGGAGCCTCTCCTTCACAGCACCCCTGAAAGAGAGAGAATCCTTATTGATTCTTTATTTGCAAATAGGAGTTCCCTTTTCACTCAGTGTGATGGAATTCCAAGCTCCTGGCAGGCTTTATGCACCACCTGTCCTGGGACTAACCTGTCCCTCTGCCTGTAAAGCTGAGGTTTTGCATTCCCAATGTCCTGAGCAGGTTCATCCTGGCTCCTGTGGATGCTGAGAGCCTTCTGCCCCTAATCCCTGCTCCCTGTTCCCCACAGGGACAGGATGCCTGGTGAAGGCCGTGGAGACGGCGGCGGAGCGTGAGGCTTTCATCGTGGGCAAGCCCAACCGCTTCATGTTCGACTGCGTGGCCAGCGAGTTCGACGTGGACCCCGGCCGCACCATCATGGTGGGGGACCGGCTGGACACAGACATCCTGATGGGCAATGACTGCCACCTCACCACGCTGCTCACCCTCACCGGGGTCACGACGCTGGACGAGGTGCGGGGCCACCAGGACAGCGACTGTCCTGCCAGGCACCGCCTGGTCCCTGATTACTACGTCGACAGCATCGCTGACCTGCTCCAGGTGCTGGGGGAGTAACGGGGCCGAGGCAGCAGCCCCGGTCATCACCCTGTGACAGTAACATGCGCACTAGATACTCCCCGGAGTTAGAACCCTTAGCTTTTCACCTCTCTGTCCTCTCAGTATGATTCTGTTTACATCTCAGTCTGAAATGCACTTTGGAACAAAGGGGGCATTACAGTGGCACCCGGGGCTGGGGCTTGGGGCTGGGTTTAATTATAAATGCATTGATCCAGTGTTTGTGGTACTCCATGGCACAGGGTCCTCTGGGCTGAGTTCGGGAAGTGAAGCTGGTTGATCTGAGGAGAAGGACCATGTCCTGGCCAGGCTGGGCCATGGTTCAGCCTGGTTTGTTCAGGGAAACGACTCTTGGGATGTGCAGTAACTGGTTTTGTTTGGAAATACTTGTGGAGCTGGTGTTTGCCCTTGGAGTGATTCTTTTTCCCAACTGGGGCCGTGTTCAGGGGCACAGCCCCATGTCAGGTCGCACAAATTCATCTCCTTTGACCACTGCACATTGCACTTGTGCTGCAGATTGGGATGATCCCACACAATTCCAGACCATGGCTGCTGCACACGGTGTCTGTCCAAGGTCGAGTGTGTGTAAAGCACATGTACACACAGGCACTCCCTGAGCATAAAGATAGAGCAGAATATATTTAAATTATAAATAAATAGAGTCTATGATAATATATCTTGTTTCCCAGGAGGGAGAATGAGAAGAATGTACTTCACGGATTTAATTCTCCTAAACTGTTGCATTTGGTAATGCAGAGAGTCTGTAGCCACACAGGACTGTCCTTCCCTCCTGCTGCTTCCCAGAAATCCCTGGATCAATTCATACCGAGCTCCTGCACTTCCCTCAGCATCAACAAGCCACTTGCCTTGGCTTTAGCTGCACAATCCCAATTCCTGCTCAGTCCATGCACTCAGTAGTGCCCAGGACAGCTGTCCACAGGGAACCCTGTGGGTCCTGGCTGTGTGTGACAATAGCACGTGCTTCCTTCCCATCCCTGAGGTTCAGATCTTCCGCGTGTGCTGGCATGGGCCAGGCACGATGGGTGGTGAGGAGGGGTGCTGGCTTGCTCAGGGATGATTCCATTTGATCTCCAGGTGGGATTGGGCAATGAGGGGCTCACCACAGGGTGGTTTTTGTGCTGCCCGAGTCCCACAGTGAAAGCTTTTGCATTACAGAATTAATTGAAAATTATATATGCAAATAACACGCTTTTATTCCATAGATTCCAGTATCTACAGTTCAATTTAAGCACTGTTTTCCTTCCTGCCCAGCTGAGGAGCTTGGGCAGTGCTGATGCCATTTCCTGCCTGGTAACTTGTCACCTTGTTTGTACAGCAATAACCCTGCAATCCAGAGGGTCTCGGTGTTCCCAGAGCATTGGCTGAACCTCTGAAAGGCTGTTTGTTTGTGATTTGGAGTTGTGGAAGGAAGTGGATAATCTCTTCCCTGCTTCTGTCTCCAGATGAAGGACTGCAAAGTCAGAGGCAGAACTTGCCCTTGATCTCAGTAACATGGAAATATGGACATTATGGACTCATTGCAGGTCGTGTCTGATGTAACTGTGGGTTTGGATTCAGTCTCTGTATCTGGTGCTTTTTGTGTCAGGATATGTCAGGAAAAGGCCAGGAGAGGTGTCCAGCGTCCCTCAGGCAGTTCTGTCCATGCCGAGGGCTCTCACTGGCAAGGGAGCCATTGCCTGGACTCGGGGATGCTGGAATGTGCTGGTGGCGGTGTCAGTCATGCTTCAAAACTCTGTTCTGACTTCCAAACAGTTCTTAATCCTCTACTTGAATTCCCATTAAACTCTCAAACCTGCTGTTCCCAGCGTTGTCTCCTTGTGTGGGCTTATCTCCGTGAGCTTCAGTGCAGCTGTGCAGTGGGAATGCTGGGAGTTAGGGATGCAGTTTGGAAGGGACCTTAAAGCCCATCCAGTGCCACCCCCTGCCACGGACAGGGACACCTTCCACTGTCCCAGGGTGCTCCAAGCCCTGTCCAACCTGGCCTTGGACACTTCCAGGGATCCAGGGGCAGCCCCAGCTTCTCTGGGCACACTGTGCCAGGGCCTCCCCACCCTCACAGGGAAGAGTTTCTTTCCAACATCTGATCTAAACCTCTGGCAGTGAAGCCATTCCTCTTTGTCGTGCCCATGCCCTTGTCCAAAGTCCCTCTCCTTTCTTGTGGGCTTCAGGCCAGTTTGTTCAGCCCTGGGCTGTGCTTGATAGGAAAATGTCCGAAACCTGCATTTTCCCTGGATAGACATCACATGAAGGAATTCTGAGCTTTTCCTTGCTTCCACACCTTTGTTATGTCTGGCTGGCAGGTTTCAAATGTTTTGGGGACTCCTGAACTGCTCAGGATCTGGGTGATCAGGGAACTCTGTTCCCACAGGGAGTTTCTCAGGACAGGACATGGGTGACGGTGCGAGTGCAGTGCAGGCTGTGGTGGTGACTTTGTGGCACAGCCCCTTTTTCCTTTTCCCCCGAGGGTGGCACAGGTGAGTCTGTGCAGCCCAGGCTCGGGACAGCAGGATCAACACCTGGCTCCTGCCCACGGAGCTCTGGCAGCGCCGAGTTCCTGTTGAAATGTGGGAATTGCTGCTGCCACAAGGGCAGGCTGCCACTGTCCTCTGGTCATTTGATCTCTCAATGAGCCTCACCTGGGCCCTTGTTGAGGCCTGCCAGCCCCGAGGGCACACAAAGGCCCCGATTGTGGCTCCTGCCCCTGCCGGGGGTAAGCAGGAAGAGCCGCGTCGGGCACTGACAGCAGCGCTCAGCTCCCGCTCCGGCCTCAGGTTTCCCCCTCCCGCGGAGCCCTTTGGCTGCGAGGGACAGGTATTTATGTCCCATGGACACAAGTTTAGGTTTTCCAGGTGTGCCTGGAGCCGGGATCATGCCCAGTCTGTGCGTGGGCCGGAGGCAGAGCGGCAGCAGCCAGGTCCTTGCCTGAAGTGGAGGATGGAAGGAGAGGACGGCACCGGCCGTGCTGCCCCTGCAGTGAGTATTCCCTGTTCCTGCAGCGAGTATTCCCTGTTCCAGCAGCTCCTGGGCAAAGGCTGGCTCTGTCCTTCCTCTGGGACTTGACTTTAGACAAGGGTGTGACAGGACAAAGGGGAATGGCTTCCCACTGCCAGAGGGCAGGGTTAGATGGGATATTGGGAAGGAATTCCTCCCTGTGAGAGTGGTAAGACCCTGGCACAGGGTGCCTGCTCTATCCCTGGAAGTGTCCAAGGCCAGGTTGGACGGGGCTTGGGGCAACCTGGGATAGTGGAAGGTGTCCCTGCCCACGGCAGGGGGTTTGAACTGGATGGGCTTTAAGATCCCTTCCAACACAAACCATCCCAGGATTCCATGATTCTATCACAGACAGTGCCTGCTCTGTGCTTGCCTGATCCCTCTCCAAAGGGGCTGAGCTCCTGCCATTCCTGTGGATCCTGATAGGGTTTTTTTCATCCCCAGCACCCCTAGTCCAGCTCCTGCAAGGCAGCTGCTGTCAGTTGGATTGCCTTGGAGGTGCCTGGACTTGCACGGGATAAACTGGTCAGGTAACAGGGCAGAGGAGCCGAGGAGCCACGGCCAAGTGGCTCACGATGGGTGTGAGCTGTGAGCTGCTGAGGGCTGAGAGCTGCTGGATTTCTTTATCTGCACCTTTCCCACTGGAGGGAATTCCACTGGTTGTAGAAAACCTGCCAGTTACTGCAGGGCTGCGGCTCTGCTCTGTTGGAATTGATAGGACTTCAGATACGTGCAGTTGTAACTTGCTGCTTTTCTGGGGGAATAATCTGGAAGTTCCCTGTTTCCAATAAAGATCCATAACTGTCCCAAGGCTGGATGAGCCCATCCTCGTGCAGCTGGAGCACATATAATCCTGGGCATGGATTGAATTTCTCTGTCCTTCAGAGGATTGAGAAACAGGTTATTTTTTAAATGTGGGCTGTGTTTGAGATTATTGAAAGCACATTTTCTGCTTTGTAAAAATCACGTTATGTGCCGTGAAGTTAAATTTAATTGCTTCAATATAAGAATTAAAGTAAATTAATAGTTCCAATAGAACCGTCACAGCACTGCCAAACTCTTTTCCTTGGTCTCATGGAGGACAACAGCAAGAAAATCCAACACTGGATTTTCTTGCTTCTGTTCCCCTCCAATCTGGGAGGGGAACAGAAGCAGGATCACTCCACAGGGGGTCTGATTCCAATGCTGACAGTCCCGCTGGGGATTTCTGCAGTAAACCAAACTAATTTAATTTGTTGTTCCCTGTGTCTGGAAAGCTGCTGCTCCAGCCCTGCCCTGGGGGCTTTGCAGCTTCCCTGGGTGTTGCAGTGCTGGTTACAAGGATGCTGGATCTGGAATTCCAGTGCTGTGGGATAAAAGCTCCATTATTCCAGGTGCTGCAATGGTTTGGCAGCTCTGCACTCCAACCACTCTGCACAAGGATTGGTGTCATGAGCTGGAAACATGTTTGATGACGAAGAATTGGCAGAAGGGTCAATTTTAACTCCTGTTCCTCCTTCTTTTGCCCTGGCTCCCAGGACAGGAGGGCCACAGCACACTTCCCAGCTCCCTCCAGGACCTTCTGGATCATCTTGTCCGTTGCCTTGTTGTTTTTTGCAGTTGTTGGTGTCATTGTCATGGGGGTTCTCAGCTTCTCCCCCAGCTCTGCCCAGGTAAGGGATCTCGATGTGGGCAGGAAGCCTCCTCCCATCCTCCTGCCTACAGCCCTGAGTTGTGTGGGAAGCAGCTCCCAGGAGGGATGGGTGGGCTGAGATCTGGGCTGGGTTTGGCTGGATCAGTGGCTGGACGATGCAGGAAGGTGCAAGCAGGGCAGGGAGGTGCCGGCAGGCTGCAGGCAGGCCTGGGGCAGAGGCTGGGAGTCCCCTGGCCTTTTCCTCCAGCACCTGGTGCCTTTGGCATGAGGGGCACTGGTGCCTGCCTCTCCCCAGCCCTGAGGATGGAGTCATGGACCATCCTTCCCTTGGGTCAGAGCCTCCTCCTCTCCATTACTGAATCACTCAGACAAGGAACAGGGACCAGCACAGGGCCACTCGGGGATGTTGGTGGGAGATGCTGCACACAAGCACTGAGCAGCTGATGATGGGTGCTGCCCTCCCACTCCTCATGCCCAGGCTGGCTCCCAGCTCATCCGAGTGACGCTCCAGGGCCAGCAGGACCCGCTGAGGAACCAGACAGCTGTGGTGGACAAGGCCAGGAGCACTGTCACGTACTACATCACCTCGCAGAGCAACCGGAGCGCCGTGGTGCTGTACGACAGCAGGAACGTGAGTGCTGGGGCATCCCTGCTTCCCTAGCAGGGACTACAGACCAGGAAAGACATCAGCTGCTGTTTGCTGCCCTTCTCTGCACCTTTAGTCATGAAACACAGAGCAGGGGAAAGGAGAATGTCCATTGTAGGGGGTTCCTGGGACAGGGTGGGTGTGTGTTGCCTGCTCCAAGAGGCACATCTGTCTGCAGGGCTACGTGTGCTACAAGCCACTGGAGCAGCGAACCTGCTACCTGAGGAGGATGGACCCCTGGGACCTGCAGACCCTGCAGACGGCTCTGAACACCTCTGAGCACAGTGTGAGCAGCTGCTGCAGCATTCCCGGGACAGCTGGGGCATGGGGGATGGATTGAGCTTTGCACTGAACCTTCTCCCCTGTGTGGATTTGCAGGGGTGACTCTCCACTCCCAAGGACCCAGGGCCGGGCTCTCCCAGCCGAGGGGAGCAGGAGCAGCCCCTATTCTGAGGGATTCAGTGCTCACGGGGCACAGGAGCAGAGCTGTGTCCCCAGGCTGGGCTCTGAGCCAGATCTGAGCACGAGCTCCTGGGTTTATCCATACCCTGATTCCTGTGGGAAGCAGCCTGGGGCAGGGGGATGTGTCCCATGGAGGTGAATAGCAGGGTTCCTGCAGGACTCGCTCCCACTGGATTCTATTACCTGCTCAAAAATCTGGGGAAGGAAAAACAAAGGGGGTTTGTTACCAACTCTCAGGGAAGCAGGTTGGAGGCAATCACGTATACAGACCCTCAGAACAAAATGTCAGTGGATGGCTGGGCAGGGGCAGATTCCATTTCCAGAAGACAGAAAGCCCCATTTTTTTGTGTCCCTGCCATCTGCTCTCCATTTCCTCAGTGGCTCCTGGGAGCTCCTTGGTCTTCACCTTACTCCCAGAGAAGTGTAGGAGCACAGGCTCCCAAAGGGGATGCAGGGAGAGGAAAGCACCTGCCCAGCCCTGAGGCTCCCAAATGGAAGTAAAATTTGGTAGTGCTGGGATTGCCAGCAGCCCACAGACAGAAAATGAGACCTGGCAGCCTCACCCTGGGAGCTGGGACAGGGCAGCTGGCAGGAGAAACCTGCCAGGGGTACAGACCACTCCTGGGGTGCCCTGGGAGCCAGAGCAGGGCTGTGGGGCCGGAGGGACAAAGTGCCTTGGGAGGAACTAACGGGGACGTTTCTTTCAGGCTGAGCAGCTGCTACACCACAACAACCAGACCAAGTTCTACCGGGAGTTCCTGGGCATTGTGGCAGGGGAGCAGGTGGACGCCAGGGGCCTGGGGGAGGCTGTGCAGACCCTGTGTGAGCAGACATCCATCTTCTGGGTGCGGAGAGGGCAGGGTAAGTTCCCTTGGCAGAGGGAAGCAAGAGCTTTTCTAGCACCTCTAAGAGGATCAGGCTCTGCCGCACAACAGCTGATGCATCCCAGGACAGGCTGCCAAGGCCCAGGACAGGGACAGGTGACCTCTAGTGCAAAATCAGACCATTGTTCACCATCCCTGAGTGCTGGCTCATACCCACCCCCTGTTCCAAGCCGTGGCTCTGGGATGGGCTCTGAGCCCCTGCCCCATCACCACAGCACAGCCAGCACACAGAGCTGTCCCCTGAGACACCACAGGTTAATCCCTGTCACCTTCATCCTCAGCCAAAGCAGCCTGCTGAGCTGTCAGCCTGCTCTGCCTCACTCCAGCTTTAATAACAAAGGTCATTCCCTGAGGCTTTCCCCTTGCTCAGCTCCCTGGGGACTCCGTAGCTTTGGGACCAAAGCATCCCTGGGGACTCTGCAGCTGCAGGACCAAAGCATTGCTCTCATGCTGTCCTTGCTTGTTGGCAGGGCCGGGGAGGCAGCGCCTCATCTACCTGTGCATTGACATCTGCTTCCCCAGCAATATCTGTGTCTCCATCTGCTTCTATTACCTGCCCGAATAAGTGCTGCAGCCATGGCCGCCCTCTCTGCCCTCATACTTGAACTGGATTCCTGAAAAGCCTCTGACTTCCACAAGGAAGGGATCACCTACAGCATCCCCAGAGCTTCCTGCTGATTCCATGCTGCAGGTCAGGAGAGTTTAGAGAAACAGGAGGCCTCTGCTCAGTACTGTCAGCACAGACACTCTGCAGCTCTGCTCCAGGGCTGTGCCTCGTTCGTAGGAATTAGGAGACCCAGGCCTAGAGGAATCCTGGGAAGTAGCTGGAGTTCTGAGGCTCCAGGCTCTGTTCAACACAAGGTGGTTGTTGCATCTGCAGGGGTGGTTGGCTTTAGGAGAGCAGCTCTCCAAGTCACCCTGTGAAATACTTTGAATAAAGGGATTGCAAACTGAGACAAGAGCTGCTTCTCCTCTTTGTTCAGGCTCTCCCATCATTTGCAAAGGCTTTTATTTTTTCCCACTTTGGGGTACACGAACATCCAATGCTGTCAGCAGCTGATGCCCCAGGGATTCCTGCAGCTGAACTGTACCTGTGTCCCTGCAGTGGGATTGTGCCTCCCTCTCCCACTCCCTCCCTCAGAGGCCACACACATTTCAGCAATGTCCTGCCTGGACCTGAAGCCTGGTCCCAGCCTGGTGACCCAGGCAGCTGCAGCTGCCCCTGTCAGAGGTCCAGCCCTGTCCATGCGGGAGGGGATGGGTCCAGCGTGTGACCCAGGCTCTGGAGAGGGTCTGGCAAGGAAAGGGGAAACAAAAAGCAGTCCTGTCCTTGCCACACGTGCCCGTTATCCCAACACGCTGTCATTGAAGGCCAGGCAGACCACAGCTTTCTGGTGGCCACTGTATTCCCTCTTGATCTCTCCTGTCTCCACACACCACAGTCTGGCCAGGTTATCAGAGGAGGCTGGAACAGAAAGTGAAGAGAGGGATATATGATACTACCTTTTAAGTTTCTTTTTTACTCTTAATATAAGAAAGACACTCCTCTTGCTTCATTCAGCCATCCTTAGGGCTGGTGATGACCAGCATGGCACAGCAGCTCAGTGCATTCCTCTGTTATGTGGGGTTTAATTATTTTGGAAAGTAGTGAGTGTGGAAATTACCAGAGGTGTGCTTAAGGGACTAACATGCTGTGAACTGTGAGATGAACAGCACAGCTGGAGATCTCCTCTCCAGTTCAAACAGCTGCCCCACCGCAGCACAGACAAAATGGTCCAGTCAGAAGAATGTGTTGGGGGTGTGGGACTGGGTGCTCCCACCTCACACCCCCTGTGCCCCAGGCTCTGGCAATGTCCCAGCCAGGGTAACTGGTCAGGCCCGGCTGGTGCAGGGCCCTGGCACAGTCCAGGTGGTGCCTCACCTGTGACAATGTACTGGGAGTCCCCGGAGAAGGCGCAGTCCCACATCCAGCCCCGGGACGTCTCCCCAGGGTTGTTGCTCTTAATGCTCAGCTCTGTCATCAGAGAGAAGTTTGAAGTCCTCCAGATCTTGCACGTCTGATCAGCAGAACAAGTGGCCAAGAGCCTGCAAGAAGGACACATGTGAGGGCAACCTCATTAGTCACTGTCCCCCTGTGGGCCTCTTGTTACCATAGACCTGGGCCAGGGCCAGTGATGGCCTGGAGAGCTGCCCCCATTGCAATCAGATCTCCTTATGCCTGCACCGTCTGATTTAGGAGATTCCAGCTGAACAGACTCCGTGAAGGAGCTCACACTTTGCAGCAGTTGGATCCCAGTTGTAGAACAGCTCATGGCTGCAAACCTTGCTGAGCTCAGGGACACCACTGACAGCAACTCTGCGGTGCCTCCTGCCCCGCTCCTCCCTGGGGACATGCAATGTGCAGCCAGCAGCAGCCACAGCTGGAGGCACAGCTGGCCCCTGCCTGCCCAGAAAGGCCCGTGGTTGCCCTGGCAGGGAGGTGAGGGGCTCCACACTCACGTGGAGTCAGGGCTGAACTTGCACTGCAGGGCGTAGCGGTTGTGTGCCGGGATCTTGGTCTTGGGGATCAGCTGTGTCACCTCCTCACCGATGCCGCCCGTCAGGTTCCACACGTAGCAGTTTCCCTGCGGAGACACAGCGGGATCTGTGTCCGGGCTGGTGGATGCCCACCTGAAACCAGCCCAGTTCCCCCATCCCAGCACAGCCCGGCCAAGCCAGCGCGGCTATTCTGGCACATCCCAGCAGAGCTCACCGAGCTGTTCACAGCAGCCATGTAACTGGCATCGGGGTCGATGTGCACCGAATTCACCGACACCTCGGGCTCGGGGATGAGCTGCTCGTTGTGGTCGGTCTTCAGGTCCCAGATGTGGATGGCCCCGCTCTGGTCGCCCACGATCAGCTCCGCCTGCAGGGACACAGCGGCCGTGTCTGTCCGGGCACTGCCGAGCAGCAGCCTGGAGCTGGCACCCACATCGAGCCCTGCTCTGGGCTTAAGCAGCAGGGTCCTGTCCTGCGTCCTCTCTCCCCAGCTCAGGGCTGTTTCACACCCTGGCTGTCCCAGCCGAGTACTGATGCCCATGACACTCTGCAAAAGCCTGTTTCCCTCCCCAGAGGGGTTTGCTGATTTTGTAAACCCCAGGGCAAACAGCAGTTGCCCCAGTTCCAGGGCTGTGGCACAGCTACAGCTCCAAACGACATCCACGGGAGCCAAGTGGTTTTCAGCACATCTGAGAGGCAGCATTAAGGGCCAGGTTGGCCACTGAACAACTGAAGCACTCAAGGGTGCAGATACCTGAAAATCACAATCTGAAGTGGGTTTTCTCTCTCTCTCTCCCCTTCTCAGGGGAAGGACAAGAGCCAAGGGCAGGAGTCCTGGCTCTGATCCCGTGCTCAGAGCAGAAGACAATGCTGGCATGTCTCCACTCAAACCAGGGCTTTATCGACAGCCCTGCGCTGTCCGTAATTTTAGCAGAATCCCTAGAGGAGATCAGGTCATCAGGCACAGCTAATCCTGTCCCTGGGAGCAGGGGCTGGTGTTGAGGAGACAAACACCACTCAATGCATTTATCTGACTGCACAAAAGCCTCTTCTGGGCTCCTGAACCCTCAGACCCTTCTCAGCAGGTGTAAATGCTGAGTCCAAAGTTTTCATGGCTTTACCCAGGCTGTGAGGAATCTCTGGATAATTGGATCAGCATCTCTGCAGAGGGAACTGCAGAACCACAGAACTGTCCGAACAAATGCTGCCACCTTTGGATTAATTAACCACCTTCTGCTCACAAACCAACACCCTGCACCTCAGCAGCATCTTGGTCAGGGATTATTTCCTATCTAAGACCTATGTGCAGCAATATTTATTTAATATAACGGATTCTCACAGCACCAACACTACAAGAGCATTTGGATAGTCTGGTCCAAATAACTGATCTCAAATTTAGTCTGAAATTCCTGATTTGCAGAATTAAGCCTTTGCCAAATGAAATGGAAGGGAACATTTCCATTACTCAGCATTTTACAGAGGTTTGCACGGCCCTGTCTGCAGGCAAAACCACAGCCCTGCAAGCCCAGCCCAGCCCAGCCAGGCCATTAGCACTGATTGATCCCTATTGATTTCCCAGCTCCTGCTCCCTTCAGCCTCTTCAAGAGCCCCCACTCTCCCTCTGCTCAGCAACAGCTGCTGAACCGACTGGTGAACCTCAAGCAAATCCAACCTGAAGGGACTCATGGCCAAAGGCCTCATGATGCTTTTTCTTGGCAGTGCTGTCACCCTCAAACTTCCCAACTACCCCAACTCTTCCAGCTTCGCTCCCATCACATCCCCAGTGATGTTCAGGGGCAGAACCCACTCCAAGGGTGTGTTTCCTCCCATGGGATGAGCCCAGCACAGCCCCTGTGCTCTCCCTTTGCAACAGCCACCAGGTCTTTAGCACAAACACATTGTGTGAAGCTCTCAGGCCATCTTCTGCTGTACCGCATCTTCTGCTGGGATACATCTCTGCAGTCCCTCAGGTTTACCCAGAGGAGCCACAGGAACAGATTGCCCAGAGAAACTGTGACTGCTCCATCCCTGGAAGTGTCCAAGGCTGGATGGGGCTTGGAGCACCCTGGGATAGTGGAAGGTGTCCCTGCCCGTGGCAGGAATGGGATGAGCTTCAATGTCCTTTCCACAGGATTCTCTGAGCTGGGAAACCCCAGAGGAGGCAGTTTCCTCACCTGGTTGGGGTGCAGGCAAACACAGTTGATGGGAGCGTTCACCTGGAAAATGCGCTGGCACTGGAGGTTACGGGACCTGTGACAGACAGTGAGGAAGGAGTGTTCAGGGCTGTGAGATCGGCCCCACAGCTCGGGGGTGCTGCCGGAGGGGGGAACGCCCCCGGTGCCCACCTGAGGTCCCAGATGCGGGCCATGCAGTCCTCCCCGCCCGTGTACATCCAGCGCCCGTCCTCGTGGAACCCCACCGAGGTGATGTTCTTGCTCACGCCGTCGTAGTTGATGACGGGGTTGGGGTTGTTGGAGTTGAGGTCGTACATGCGGATGTGCTGGTACCCTGCAAGCACCGGGCAGCGGGTGAGCCCCGGCCCGGTTCCCGGTGTGCCCGGCAGGACAGGAGCGCTCACCTGCGGCTGCGATCATGCTCCGGTCCGGCGTGATCTCCAGGGCGTTCACCTGCTGCGGGCGCCGTTAAGGTCGGTACGAGCATCAGCCGGGCCCGGCCCGGGGTCCGAACGCGGGGACGGCCCCGAGCTGCCGGGACGGCGGGGAAGGAAGGATACGGAGTCCTGGTGCTGCACCGTGCGGGTGCAGATGCCGCTGTGCGCCTGCCAGAACCGCACCGTGTGGTCGTAGCCGGCCGTGGCCAGGATGACCGGGTCGCTGCCCACCGTGCCCTGCGCCGCGTTCATCGTGCCGCCGCTCCCGGAGCCGCCGCGCCCCGCCCGAGCTCGGGGGACTCCCTAAAGCCCGCGGGGTCTCTCTCGCCCCGCGTCCCCCGGCCCCGGTCCCGGGGCGCTCCCGGTTCCCGGCTCCGCGCGTGCGCACAGAGCCCAGCCGAGCGCGCAGCCGCCCCGGGCCGCGTCCGGCGGGAGCGCGCATGCGCAGGAGCGCGGCGGAGGGACGTTACCATGTGCGGGGCGCCCGGGGGGAGGGAGAGGCGAGACCACTGCGCACGGGGAGGGGGAGAGGACGTTGGCAGCGGTGCCGCCAGGGGGCGCAGTGCTGAAAACGGGATGGGCGATATGGGATATGGGATATGGGATATGGGATACGGGATGTGAGATATGGGATGTGGGATACGGGATGTGAGATATGGGATGTGGGATACGGGATGTGAGATATGGGATATGGGATATGAGATGTGAGATATGGGATATGGGATGTGAGATATGGGATGTGGGATATGGGATATGGGATATGGGATATGGCATGCGGGATGTGAGATATGGGATGTGGGATATGGGATATGGGATATGGGATATGGGATATGGGATGTGGGATGTGGGATATGGGATATGGGATGTGGGATATGGGATATGGGATGTGGGATATGGGAAATGGGATATGGGACGTGGGATATAGGATGTGGGATATGGGGTGTGAGATGTGGGATATGGGACGTGGGATATGGGATGTGAGATATGGGATGTGAGGTATGGGATATGGGATATGGGATGTGAGATATGGGAAGTGGGATATGGGATACGGGATATGGGATATGGGATACGGGATATGGGAAACAGGAAACGGGATGTGGGATGTGGGATGTGGGATATGGGATATGGGACATGGGATATGGGATATGGGATGTGGGATATGGGATATGGGACGTGGGATATGGGACACAGGATATGGGACATGGGATATGGGACACGGGACATGGGATATGAGACATGGGATATGGGAGATGGGATATGGGACACGGGATATGGGATATGGGACATAGGACATGGGATGTGGGATATTAGATATGGGACATGGGATACAAGGCGTGGGACATGGGACACAGGACACACGCTGGGCACAGGGCACACACCAGGCGCCAGGTATGGGACATGAAACATGAGACATGGGACACAGTACATGGGATACACACCAGGCGCACACTGGGCACAGGACGTGGGACACTGGACATGGGACACGCACTGGGCACACACTGGGCACAGGACGTGGGACACGGGACACGGGACACACACACACCGGGCACGGGACACGGGACGTGGGATACAGGACATAGGACACACACCGGGCACCAGGCACAGAGCGCACACCGGGCATTGCTAGGCGGGGGCGGGCATTGGGCACACATCGAGCCCGAACGGGCACTGGGAAGGGACACCGGGCACGCACCGGGCGCTGCGGGGCCGCCCCGGGGCCTCCCCTTGTGCCGGTGCCGCCTGGGGCAGGGCGGGCGGCTCCGCGCTGTGCCGGTGCTCCCCGCCGTGCGCGTGCGGCACCGGGGCGCTGGGCACGGTCCCCGCTGTGCGAGGCGAGTGGCGGGGTCGGGTGCATCCCTCCTCACTTGCCGCACCGGCGGGCACCGGGCCCTTTAAGAGCGGCGGCGGCGGTGGCCGTGCCCGTGCCCGTGCCCGTGCCCGCGCCCGCTCCCGGCGGTGCCCGCGGCCGCCCCGCACCTGCCGGTAAGGGCCGGGGGAGCGGGGGGTGCTCGGGGCCGAGGGGATGCCGGCGGCATGCAGGGATGCCCGGCGTCGCGATGGGAACCTGTGCCGGGAGGATGCGGGGATGCTCGGGGGGATGCAGGGTCCCGGTGCCGCAGGGAAGCCCCGGGAGGATGCAGGGATGCCGGCGGAGGATGTAGGTGTGCCCGGGGCCGCAGGAGTGCCGAGCAGAGCCTGAAGGGTGCCGTGGGGCGCGGGAATGCCCAAGGAGTGTCCTTGGTGTGGGGCGTTGTGGGGTGTGCCGGGTTTGCGGGCTGTGGGTGGCGCCCCACAGCACGGAGGGATGGGTGGGGTGTGGAAAGGGTCCTCTGTGCCCAGGGGCTGTTCCGAGCGTGCTCCAGTGTCCTGGGAGGGAACAGGATGAGACAGGGACCAGTTCTGCCCAGGGATGAGGGAACAGCCTCCTGCTGCCATGGGGCTGTAGCCCCATGGCGGGTCTGCAGCCTCCCTATGCAGGAGTCTCCGGCTGTAGGGCGGCAGTCCCGTGACCTCTGGCGGGGGGCAGCTCATCCTGGGGGGTGGCACAGGCTGAGAGCACGGGATGGTCTCGGCCAGGCTGGCCATGGAATGCTCTGGAAGCACGTGAGCGTGTGCACGTGTGTGTGAGTGTGCACTTGGAGCGTACACGGAGCAGCATCGCTCCTCTCATGGCTGCACTGTTGGGTGTGCTGAGGGCGCGAGAGTTCTGCGTGGAAACAGTGGGGAACACGGGTGGGCAGCCGGGTGGCACCCGAAACCCTCACTGCCAGTCCACTGAACGCCCCCCCTGCCACCCCGGGGACACTCAGCTGCATCCTCCCCACAGCCCTGCCACCTCCAGGCTCACATTTGGATTTGCTTCCATCCTCCTCTCCTTGGGGCTCGGCAAGGTAAGCAGGGAGCTGGGCGCAGGGGGCTGGCAGCAAAACCCACTTGGGCAGCGTGGAGCAGAGAGGGGGCCCAGGGTCCGGCCTCTCCTCGCCCTGCTGCCGGTGAAGCGTTGAGTCAGCCCGGCCGGTTGTGAGGAGCCACGGGCATTTCCGAGCCTCCCAAGGCCTGTGCCAGCGCCATCCCCACAGCGCTGGCAGCAGAAGATGGGATGTTAATAAATATAGTGGGTGCTCGTAGCGAGATGCCGGGTTAGAGGGGAGGCATCCCTCAGCTGAGCCCGCCTGCCAAGGGATGTGGTGCCCTGGCTGCTCCCGGCACCCCTTGGTGCTGCCTCCCCTCCAGCCAGCACCCATCCTGCCTGCCCTTGCCCTGGCTGTGCCAGGGAGCTCCAGCTCTGAGAACCTGCCCTATTTAAATAAGATAACGTACATTAAAAACACCGAATCCTGGCGAGCTGACAGCGTCTGTCTAAATATTTATCCCTGTTCCGATCAGGCGCTGTGTTCCCATGACAGCACCATTAGCACTTGGCATATTTATGGCCTTCCTGGGTGCTGGGCTTCCCAAACTGCGTGCCCAGGGGCCACTAACCCCTCTCCTGTGTCCCCTCTGTGCTTTCCTGTGCACCCAGTGGTGACCCCTGGGCTGGCAACCATCTCCAGCCTGGCACATCCCTGCTGGGCTGTGCTGGAGCTGCCAGGAGTATCCCGGGCTGGGCATGGCAGGGACTGGTTACCACACTTGTCCCCCGCAGCACAGGAGGTGCTGTGTTGCAAAGTACCTTGTCCATGCAGGGAAGGGAGCGCAGGGAACTACCTGCTCTCCAAAAACCTGCTCCTGCTCCTCCTCCTGCACACGGGCACCGAGGTGCTGGGTGCCCGCGGGCACCGGGAGGTGGGGATGGAGCAGGGATGCTCCAGCTCCCTCCTGCACATCGCTGTCCTGCCCTGTGACGTGGTCTTGCTGGGGCCTCGGGCTCTGGGGACAGCACGTCCCGCTGCCCGGGAGGGTCCCGGCGCTGCATCCCCTGCACCCCGTGGCAGCGTGCGGAGGAGCGTGTCGGGAGGGATTATGGCTGTGTCTGGGAGAGGGCTCGTTCGGAGCCGGAGGCGCGGGGCGGCTCAGCGCGGCTCTCCCCGATGCCACCGCTGTGGCAACACAAACAAAACCCTCGCGATCAGCTGAGCCGCTTGGGCACCCACAGCTGCCAAAATCTGCTTTTCACTTCCCCAATCTGCCGGCGCAGAATTTAACCCTGAGCTCGGATGTGTTTGGGTGGCAGCTCACCAGAAGTGCTGGCGGCAGCAGCGCCGGGGGTGGCTGCGCTGCCCCGTCCCTGCCTCACCGAGCACACCAGAACTGGAGAAACAGGAGTAAGAAGTGATGCCTGCGTGTGGTTCCCAGGAGGATCCGTGGTTCCCTTCTCATGGCTCCTGCGGGTGCCAAGGGGGTCCAGGCTGCCACCCTCACCCCGCCAGTGCCGTGGCTGTGCCGGTACCATCCCCGGAGCAGCCCAGTGCTGGCATGCGCCTGGGTGGCTCCCAATCACCTCTTCTCTACCCACAGGGTTGCACCGTGCCCACCCCGTGATGCTACCCCATCCAGCCACCCTGTGACACGGCCCCTAGCTCGGGGGTGACCCGGCAGCCGGACGGGACCCCCGGTGGGGACCTGCTCTGCAACCACCGCCCTGTTTGCTCTGGCACCGGCCTCACCCGTGCAGGCAGAGGGAGAGGCAGAGCAGGCTGCTGGCCCCACGCTGGGGCACACGAGGTAGGAGGGACATGGGGCACTGCCGCACACGTCCCCGATTGGGACCAGGCTGGCCAGAGAGGTTGTCCCCATGTCGCCTTTCTCCGGGTCTTGTGCTGCCATGGTCAGGGGAGCAGGGCACGGTACGTGGGGCTGTGTGGGCTCACTTGTGCTTGGGGTCCCTCCGGCCACTGCTGGCCGTGGGGTGCTGGACCCCCGTGTGTGTCCCCAGAGCTCCCAGAGATGGCCTTCCAGCGGAGCCACCGGCTGAACCTGCTGCGCCTCGTAGTGCTGCTCCTTGTCGCCTTGGCTGGCATCAAGTTCCTCTTCCGTGACAGGTGAGGTGACAGCAGGATCCCAGGGAGGTCAGGGTCTGCAGCAACCCCTGAGCTGTGCTTCTGTGGCACCTGGTGCTGGGGGGTAGCTGGTGACCCCATAACCCCGTGTATACCCCCATCCCTGCTCCACTCCCTGCAGCTTTACCCTGGAGCTGCACAAGCACGTCAGCAAGGACAGCGGGTTCTGGGGGGACACGGGTGACATCGTCCAGGACATCATCCCCCAGAGCCAGGTTCTGGAGGTCCCTGCGGCAAAGATAATGGCCCTGAGGCAAAAGCAGCAGGTCCCCAGGGATGTCAGTGCCACCGAGATGAGGCTGGTCCACCTGGACCTCAAGGGAGCTGCACCCAGAGTCTCCTACCTGGAACAGGTGAGGATGCCCGGGGACAGGGAGGAGGGGCCAAGGAGGGATGCACTGACGGGGCTCGGCCTGCCAGCTGTCCCTGCTGACACCTGGACTGTGCCATCCCCACTGCTGAGCCCACCCTGCCCACCCTGCAGGTGTTCCCCCTCCTGTCCCAGCTGGGAGCCAACGGTGTCCTCATAGAGTACGAGGACATGTTCCCCTTCAAGGGGGAGCTGGAAATCCTCAGGTCCCCGTACGCTTACAGGTGAGCAGGGCTCACACAGGGCTGTGTGCTGAGCTGGCTGTGGGGCTTGTGGCCCCAGCAGGTCCCGGTGCTCCAGGGGCTGGGTGTGACCCACCTGGCCCCGTGCCCACGATAACCACAGTCAGAGTGCCAGGCTGTGCTGCTGGGCAGACCAGTTTCCTGGCCTGACAGGTCAATATTTGTGCCCCTCAGTGAAGTGCACACGTGTGGGGCAGCTGGGGCCATGTGGGCAGGGTGGCAGTGGAGGGGGAGGAGGGAAAGTGCCCCCACGCTCTGCCCTCTGCCCCGGCATCCCCCGCTGAGCCTGTCCCTGCCCTCCCAGCGAGGAGGACATCGAGCGGATCCAGCAGCTGGCAGACCAATACAAGCTGGAGGTGGTTCCCCTGGTGCAGACCTTTGGTCATGTGGAGGTAGAGGGTCCCAGTCCTGCTCCCCATCCCAAATCACAGGGATTCCCTCTGGACAACCCCCTGATGGTTCCTCCCCACAGTTCATCCTCAAGCATGAGAAGTACCAGCACCTGCGGGAGGTTGAGCGCTTCCCCAACAGCTTCAACCCCCACGTCCCCGACACCCTGGCCCTGCTCAAGAGCATCCTGTCGCAGGTGATCGAGAAGCACCGGCGCTCCACCTGGATCCACATCGGCGCAGATGAGGTGGGCAGGGGCTGTGCAGGGACCCCAGCCCACGCCCCAGGCACCAGGGGTGCTCCCAGGGCTGCTGAGCATCTCCCTTCCCCCAAGTTCAGGTGTTCCATCTCGGGGAGGGGATAGACTCCAAGAACTGGATGAGCCACCACAAGGGCGATGTGGGGACCATGTACCTGAAGCACATCAAGGAGGTTCTGGGCTTCCTCACAGCACAGTACTGGGGGCTGCAGGTGCTCATGTGGGATGACATGCTGAGGAAGATCAGCGTGGGAGCGCTGCAGGGTGAGGGGACAGGGACAGCAGTGGTGGCACCTGGGCCAGGCTCCGCAGCAGCACCCGCTCTGTGCCCACCCTGGCAGGCATCGTGCCCAGTGCCAGCAGGAGCCCATGCCTTGCCCTGTGGGAATGCGGGTCTCGGGGAAGCATGAGGAGCCTGAGGCTGCCTCCTGCTGCTGGCACCAACGTCTGCCCTCCCTGCAGAGTCCGGGATAGCGAAGCACGTCTCACCCGTGGTGTGGTTCTATGCACCCGACTTCGAGGCTGAGCAGATTGGTAAGGTGGCATGCCAGGCTCCTGGGGATGGTAGGGGGATCCCCCCTGAGCCCCCGCCAGCCTCCTGGGGACAGTGGCACTGGTGGCTCGCGCCTGTCCCACTGCAGTGCCGTTCCTCACCAAGTACGTGGAGAGCGGCTTCGAGGCGGTTTGGTTCGCCAGCGCCTTCAAGGGCACCACGGGGCCGGCTCAGGCCTGGACGCCGCTGAGCTACCACCTGAAAAACCACCTGAGCTGGCTGAAGGTGATGCAGGCCGTGCCACGGCTGGCCCCACTGCGCTTGCAGGGCGTAGTGCTCACCGGCTGGCAGAGGTAAGGGGTGGTGGGACCCCGCCCTGCCCTCCCGGTGCCCACACAGCCGTGCTGGCACAGTGCAGAGGTGATGGCTGTCCCTGCCCCGCAGGTACGATCACTACTCGGTGCTCTGCGAGCTGCTGCCCGTCAGCATCCCCTCGCTGGCCATCTGCCTGCAGACCCTGGTGAACGGTGAGCCCCCAGCTCTGCTGGCATGGCCAGGCTCACCCTCACCTCCCACTGCCTGCCAGAGCCTGTCCTGCTGGGCAGGGTGCTGGGGGGAGGTGGGAGACAGAGGAGGAAGAGCTTCAGCTCACCCAGTTTTGGGGGTGTGGTGAAGCTGGGGCAAGCCTGATGGTGAGGTGTCCCAAGCTCTTCTGCCCCTTTCCTCACCCTTCCAGGGGGCTTCACAGAAGATGCAAAGAGGAAAGTGCTGGATGTGCTGGGCTTGGAGAGCGTGCAGCTGGAGCAGAGCACCTGGTGCGTGCACGTGGTTGTGGCAGTTGCATCAGAAGGGAGGCGCTGGAGGGAAGCAGGGGCTTGGGCACCCAAATGCCCTGGTCCCAGACCCACCGGGGTGCTGGGATTCACCCAGCCCAGTGCACCCCACGTCCGGGGCCCTCACCTTGCCCTCCCTTTCCCCAGCGAGGGCAGGGGAGTGTTCCCTGGTGTGGAGATCTACCACATGGTAGAGCAGGTTAATGGCCACCTGAAGGAGAGCATCCTTAAGGCACTGGAGGAGGAGAGGTAACAGGCGGGGGGAGCAGTGGGATTGGTGCCTCTGGCCATGTTTCTCCATGGGAGAGGACCTGCCTTATGTGCAGCTCCCCATCCCCCATGGCCCCTGTGCCCCCAACTCCCTCGTGCCTCTCCAGTGCCATCAAGGGCTGGTTCAGCTCCTACCACCGGAAGCGCCAGTTTGGGAACCCCCGCAACATGGAGAGCTTTGGCAGCAAGGTGCTGAAGTACGTGGTGCTGGGGGCTGGGAGGAGTCTGCACAGGGCTGGGAGGGGTCCCAGGCTCAGCCCTGGGGTCCCTCGCAGGAGGGAGCTGGACCCCTGCTCTCCCCTCCCCAGGCTCCATGAGGACTGGGAGAGCTTTGTCCGTGACCTGCGTGCCCAGCTGGAGAGGATCTACTTCCCTGACACAGTGGAAGAGTGGATGGAAGAGAACGTCAACCCCTACCTGGACCAGCTGCGGGACCTGGTGCGGGACTACCGGGCCATCATCCGCCTCAACGGCCGGCCCAAGGCCACATAGGGGCAACAGCCCCCCCAGCTCCCGCTGCCCCCCTGGCTGGGCTTTGGGGGCCACCATCGCGTGTCTGTTTGCTGGTGACGGCACTGCTGCCGCCGTTTGCACTGTACAGAGCCCCTGCACACCCCCCTCCACAATAAAGTATTTTCGTAGATGCTGCTGGGTGCTGGGGGGCCACGACTCTGCCCCCAGTGCAGGGAGAGGGAGCTCAGGCTGGTGTGGAGGGCTGGGGTCTATCTTGTGACACCTCCTGGGCCCCTGCTCAGGCTCTGATGGAGCTGGAGGGGTTGGCAGCCACAGGGCAGAGTGTGACAGAGCTCATGGGGACACCCTTGTGCCTTGTGCTGGCCTCGAGGGCGGCTGTGCCCTCCCTGGACAGGATCCAGGTTGGTGTGGCTGCTGGGTGCTGCATGTCCCAGGCAAGGGCTGCCACCTGGGATGGAGCAGGGACAGAGGGATGTGCAGGGGCCCTGCCAGGCTCCCACCAGCACCCGCTACCCAACCCTGTGTCTGCTTTCAGTCGCTGTGAATCCCTGGTCGCTGGGAGGGGTGTGAGCACAGTGATGGCTTCTTCAGCCTCCAAATTCTGCCTTCATCTCTTCCTTCTCTGTTATTCCAGCACCCAGGCCCCGTGTGCTCCCAGATCTCCCCCGCCTCCCGAGTCCAGGCAGAGGCTCTGCTGCGCTCCTTTCCCATCGGAAAGGCAGCTGTGCTGGGGGGATGCGTGGGGATCTCTGCGTGGGATGAGCCCTCCTGCTGCTGGTGGAGTCTCCAGTTCCCACAGTCAGGTTTCCATGTGCCTGTTCCCCACAGTGCCCATCCTAAATCCCGCGTGCCTGAGGCTCTGACCATTCCGGGTGCTGGTTTTGCTCGGGGTGTGCAGGGCAGGAACGGGGACATTTCACTGCACATTCTTCTGCTCTGCAAAGACCAACCCGACTTGGCAAGAGCCCGAGGGAGCCGCAGGAACGCCAGGCTGGAGCTCCTCCTGCAAAGCCGGGCTCAGGCGGGGAGGAGGGACAGCGTTGGTGCACCCCACCGGCCCCACACCGCGGCCCTGCTGCCCCGTGTCGTGCCCCGGTCACAGAGGTCCCGGTGCCTGGCGAGGGCGTCGGGGCAGGAGCTTCCCCGTGCCGTGTCTGTGCCGGGTGACTGGGTGTGGGGGCCCAGCAGGAGGGAGCCGTGGGGCACAAAGGGACCTTTGTTGAGGCGCTGCGTTTGTTATCAGGTGGTGGCAGATGTGAAGGAAGCCCCTGACCCGCCGGGGCCCCCGGGCACGTGCGGAGCCCCAGCCCCCAGCCCCGGGAGCCCGGCCGCAGCTCAGGGCCCCGTGCAGCCGCCCGGCTGCGGGATTAGAGGGCAGATTAGACGGCGTTCCGTGCTGGCAACCCAAATGTCCTGGATTGGAAAGTGGGGGTGGGGAGAGGAGACGGACCCCGCCGTCCCTGAGGGGGGGTCAGCCCGGAGATGGGGACTGGGCGGGAGCTGGGGGTTGTGCAGGAGACCCTTGGGCTCCAGCTCGGGGGGCACAGACCAGCACGGGGCGGGCAGGGGGCATCAGGGGACAGTTTGGTTCCCTCCTCCGTCTTTCCGTCTGCCACGGGTGCTAACACGGGGCTGCAGATGCCGGTCCCCGTACACTGCACCCGCCTGTGACTGCACCCCTCAGTGCCCAGCACTATGGTGGCCAGTTGGCTACCAGCCTTCCGGTCCCATGTGCCCTAATGCCGGTTTGCTGGAGCCGGGACTCCACGAGGTTTTTATCTAGGAACTTGTCCGGGAGGGCAGAAATCTGGACTGGTTTCGTGCGAGTGATGTCCGTGCTCTGTCCTGATGGCACCGTGGGGACATTAACGCCGTGTCCATCACTGGCCCCATTTCCTATTGGGTTCCTCAGCTTCCTCAGCCCTCGGCACAGCCGGGAACCCTCCGCAACTGTAATGTCTTGGTCATTTCACCTTTAAAAGTGAAAGGGACGAATGTCACCGGCCATTGTGTCAACAAAAGTGGGAAATGACGCGGTAATGAGTGCTGTATTTACAGAAATTGAAAGGCTGCTCCTGCCCGGCTCCCGTTATCGGCACCGCAGGCTGCTGCGATGGCCGGGCGGGACGGGGACCGGCGAAGGACACCGGCTGGGGAGCACGGGGTGCCCCGGGAGGGCGTCTGCTGGACCCCCCCGGCATCCTCCCCGAGGAGGAAGAGGCCCCGAGCAGCCGTGTTCGCCCCGTCCCCTCCGGCCGCTGAGACCGGCCAGCTCGTTACACGCCACGGCTCCGCGGCGGCTCCCACCGGGGCGTCCCCCGGGCCCGGCACCGGGGAGGGGGATCCCCGCGCTCCGCCCGCAGCACCGGGCGGCCCCCGCCCTCTCCTCCTCCTCCAGCTCGTCCTCCTCCTCCTCTTCCTCCTCTCCCGCGCTGCCCCCCGCGCTCCCGGTGCGGCCCCCCCCGCCCCGCCGCGCCCCGCCCCGGGCGCCCGCCGCCGCCGCCGCCCCCGCCCCCGCCTCCGGAGCGGGCGGGCTGGGCGGGGGGGCTGCACCGTGCCGAGCCGAGCCGAGCCGTGCCGAGGCGCGCCGAGCCGCCCCCCGCCGCCCCCCGCCCCTCGCCGCGCCGCGCCGCGGAGGATGCTCGGGCCGTGAGCCCGCAGCCGGCAGCCCCGGCGCGGCGCAGCCATGGGCAAGGACCAGGAGCTGGTGCAGGCGGTGAAGGCGGAGGACATAGCGGCCGTGCAGAAGCTGCTGCAGAGGCCCAAGCCCGGCAAAGCCAGTGAGTGCGGCGGCGGCGGGGCCGGGCCGGGGGCGGCGGTGTGGGGGGACACAGGGATGGGGGGGCACACATGGGCACCGGCGTCGCAGCAGCGGGCGCGGCGGCTCGGGGCCGCGTCCCAGCGCTGCTCCCGGGGCCCGGCCGCGATGCCGCCCTCCCTGCCCCGGAGCATCCCCGGCCCTTCCCCGGCTGCGGCTCGTCGCAGGCGGGCGGGGACCGTAGACGTGCTGAGAACCCCCGGGGGCGCCCCGGGAGGGGCGGGGGGGGGGGGGGGGGGGGGGGAGAGCTGCCCGGCGTGGGTCTGAGCATCCCGGCGGGGCTCGGAGCATCCCCGGGCACTGTGCGGGTGCAGAGCGCTGCAAAGGGTCGCCTCGCCAGTCCCGGGGCACCCTCGGCGCGGTCGGGCTCCGGCCGGGCTGCCCTTGCGCCGCACCCGGGAGCAACTCCCGACTCCCCGGGAGCCGGGCCCGGTCCTCCCGGGGGTTTGGGCAGGGTCTGCGGCCGGGCAGCGCCGGGCGCATCTGCGTGTGCGTGCAGCGAGCGTGCCCGGCCCGCGAGGGTGAGTGCCGGGGCTGGCTGCCCGCACACCTCTGCGTGTGTCCGCGCTGCCGCGGGTGCGTGTGCGGCTGTGTTTGGGTGCGTGGGGTGTTTGCGTGGCGGTGTGTACCCTGGCATCTGTGTGTTTGGCTGGGCTGTTGGTGTTTCTCGGTGAGGGGGTGTTTGGATGTCGCTCCGCGGGTATCTCCCGGTGCATCCCTGCGGCTGGCTGTGCACGGCTCCGCGGGTGCGCCGCGGGTGCGTGGCCAGGTGTGAGGCTGCGGGGGCGTGCGTGTGGCTGTGCGTGTGCGTCTCCGGGTGTACGTGTGTGTAGCTCCATGAGTATCATCTACTCGCCGTAGGATGTAACTGCTCCGTCGAGGCGTTCCGCCCGGGACTGAATAATTCATGGTGCTGATGCAGCCGCAGGTTTCAGGCCTGGTGCGCGGGGACGAACTGGGTGGTGGGGGACCGTTCCTGGGTATGGGCAGGGACCACGGGAAGCACTCATGTGGCTCTGTGTCACTGGACACACAGTCTCTTCATTGCTGCACCCACTGTCCCTCTCTCCAGGGCCGGCACTCCCCAAATGCGGGCACCCCCCTTGCCCTGGAGCTGTGCGGGACTGGTGAGGTCTCCCCTGTCCCTGGTCATGCAGGGCTGTTTCTGACCAAGCAGGGCCAGTGTGATGTCCCATGTCCTGGCGCTGAGCAGGGTTGGCATGGCATTCCCCGTGTCCCTGCTCTGGTGTTTCATCCACCATGTCCACGGGGCCACATGGGGCCAGCATGTGTCATGCAAGGCTGGCGTGGTGCTCCCCATGTCCCCAATGCTATCGTTGCTGTCACTGCTGAGGGACTGTGCAGGGTAAGAAGAACCTCCAGCTCAGAGCCCGCTTCATCCCAACCCACTCCAGATGCTGCTACTGCCGTGGCCTCTTGGGGCAGCGTGTGGGTATGGGGACAATGCCTGGCCTGTGCCCAGCAGTGTCCCCACACACCCCTCTCCAGTCCCTGCTGGCCTGGGCACACAGCTGGCGTTGCTGTGGCAACGGCCAGAGGTGCCTGAGTGCCACCACTTGCTCCTGCATCCCTGTTCTTCCCAGTGCTCTGCTGCATTTAGCACTGCTGAGCCGTCTGGATACCAGGCAGGACGGCCACAGGTGCCAGCAGCGCTCCCTGTGCCAGGATCACAGGTTAGGGACAAGGGACACCCAGTGGGGCTGAGCCTGGTGTTGAGGAGATTCCTGCTGTAGGCCTGGATGCTCAGCCCATCCCCTTGCTGGGCTGCCCATCTCCAGCTCTGCTGGACCCACTGGTGCCAGTGTTGGGCCATTGCCCCACTGGACCTGACAGTCCCGTGTGGCAGCGAGGGCCACGTGTGCAGCAGTGGGTGACGTGCTCCTGGGCTGCACAAGTACCTTTGGCCGTGGCAGTGGGGCTGGAGCGGTGCACGGAGTGGGAGAGCACCAAGCAGGGCTGTCCCCACTCCGTGGTGTCCCCATGTCCCCTCCAAGTTCCGGTCCCACGCATGCCTGGGGTGCTCCCTGTGCTGCACGGCACCAGGAAGATTTGTAACAGCTCTGTTATCTGGATAATATCCTATTCATGTGGGGTTTAATAAATGAGATTTTAAAAATCCTTGCGTGAATTAGCACGGGTTGCTATGGTGACATGGGGCCCGGTTTGGTGTGAGTGCGGGTTCGGGGGCCCGGGCCGGCCGCAGCGCGCACCGCGCCTGCTTCCCGGGCATCCATAATTGATGAGGTTGTCTGAAAGTTGCGCAAATCAGATGCAGGGATTTGGCAGCAAACTGTTTCCCTCCCTGTCCCCTCCTTCCCAGTGCTACCTCGAAGAAATGTGGTGACTTGGCGTTTTCCCCTCGGCTCCAGTGCTGTGGGATGGGATGGGACCATGGGGCATCTCCAGGAGCACCCATGCCCACTGTGCCATCCCTCTCCTGGGCACCCAGGGCTTCAGGCAGTGGGAGATGAGCCGTGCCATGCCGTGCAGAGGATCTACAGTTCCTTGGCTGTGGAGTGTTGGAGTGAGCTGGCTCCTTCCCTGTGAGGCCAGTGCTGCCAGTGGCTCATCCACGTTGGAAATGGCTCCTGTGTGGTGCTGCTGATGCTGAGTGAGGGACCTCGAGCCAAGGGTTGGATCCTCTACTCCAATTTCTCCTCCAGCCAGGCTGGGGGGCTCTGTAAAGCACTTCCACATGTGGCAGCTTCATGTGGCCAAGGAGATGTCCCAGCACATGGCCCCACGGTGCCAGGATGAGCATCCAGCATGGCAGGGGCTGGCTGTGTGGGTGGAATCCAGGGCCGTGTCCTGTGGGACTGTGCTGCCCACCCCATGCCTGGTCCTCAGTGCCATCCTGGTCCTCCAGGTTGCTATCAGGACTTGTGTCCTGATGTGCTGTTGGAGTTCTGGGTGCCTCACTTGGGGATGCCCTGGGCTGGGTTAGCCATACTGCCTGGCTGAGATCAGGAGCTGGGCACGGAGCTCTGCACCCTCTGTGTCCTGCCACGTCGGGGTAACCCAGCCCAGTCTGGCCCCACTGCCCAGGGCATGGGTGCTGAGGCCTGGGCAGCTCTCGGGATGCCCCTGCTCTGGGCAGGAGAACCCCATTCCTGCACTGCCACTTGTGCAGGGCTCTGCATCCTGCCCTGCATGTCACTGGCAGCAGCTCTGGCATCTCAGGGCTTGTCCCATCAGTCCTGGCCCTGTTGCTATGCGCAGGGAGCAGGTCCTGCCCTGTCTAGGGAGGGACCTCAAAGCTCAGCGAGAACCCCCAGGGTCCTGCTGTCCCATGGGGAGCCATCCTGGGATGCGAGTGGAGCTGCATGGGCTGGGTGGGATTGTTCCTTCACCGGTGCTCCAGGATTCAGAGACAGAGGGAAGTAGAACCAGAGCACCTGGGGACATGGGCTCTGGGCAGAGCCTCACCAGCTGCCTCCTGCCCTCTGGTGTGTTCTCCTGTACGGTGGCCAGTTAATTCTGGGTTTTCTTGCCTGCATTTGATTGCATTAATAATCTGCTCTGATAACAGTATTTAATAAAACCAGGCTAATATGGCGCAGTTAGGAAATGTCTTTGACATTTTACAATTCAATTTCCATGCAGTAAAAGGCAGGGCAGCTGCAAATCCAATTGTGGTGCAGTGCCCAGGGCACACGTGGCCGGCAGCCGCCGGAGCTGCCCAGTTCCCCCCGGCCCTCTGGGAAAGCAGGAGCCTTCCCGGGGAGGCAGCCACCCCTGATGGCTCCTGCTGCTGCTCCCTGGACACAGGCACTGGGCAGAACCTCCTTGCTGACAGAGAAACCCAGGCAGAGATGAGCAGATGATGCTCACTGGAATGCTGGAGCCCCTGGATGCTTCTGGCCTCTGGAGCCATCAGTGCTGGGCAGGATATCTGGAGTGAGGGGAAGGGGCTGCGGGACCAGGTCCTGTGGCAGCTTGGCCAAAGAGATGCTGGGGCCCCATTCATCCCCCATCCCGTGGCCAGGCACTGCTCCCACGCCTCCTACGATCCCCTTGGCAGGGATGAAGGGGTGGAATGCCAAGGGGGTGGGCTGGGACACACAGATGATGCCAGCAAGGGGAGATGCCGGTGCACCCCAGGCATGTCCCAGGCACGGGCCATGCTCCGTGCACTGCTGACAGGCAGGTTCCTGTCAGGGCCGAGCAGCTCCGGCTGCTGCCCGACTCATCCACGTGTCAGTGGGTCCCTCATAAACTTCTTGGGGTTTCCAGCCCACGTGTGAAGCCTCGCTCCCAGCAGGATTTGGCAGGCTGGCGGGGGCTGGTGTGTGCCAAGTTTCCTTCCAGAGGGGCATGACTGCTCAGCCTGGGGTGACTCCTCATTATTTTACATTTCTTGCCTCTGTGGCTGGGCCAAGTTGTGCATGCAAACCCTCCCCTGTCCCCCTGCCCCCAGCACAGCCCCCGTGTCCAGGCTGGCCGTGGGGTCCCTGCCCACTGAGAATGCTTTGGGGACCCGGGACTGTTGGCTACCGCCATCGAGGAGCAGCGGGGCTGCGGGCCGGCGGCTCTGTTCCCAGCTCCCTCACTGGCCTGGATTTTCTCTCAGCAGTCCCAAATTCACCTGGCTTGACACCAAGCAGCCCTTTGCCAGCCCCTCGTGCGGGGCTCTCCCACGGCTGCCAGCTCTGGCTGCTTGCCGCACGAGGACCTTGCTGCCCCTGTGCTGGGGGGTGACACTGTGGGGGACGTGGCAGGGCCAGGCTGCACCCAAGGGTGACAGTGCTGGCAGTGAGCAGGGCTGAGTGCTGTGTGTGCCCGGAGCTCTCTCCACAGCCGTCCCAGTCGCTGCCAGCCCATCGTGGTTTCCAGTAGCCAGGCTGGCGTCTGGCTCCTCACCTCCTCTCTGCGCTCCGTTTAACCCTTCCTTCCCCTTCCCCACTGCTGGGAATGGCTGCAATCAGCCCCCTCCCCATCTCAGTGTGTCCAGGTGCCGCTAGCTCCTTCCCACTCTCCGTGTGTCTGCACCGGCCACAGCAGCAGTACTTGGGGATGGCAGCTCTGTGCTGGTGTGCCAGGGCCCAGGTGGGTCCCAAAGCAGTGGAGGGTGCTCAGAGAACACATTCCTGGGCTCGTGGCAGGTGGGAGCTCTGGCAGTGCTGGTGGGGTGAGTGGTGGAGGGGAGCGCCCAGCTGAGGTTGTTTCCCACAGTGCTCTCTGTACTGGTGCTGGGTGGTGTGTGCTGGGAATGGTGCCCAGCACCACTGGGAGAGTGTCAGAGAACAAACTTGCTGATATTTAATGACTGGTGCTGGTCCTGCTGGGCCAGGCTTCCATGGGTGAGGGAGACACGTTGGAAAGCACAACTCAGGAGTGCCTGCATGGACACTGTTGTTCTGTCACTGCTTTGTGTCCTGTCCCTGGCCAAGTGTGCTGTGAGGGTGGCCCACGCCCAGCAGCTCACTGAGCCAGTGTGCAGCGCTGATGTTACCTCTGCCCTGGCTCACCATCCTGTCCCACAGCTGGGGCACGTGGGACTTGCCCTCCTGGTTCTTCTCTTCCCAGAGGGACGGGACCAGTGTCCTCCACCTGGTACAGGAGCGGTGCCCACCTGTGGGCCGGCTCATTGTGCCGGGCTGAGAGGGATCTTTAAGCTCTAATGAAATGTTAATAGTATTTTCCAACTCAATACGGGAGTAGAAAATGAGGTGTTTAATGCTGGGCTCTGCAGCGACAGGAGCAATCAGCCTGAGAAATGGGAAGCTGGGATGCAGAGCTGGCCTTGGCTCGGCTTGACAGCCCTGTGCTGCCGGGACTGCTCTGGTGATGGATGGGTACTGGTGCTGGCACAAGCCATCCGGTGGGGCAGCACGGTGCTGGGAGCGCATGGGAGAGTGGCTGGCTGGGAGTGCCAGCACTGCCTGGGTCTCCTTGGGTGTCCCCATCAAGGTCACTGCCGGCTGCCTGGAGAATGCCGAGCAGATGGAGGTGGCTGTGGGGCTGGGGTGCCCCGGGGCGCAGCGGGACAAAGGAACCCCAGTGATGTGCCCTGCCATGGTCTGTGTCAGCTGGAGATGGACCAAGCTGGAGATGGTGCCCAAGCAGCCACCCCAGGCTCTGCCTCTCCAAGCTCGGGTGGCCGGGTGCTCCGCCCGTGTGCCTGCGTGTGCCCCTCTGCATCCCGGTGCTCCCGCGGGCCTCCACGCCTGTGCACGATGTGCCCGTGTGCACGCGTGCATCCATGTGCGTGCCTCAGCCCCTGTGCATCCATGTGCTGCGTGCCTCTGTGCATCCATGTGAACGCGTGTGTACCGTGTGCCCGTGCGCCTCTGCCCCGTGCGGCCGTGTGCCTGTGGCCTCTCCACTGCCCACGCTGGCACTGCCTCCTGCCCGGCCTGGCGTGGGGCTGGGCGCTGGGCACGGCGGGCTCGTAGCGGCAGCAGCCGCTGATCCCTTCCAGATGTGGCTGCCGGAGCCCTGCGCCGCCTCCTCGAGAGGCCCCGCGGGTTCCCGGCCCGCGGCGGCGGGAGCCGCTGGAGCTGAGACAAAGCAGCGGCTGCCCGGCTCCTGCATTGCAGCTGGGCTGTTTACAGCAGGCGCGCTCCTCGCAGCCCTGCAGCTCCGCAGCAGCCCCGCTCCCGCCTGTCTGCGCTCAGCGTCTGCCCGAGTCCCGGTCCTGCTCGGCCCTGCACTGCCCCTGCCAGCCCCCTTCCTGTGCCCACCGTGCTGGGGACGCTGGGGACGCTGGGGAAGCTGGGGACACTGGAATGGGTCCTGCGAGCCCTGCGCCTCCCCTGCAGCGCTGTCAGCCCGCCGGGAGCAGTGCGAGGCCTCCGGCCGCGCTCCCGGAGCTCCTGGATGATGCACGGCATCGCCTGGCTGCACATCCCCGCGCTGCCCACCCGCCCCGGCGGTCACCGCGACACCGCTGAGCTGCCAGGCCCTGCGCCCGGTGAGCTGCCCATGGCCGTGCCCGTCCTGCCCCTCCATTCCCGCCGGGAAGGCTGCTGTGGAACAGAGGGTGGGCACGGTGTGCTGGCAGCCCAGGCCACGCCGTGGATGAGTACAAACGATGGCTCTGAAGACACCATGCTTAAAATAGAGCCTGGGGCCTGTTTTGCCACACACGGTTGGGAGCTTGGAGCCGGCGCTGCAGCAGTGCCCCGTGCCTCTGATGGATCTGGACCGCCTGCACACACACGTGCACACATGTGCACATGCTCGGGGCATGCCAGGAGCTGATCTGGGCTGCCTGCACACACGTGCACATGTGAGCACACGCTCGAGGCACGCCAGCAGCTCCCACCACTTCCCAGAGCTGCTGCACCGCGCCGGGTTCATGGGAGGCCAGTGATCACCACTGTGTGTTGGTTAATGATGCTTTAAGATGCACAAAGCTCCTGGTCCCTCCCTGCAGTCAGTGTGGACAGGGTCCATCCTCCCAGGGATCCCTGGCCCTGTAGAGGGGTGGGCAGGGGGAGGAGATGGGGAGGATGCGGATGGGGCAGGGCAGAATGGTCTCTGCCCCAGGGTGGAGGTGAGTGGTGTGTGTCCACCTCTCTCTGCTCCCATGTCCCAAGGAGGTGCAGTGCCAGCCGTGCTGGGATGGATGGATGGGCAGACACAGGTGACAGTGGCCTTGAGCAGCCACATCTCCATCTCTGCCATGCCGGCCTCGCTGTGCCAGCAGTGGCTCCTTCCAGCCAAGGTTATTACTGAAAATTACCTGTTTGCCACATGCTGGCAATTAGGGCTCCCTGTAAGCGACACCAACATTCATTTCCGTGGAGACGAGTGTGGGTGTGCGGCTGGCACCGGGCACGGCAGGCGGCTGCGGCGCTCAGTGCTGGTCCCACGGAGCTGAGCACACCTCATGTCCCACTCGTGGGGCAGAGCCAGCACATCCCTGCACTGCCCATGCACCTGCCCGTCCCTGCTGACTCTTCCCCGCATTCCTGGGTGCTCTGGGCCGAGTCACTGGGAGCCTCTGCATAGCAGAGCCCCACGTGGTAACTCAGGGGGCTGGGGGGACTGGGACTGCCCCAAAGGGGTCTGGCTAATGCAGTGCAGCTTGGCCTGGCTCCGTAGCACCACACGGCAAAGGTGAGGTGAGGATATGACTTGGGAATACGGGGAGACAGTGGGGATCCCCACAGTAGCTGCTGGTGGGCATCATGGGGCGCTGGGACCCCTGGACAGCTCCAGTCCCTGTGGGTCGGTTCTACCCCGGGGTACACCCGTGTCCCCTGTCCCCGCCTGCCCCGGCAGCCCACAGGGTCAGCCCCGCAATGTCCCATGGGACTGAAAAGTTTCCTTTTGGTAAAAATAAAAGCATCACAGTGGAGTCCCCGCTGCCTCTTGAAAGCTGCATTTAAGCTGCTTCCTGCAGCCCCAGGGGACAGCGCTGCGCGGTGACTCAGGCTGCCAGGGCCCAGCCAGCCTCCAGTGCGGATTTCGCCACTCCCTGGAGAAGGCTCTGCCAGGGACGGGCATCCGGAGCACCCGTACATGTGCTGAGCACATGGGCGGCATCCCCCAAAATGGGATTTGGGGAATGGCTGGTGATGGGCAGCGGGGCACACAGCTGTGCGAGTGCAGCTGTGATGGGCACTGGGATTGTCCAGTACTGATGGGCAGTTGTTATCCAACTGTGATAGACACAGGGAAGTCCAGCTGTGGTGAGAAGTGTATATCCAGCTGTGATTGCCGCAGGGGTGTCCAGCTGTGGCGAGAGATGTCTGTCCAGCTGTGGTGAGCAGTAGTTATCCAGCTGTGCTCTGTACTGCTCTGCAATGATTCCATCCCATCCCAGCCACCTCTCAGCCCCAGGCAATCCCTTTCCCTGTACAACGAGCTTCCCGGTGCATTATTTATACAGTCCAGATCGATCGGAAGATGATAACGGCTTCATTAGCATCTGAGCATCGCGCCGGCCTCAGCGCCTGACACGACCTTGGCTGCAGGAATACAAGCTTTTCCCTGTCAGGACCAGCCCCCCGATGTCACCATCATCACCAGACCCAGCCAGGGCTGCTGTGGCTGCCTCAGTGGGGTCCCCACGATGGCACATGCTGCTATGGGGACCCCATCTTTGCAGCAAAGAATAAGACATCCCCATGCCAGGGCTCCTCATGCAGTGCCCGTTGTTTGCGTGGCGCTCGTTAGCAGGGATATAATTAAGAGCAGCTATTTTGGATGCTTCCTTTATCCGGCAGCTCCCAGCAATGCCGCTGCAGGATCCTCCCCCCTGTCTCTGAAATAGGCGCTTGCCTTGAATGTCTTGCCTGTGGATATTCGCTGCTTGTGGGGTCCTGTTGTGTTTGCAGGGGGCACACACAGGGGTCCGACTGCCCACGTGAGCTGGGGAGTGGGGAAGCAGCAGGGATGGGGCTGGAGGGGAGTGGGATCATTGCAGAGGGTTGATGGAAGGGATGGAGAGGAGGATTTGGGGGGGTTCTCCTGGCTCATCTGCTGCCGCCATGCTGGGGAGGGGGCAGCAATGCTTTCCCCTCATTAAGTAGATGTTGATTTAGCGGAGGCCGGAGCCATCTGCTTGGAGCAGCCGCCTGCTCCCTGCCAGGGAGAGCTGGGTGAGGATGTGCTTCGTCAGCGGGGGCTTGGCCAGGAGCCCCCACGCCCCGGCTGGGCATCGATCGCTGCTGGCGCTGCGCTGGCTGCAGACGCAGGGGCTGGTGCATGAGCACGTGAGGGGGTGCTGGGAAGGGAGAGGAGCCCCCCAAGGAGCCCCACCATGTGGGGCTGTGGCCTTGGACATGTGTGCAAGGAAGGGGGTGGGGCAGCCGGGCATGGGGGTTTCCTTGCAACACACATTGAGCTGTGCTTGCCCACAGGGGTCTCGTCATGGCATGTACTGGCCACCTGGGCACAGGCGTCTCCATACAGCATGTTCTGGGATACCTGGAGCAGTGACTGGCCACAGGGGTCTTCCCATGGCACGTACTGGGATTCCTGGTTGGGCATGGTGGTCTCCACATGGCCACTCAGTGCCCAGAGCTGTGGTTGGGCATGGGGGTCTCCTCATGGTGTGCTCCAGGATGCCCAGAACAGCTTCCAGGCATGGGAGCCAAAGTGATGCATGGCTGGACCCTGGGGTTGGGCCGAGTGGGTCCCCCGCACCCAGGCCTGGCACGTGCCAGCAGCTCGTGCGTTGCCCGTGTCACGGTGCCCGCCGGGGCTGTGGCTGCTGCAGGGCCGGCGTGTAGCGGGGGAGCCGGGGCCGGCGAGGAGCTCGCTGCATGAGGAGCGCCAGGCTCAATCCAAGCGTGCATTTAGCTCCTGCAGTCCCTGTGTTTAAGTGAAGGCATTTCTGGGAGTAGTGGCAGGGCTGCTCCCCGCGGCGGTGTTTACTCTGGCAGACGCTGTTTATAGCTGGTGTCGATGGCAGACGCTGCGGCTCCCAGTGCACGCAGGAGCTGCGGGCGGCAGCCGGACCCGGTGGTGCCGGGTCCCGTGTGTGCCCCCCTTTCCTGGGGCTGGCATTGTGGTCCTGCCCCAGGGGTGTTTGTGGAGTGCAAACTGCTCCGAGAGCTGTGGGGAGCTGGGCCATGAGATACCAGGGGAGCCATGTGATCCCATGTGGCACAACCATCACCTGAGGAGCCCATGGGGAGCCAAGAGGGGACATTGGGGTGTCCCAAGAATGGTGATGGGGCTCAGGTCATCTGAACAGAGATGCCACCCCTGCAACAACACCTACTTGATGGCATCTGATTTTGCGTGGAGAGGACAGGATGGTGACTGCAGGTGCTTGGTGGTCCCTGTCACTCCTCCAGTGATCCCAGCAGAGAGGACAGCCAGGAACACACTGGGTGCCTGCTGGCAGTGTGGCCATGCAGGAGCTCTGCTCTCCTCCCCACCATGCCCACCTCCTTTTGTAGCCGATATTTTTAATTGGAAGCACTCAGATCCCTTCTGTCTCCCTCGTTAGTGGAAGAGTTTTCCTTGTAATTCCCAGCCATTAATGAGCTCTCCTGGCTCTTGTTGCCCCCAGACAGGCTACAAATCCCACTGTGGACCTGGTGACATGTCAGGGCACTCATCCTTCTCTCCTGCTCTGGGAACTGGGGATATTCTGAGACCTCAGTTGGACTCCCTGCTCCAGCTGCCTTCGGCATGCTGACGGCCACTTCCAGAGCTTTAAGGAAAGTCAAACCACTGCATGGCTGGAAGTCACTGACTAAGCACTTGGCACGGGCAGTGATGGAAGTGCTAAACAGATTTTGGCAGCCGCAGCCTCTCCTGCAGGTGCAGGGAGGAAAAATTTGCCGCTACGGTAGGTTGGGGTGATGGTGGTTTGGTGTTGCTGAGGGTGGCACGTGTGCCTGGGGATCACCAACAGCATCACTGCACCCTGTGACCCTGATCTCCGGGCATTGCCCCCTCCCAGCCCCTCACTGGGATCAACCCGTGGGAAAGGCCAGGCACTGCAGACCTGCAGACAACTGTCCGTCCATCTGCAAGGACCCATTAGCCGGAGCGGGGCCCATCTTGGGGACAGAGCTTGGAGCCAGTGCTGGGCACAGTGCCGCTCCTGCGCCCACCGGCTCCTTTTGTCCACTGGCCCTTTGCATCCCTGGGGGGCAGCTCGGCCCCTTCTCCTGGGAGCTGGTTCTTGGCGCGGGGCAGCAGCGGAAGCAGCGCTGGGCTCCTCTCCACCAGAGCTGAATGGCACCTTTGTTGGGGACGCTGGCGGCAGCATGGGGCTGGCGGGGACCCGCTCGGTCAGTCCCGGTGTCACAGGGGCTCTGCCCACTGGTAATGTCCAGTTCTTTCCAGGGGAACATGGAGATGCTGTGGCACGGATAGAATTGGAGGTTTCTGTGGCATTCCTCTCCCTCCCTACACCCTGGGGACCCCGTGGTGTCCCCATCCTGCCCTGGGCACCCTGCAGCACCCCTTCTCATTCCACATGAGGCACCACAACTGGGAGGAGAGCCTGGGGGCCTGGTGGCTGGAGAGTGGTTGCTGTGGCTGATAGAACCCATCCTCTGCAGTTCTCACCTGTCACACCGCGCTGTGTCAGCATTAGCAAATGTCCTGCGGCTCAGACAGTTGGGCAGCCCTGGAGTGCAGGAGGGAGCCAGTGCTGGGTGCCAGAGCCTCTGTCCTGGCCACTCCTGGGCCCATCTGGGCTGTGTGGCCTGGGCAGGGCTGGCTCAGCCTGGCACCACTCCCCAGGCTTGAGGGTCAGGGCTGGACACAGCCACCCTTCCTGCTGCTGGTGCCCTCTGAGCCCTGTTTGTCCATGCGGAGGCTCCTGGGCTGTGGCACAGCCCCTGTGTCCAATAATTCAATAAACACAGGGACACCGACAGGGAGATGTGCTACAGGGGGAGAGAGCAAGGCCATGACCAAGGCACACAGGGAGTGTCTCTCAGGCCCTACATTCCCCTTCTCTGCCTGAAGTAGCCCCTTCCAGCCAACTTCTCCCAACAAGGGCTTGTCCTTGGCTTTGAACGACTTTGTCTGCCCATTCTCCCTGCCAGGCCATGCAGCCTTTGGGTCCTTTCCCAAGGACTCAGAGCCGTGCTGGAGCTGTGCTCACTGTGTTGGGCTCAGGGGCTGCTGTGTGGGTCCCCCACTGTGCTGCTCCCACCCTCCTCTTCCTTCTCCTCCTGCTCCGGCTCCCGCTGTGGGAAGAGCAGCTCACTGGAAAGCCTGAGTGGCATTTTTCGGGTAAATCTTATGTAAATCTGGCTCCATCCTTCCTCGTGCTGCTAATTGGATTGCCCCGGCGCGGTTTAATTTCCCAGAAGCGTGGGGAGGGCAGTGCTGGGGGCCTGGGGGTACGGGGAACATGCCAAGCTCTGCCCAGCAGGGGCTCCATGGGGCAATTCCAGAGCCTCAGCCAGGTGAAGGAGCAGGAGGAGAACCCCAGGCAAACCAGGGAAGAATGGTGAGAACCTGGTGCCAGGAGGGCCCCCAGGGCTCTGCCACCTTCAGCAGGGACCCCCACCCTGAGCCTCCTGCCTGCAGGTTCAGGCAGCCTCACGCAGCACCTGTGGAGCTGCAGGGAGTCCCAGCCTTGATAGGAAGGAAAATCTGGAACTGCCACCACATCGCCTCCCTTGTGTGCCCCATGTCCCTGCCCCAGCCACTTCCTCTAACATCCTGTCCCCTTCCCTCTCTTCCAGAGCTCCTCGGATCAGCAAAGAAAGTCAATGTCAACTTCCAAGACACCGACGGGTGAGTAGAAGCCCCAAGTTGGGGTGTTGGTGCTGTGGGGTGTGTGTCATGGGTGCTGTGAGCAGGGGGGCACATGCTGTGGGAGCCTCTGTGTGGGGATGCCAGGCTCTCCGAGCTGGGAGGTCCAGTACCAGGGCTCTGGCCCCCATTAGCCCACACGGTTGAGCCCTGCCTGCACCCAGAGCCAGTGCTGGTCTGGAGCAGACGTGGGTACCAGAGCAGGCGGAGGCAGGGCTGTGCCCCACATCTCACCACACCTTTTCCCAGCCCTGTGAGGCTCTGCGGGAGCTGTGCAGGGATCAGCCCTGTGGGGTGCTGGGTGGGAGAGCCGTGACCCCGCCGGGCTGTGCTGCTGGCGCGACGCTCCACAGCCACATCCAACGGGCGTGAGCAGCAGAAAGGGGCCGCACGATCACCCCTGCTAATCACACTAATGAGGCTGCAGGGAGGCAGCCAGGGCCCCACGCAGGAGGGGGCTGCGGTGGGAGCGCTGCTTGTGGGGCTGGGCAGCAGCTGCCCCTGGCTTCCCCCACCCCGTGGTCCCCCTTGAGCAGGGCAGCAGCACGATGCCATTTGGACCCTGGGGATGGCTCTGCTGTGGCCAGGGAAATGCCAGAGAGCACAGAAGTTGGTCAGGAATGGGAGGCCATGCCCTGGGGACATATGGCCAGGGCAACCGGGGTCCATCCTCATCCTCGTCGCCAGGGTGGTGGCAGCAGGCATCCCCTGGTACCTGACAGCTCATCGCCGTGCCAGGTGCACGTGTGACAGGCACGGGCACAGGTGGGCCTGTGGATGTGCAGCTGAGCACATGTGTGCATCGAGTGTGTCCGTGTGTGCCAGCGTGTGCAGGGCACGGGGCCAGCACTGGGGTGGGGGGTGTGGGGTGGGCAGGGCAAGGGGGCATCACCCCAGGGGCCACCTCGTGCTCCACAGAGCCAGCAGGTCACAGGAGGGCTGAGCATCACGGCAGGGCTGGGGAGTTGCAGGTAGGGCGCTGCTCGTATCCTGCTCCTGGAACGCTCAGGGGGTGCAGGAGCAACAGGGCAGCAGCCTCCAGCGCTGCTTCTGGAAAGGATCCCGCGGGAAGGCACAGGGCAGCCCCTGGCTGCAGCCTGAGTGAGCTCCGCTCTGTGTGATCTCAGCCAGCCCCATGCCTCAGTTTCCCCATCCTTGCGGTGCTGGCTCATTCCTGGCTGGGGGTGCCATGGATGAGCATTGTGCTGGTGTCCCCACGCTTGCCCTGGGGAGAGTGCCCTGTGCGTGGCCGAGGTGGCCGGCTGGGCCATGTGGTGCCCGAGGGAAGCCCCTGAGGCAGCCCCGAGGAAGGCTGCGATTTGCACCATCTTGAGCGGATTTGAGCAGGGCGCTGGAGTGGAAAATGTTGACATTTCCCAGGCAGACGTTGGGGATCGGCCTCCTGTGCAAGCTGTCTGCTCACATCGCCACTCCCCGCCGGGGATCACAGGCGGCAGCTCCGTGGGCATCGTGGTGGCTGGAGCGTGCTCCCCACGGGGACGCGTCCCCCCCCCTCGGCTGGGGGCCTGGGGAACAGGGGCAGGGGGATTGTTATCCCTCAGCTGCCCCTCGGGCACCGGGCAGCCACAGAGACCAGCGTGTCCTGGGTGCTCCGCAGCCCATTCCCATGCTCCGGTGACACCGGGGTGGCCCCAGGGATGGGATGGGGAAGCTGTGCATGGCCGGGGACCAGAGCAGTGGCGCGGTGGGTGCCAGCGCAGTCGCACGGAGGATGCCACTGCCGGGAGCACAAGTAGGTCAGCTCCTGGCCTGCTTCCCAGGCGGGAGCCTCCGGCTCCGGGAGCTCCGAGAGCAGAGCGGGTGCGGGGCCGGGGACTTTCCCCACCCAACAGCCAGGCCCAACACCAGGCAAGGGCAGTGCTGCCATCTGTGCTCGTGGCTGCGCTGCTGGGGCCAGGCTGGGGGAAATGGGTCAGCGGGGAGGGGGCTCCCCGGCACCCCCACCCTCAGTGGGACACCCCTGGGCCTGCCCTGCCCACCACCTCCAGCCCAGAGGAGTCTCAGCGTTCCCAGGCCTGCAGCAGCTCTTGCCCCAAAAACCCACAGAGGGATGTGGGGGTGGCTTTCCCGGGGACGTGCGCACGTGGAGGGCAGAGCACGTGCCCCGGGGTGCTGCTGAGGTGCAGGTTTGAGACCATGGTGCTGGGCAGGGGGTGGCAAGGCTGTGGAGGGGACAGGCCTGTGGCCCCTGACACCACCCCACTCCCCAGGTTCTCGGCTCTGCACCATGCAGCGCTTAACGGCAACACGGAGCTCATCTCGCTGCTGCTGGAGGCACAGGCTGCTGTGGACATCAAGGACAACAAAGGCGAGTCCCTGGGTCCTGGCCGTGGCCCCCTCCCTTGTGCCCCCTTGCAGGCTCTGCCCATTGTGTTGGCACAGGAGGGCTCACGGTGTGCCCGTCTTGCCCCTGCAGGCATGCGGCCCCTGCACTACGCGGCCTGGCAGGGCAAGAAGGAGCCCATGAAAATGGTGCTGAAGGCAGGTTCCTCCGTGAACATCCCATCCGATGAGGGCCAGATCCCCCTGCACCTGGCAGCACAGCACGGGCACTATGACGTGGTATGGAGGGGCATGGGGCTGGCAGGGGGGATGGTGGCCCAGCCACCCCTACCCCTGCCCTCACCGGGTTGGGGTCTTGCTTGTCCCCAGTCGGAGATGCTCCTGCAGCACCAGTCCAACCCCTGCATCATGGACAACTCGGGCAAAACGCCCCTGGACCTGGCGTGCGAGTTTGGCCGGGTCGGGGTAAGTTCTTGCAGGGCTGGGTCTACCCAGAGGATGACTGGGAGGGGACAGGGGCACTGTGAGGTCCCTGGGTTGCTGGAGCAGCTGGAGGGGCACAGGGATGGCCAGTGGTGGGGACTTGCGGTGCCACCACTGCAGGGGATCTCCAGCTGCTGGCAGGAGGGGAGCTGGCGGCCGAGCCGCCCTTGCAGCCCTGCTCCATCTGTGTTTGCTGAGCCAGGTGGTCCAACTGCTCCTGAACAGCAACATGTGCGCGGCACTGCTGGAGCCCAAACCAGGGGATGCCACTGACCCCAACGGCACCAGCCCCCTGCACCTCGCCGCCAAGAACGGCCACATCGACATCATCCGGTGGGTGCCGTGGGCAGAGGCGGCAGCGCCGGTGCCCCCCCGTGCCCCGCTGACCCCACTGTCCCTCTGCAGGCTCCTGCTGCAGGCTGGCATCGACATCAACCGGCAGACCAAGGCAGGCACGGCGCTGCACGAGGCCGCTCTCTGCGGCAAAACAGATGTGGTGCGGCTGCTGCTGGATGTAAGGGTCCCCCTCAGCACCCCCAGATGCCCCCAGGCACCCCCAACCCAGCCAGGAGCTGTGGGAAGGGGGTGACCCCACAGCTGGGGCCTCAGAGCAGCTTGTGCGCCTCTCCCAGGGAGCGGAGCTGAGGGTCCTGGAGGGATACACCAAGGCACTGAGGGTCCTGGGGGGTGCACACCAAGGGGTGAGGGTCACAAGGGGGGTACACACGAAAGTCTGAGAGCTGTGCCCTCCAGCTGCTGGTCTCCTGGTGGCCTAGGGGGTGCCAGGGGTGGCAGGATGGGGACCAGCCTCCTCCCAATCCCTCTCGGTGCCATTGCAGAGCGGGATCAACGCCCACGTCAGGAACACCTACAACCAGACGGCTCTGGACATCGTCAACCAGTTCACCACCAGCCAGGCCAGCAAGGAGATCAAGCAGATGCTGCGGGGTAGGGGGTTGGAGGGCACAGAGTGGCCATGCTGGCACGAGGGACGCCGGGCTGGGGGTGCCAATGCCCGTGGGGTGAACAGCCGGTGACTCTCCCGTTCTGTCCCACAGATGCCTCTGCGGCTCTGCAGGTCCGGGCCGTCAAGGACTATTGCAACAACTACGACCTGACCAGCCTCAATGTGAAAGCCGGGGATGTCATCACTGTGAGTGTGGCCGGGGGGGCCGGGGACACCCCGGTGTCGGTGCCAGCCCCTGGCCCGGCCCCTGACCCGGCCACTCCTGCAGGTGCTGGAGCAGCACGCGGACGGGCGCTGGAAGGGCTGCATCCACGACAACCGCACTGGCAATGACCGCGTGGGCTACTTCCCCTCCAGCCTTGTCGAGGCCATAAGCAAACGAACAGGCAAATAATCCCCCCCTACGCTCCCTGCCCTGGGGAGCCCCATCTTGGTTTGGTGGGGACCAGGGTGCTGGGAGGTGCAGTGGTGAAGACAAACCGGGGTGATGCCTCTCATGCATGTGGGGTCATGTCCCTGCCGTGTGCATGGGGACGGTGCCTTCGAGTGTGTGGGGTCGGTGCCCCCATTGTGCCTGTGGGGCTGGTGTTCCTCTTGAGTGTGCAGTCTGTGCTCCCGTTGTGTCTGTGGGATTGGCGCCCATGTGGTGACTTGGGAGTTGGTGCTGGCAGCCCTGGGGTGTTCGAGGGTCAGCCCTGGCTGCCCTTGGGCTGGAGGAGGTGTTTGAGGCGCCAGGAGGTTGGTGCATGAGGAGACCCAGGGGTGTCACTGTGGTTTGGGGGGACAGGCGCAGCAATGGGGTTGCAGGAGCTGGTGCTCGGGGTCTGTGCTGGGCACCAGTGCCAGGGAGCTGATGCTGCCACACAGAGACTGTCTTTCCAGCCAGGGGCCATCTCAGGGATTGGCCCCTGCTCACTTGCCCTGTGGCTGCTTATCCCTGTCCCCATTCCCATCGTCATCCCTTTACGCTCCTGGTGGGCTGTGCAGCCCCTCAGGATGTCCCCTGGCTGCGCCCTCTGCCAGGAGTGTTCCAATGGGACTGGTACCTCTGCAGGCAGCGCTGAAAGGCCCCACATCAACCATCTCACCCCACCCCTGGGAGTGGATCTTGGGGGCAGCTACACCATGGGGACATGGGCAGGGAACAGTGGCACTTGAACAGTATCTCAAGGGAGTGGCAGCACAAGCGGCTGCCAGACAATCCACAGTGGCCCTGGAGGCACCGGGTGCTGGACAGGAAGGGGCAGAACCACCCTCCAGGTATGGGTCGTGTGCCAGTACCAGAGATGCCATCCATGGCTCCTGAGCTGTGGTCCGTGGCTCCTGGGCTGTGTTCTGTGGCTCCTGGGCTGCAGCTGGCCCACAGCAGTTTTAGCAGGCCATGGGGTTCTGTAGCCACTCCGTTGGCTGCAGTGGGGCAGTAGCATGGGGGCGCAGGCGCTGTGTGAGGGCTCGGCCAGCCAGACACGGGGGGGCCGGTGCTGCGGCCCCCGGCCTGGCCATGACTGAAGCCCCACTCCCCTGGGATGGCTCTGCAGGGAGCAGGACCCCAGAAGCCTGACTGTGAGACTCCCATGAGCTGACACATGGGGCTGTCCCAGTGTCCGTGTCAGATCATCGGGACGTGTCCGTACCCTGCGCCAGGCTGTGCGTGTGCTGAGCTCCTACTGCTGCTCCTCAGCTCGGCTCGGCATCGGTTGGGTCTCGGTTCTGGCTTTTCCATGTCCCTTTGGTTGTTTTTTTGATTTGCTGCTTTTTTCCCCCCTTTCTTTTCTTTCTTTTTTTTTTTTTTTTTTTTTTTTTTGGCGGCGCAGAGCATGTCTCTATTATTTTGATTCTTTTCATTTTGTCTCTTGTTATGTTTTATTATCAGGTTCATGGGAGACTGTAACAATCCCCCAACACTTCCAAAAGATCCCGCTCCCGGCTTACGGGGCTGCTGTGCTAAACGGTGACGCCTCGTCCCATCCGTTCCATTCCCTGCCTCCACCTCCACCTCCACCACCACATTCCCATCAGACTCTTTTCAGTTCCTTTGGCTATCACAGGCTCTCCCCTAGCAGTGCCGACGAGCCGCGTTATGGACAAGGTAGTTCACCGCTCGCTTCGTGCTCTCCATGGATTTTCCTTTCTTTTCCTTTAAAGCGTGTGTCGAGTCTTTTCTCTCTGCTCGGCCTCTCTCCCTCGCCGGGGCGTTGCAGGGCGTGTGTGTGTGCATGCAGCGTGTGCATGCGCATGCATGCCTGCAGCGGGGGCAGTGGGGGCACACGGGTGGCACACGTGTGCCATCGCTCCCCCCGCACCCCCGCTCCAGCGCCGCTGTCACACCGTGTGCCCACGGCACATCCCACCCTCCCCACCGCGGTGTCCCCGTGCTCTGCCCACGGCCTCTGCGCTCCTGTCCGGGTGCGTGGGCACCCCCAAAGCACTCATGGCCCTGTGCCTGGGCAGAGCTGGCAGCGTGGTGCCACAGGGACCCTCCGCCAGCCACAGCCTCCCTGCAGGGCCCAGCTCTGACCAGGTTGAAGCTGCGCACGCGGAGCTGGAAGGGGCTGCGGCATTGGGGGCTTTCCCAGGGGATGCTCTTGGGGCTGGCTCAGCGCAGGCAGAGCCCACCTGAACCCTGGGGACCATCCCCGTGACACAGGCAGGTGACGGATGCTGCAGGTCTGTGCGCCGAGAGCACCCAGGAGCAGGGGGTTGCAGGGGTGCAGTCCTTGATGGGTGGGGCCAGGGGTCTTTGCATGTGTGAAGGAGGTTGTGTTGGGGAGCACCGAGTGGCCGTGCTGGCACTGGGGACAAGGGAGCACTTCTTTTCCCCGGGGCTTTCTCTCCTGGTGGGGTCGCACGGAGCTGCACAAGCCCAGGCTCCTCGTGGTGTGACTGTGGCACATGCAGCTCAGGGATGTCCCAGCGTGATTTGGTGTGGCCATTTGTCCCCCACTGTGCTCCTTCAGTGACTTTATCACCTTGTAACACCTGTCCCCTGCTATGGTCAGTGCTGATGGAGTAAGCAGCTCCATGAATGGAACTGGCCTGGTTGGCAGTGGGGTGACAATGTCCCACAGATGGTGGCAGTGTGGCAGTACCCCACGGTTGGCAGTGAGATGGTAACACCCCATGGCTGGTGGTGGGGTGGCACTGCCCCATGGCTGGCAGGGCAGTGGCTGAGCTGTGGTGGGGCTGTTGCAGCACTGGCCTTGTAGGGCGGTTGTCCATCTCATCTGATGCTGTTTTACCCCCTGGGCTCAGAGCTGGGTGTCCCTGGTGCAAGTGGGACCTGGCAGAGGTGGTCAGCACAGTGAGATGGTGCGGAGCCATGCCCAGGGGTGACCCTCGAGCTGTGCCCCAGAGGAGGGCCAGGTCCTCTCATCCACCGCTGTGTCCCCTGTGTGTCACCAGGGTTTCAGCACCCGGTGCCTGGCCCTGCATGGCCCCCGTGTCCCCCCAGGTGGGTGCAGGCAGCTGCAGGGACATGGCCAGCACTACCTGGGACAGAGGACAGTGGGGTGGGGACCCTGGTCCCCACTGCTGAAGTTTGCCCAACTCCCTTTGCTCTCTGCACTTGGTCATGTCCCCATCCTGTTCTGTGAAGGGATGACACAGTCCCTGTCCCTTGTCCGGGCTCAACCAGGGCACCAGAACACCCCACTGTGGGTCTATCCCTGGCTGGTGGTAGGTAGGGGATGCTCTGCATGACGGGGGCCCAGGACTGGTCACTGTCACCTCTGCCAGCTTGGGGTGGGACAGGGCCCTAGGATGGCTCTGGCATCCCTGGGCACGGACACAGCCGGGGTCCCCACACCTTCCTGGTGGGGTTGTTCCCACGTGCAGCAGTGCCAGTCCTGGGGCCATGGTCACCTGCCCTGTGCCAAACCTGTGCGAGCCCGAGCATGGAGCCACGCACCTGACAGCCGCTCTCTCTGCTCTGCCACCAAGGGTCCCGTGGGGCCGACATGAGCCCGTCCCACCTGTCACCGTCACAGGGCGGATCAGCCGCGCCAGCCCCCACTGAGGAGATCTGGGTGCTGCGGAAACCCTTCGCAGGTACGGCGAGCACATGGCTACGACCGGCTGGGAAGGGAAGCACGTGCCAGGACGTGGCAGTGGCTCCAGTGGGGCATGGCCACACCACGGCGTCCCCTGACGGCAGGGCTCAGAGCCCTGACAGCCTCTCCTCTCTCTGTGCAGGTGGTGACCGCAGCAGCCTGGGCAGCACGGGCAGCGTGGCCTCTGCGCGCAGCTCGGGGAGCGGGCAGAGCGCGGGCAGTGGGGCGCATGCCCTGCACGCTGGCTCCGAAGGCGTCAAGGTAAGGCGAGCCCCGAGGCAGCCGTGCCAGCTGCTGTGCCGCTTGGCTGCAGTCCTGCAGCGTTTGCTGCCTGCCCTGACCTCAGCTGGGACTGACGCTTGACTGGGTGCTGTGCAGTCCCATCAATACCCTGTGTGCCACCAGCAACGCTGTCACCGACAGTGGCCACTAGCGTGTTCCCTCCACCTGGCCCCTGACTGCTGCCTGGGCCTGGGCTCAGCCCCTGGCAAAACATTCCACAGGTCCATCCAGGGCTGCTGTGCCGTGTCTCTGCTGCCGCTTGCAGGGGCCTCTGCACTGCGCTCTGTGCTGCCCTGCCCTGCACACACGGCTGCCACCAGCACGGCACACTGCCACCAGTGCACTGCTGCCTGCTGCCACCAGCACGGCACACTGCCACCAGCACCAGGCACTGCTACCACCGGCACACTGCACTGCACTGCCCTGCACACGCTGCTGCCACCGGCACGGCACACTGCCACCAGTGCACTGCTGCCACTAGCATGGCATGATGCCACCAGCACCAGGCACTGGCACACTGCACTGCACTGCACAGCATACCCTGCTGCCACCAGCACCACACCCTGCACCGCACGCTGCCCTGACACCACTGGCACACAGCCGCTGGCACACAGCCCCCTGCACTGTGTGCACTGCCCCTGAGCTGTGCCATTCCCTGGCGACGGCACCCACCAGCCCACCGACCCCAGCACCCGTCAGCCCACGTCCCCCGGCACCCTGCCTGCCATGCCCACGTGCCCCTGAGCCACACCATGCTGCCAGCCAGGGGGGCTCCGTCTTGTGGGCACAGGGCACCCCACAGCCCGTGCCGTCAGTCTGGGCTGGGCATGAGCCAGGCTGGATTTGGGGTGCGGCAGTGCCGTGGGCTCCTGCTGCTGGCAAAGCACCATCTGCTGCACCCGCGGCTCCTGCTCTCCCCGCTGCAGCCGAAATCTGCTGCAACCCTCCCTGCCCACCCTCGCTCGAGCTGGCGGCACCCGCAGCACCCGCGGCACCCGCGGCACCTGCGACACCCGCGACACCCGCGATACGCACCCCCCGGCCCGCCGGCCCCCTCCGCCCGCCTCACTCCTGCCTGCTCTCCCCCCTTCTCGGGGTGTTTTTCAGCTGCTGGCAACGGTCCTTTCCCAGAAGGCTTCTGCGCAAGAGTCTGCCGTGGGCGATGGGCCGGCCAAGGCGCAGGACATCCCCGCAGGTGCGTGCTGCGGCCGCCCGGCTGCCGGAGCAGGAGGAGCCCTGGCCGTGCCGTGGATCCAGGGATTTGTCTTTTTTTTTATTGCCACGGCACCCGTCGCCAGAAGAAAAACGTGTGGGTAAAAAATGACTCTCTCGCCTTTCGGCTGCTGCCAGGCCTTCTCCTGCCTCGGTTAGTGGGGGCCCGTGGGGGGCGGGGGGCGGCATGGGGCGGGCAGGGGGGGCACCGCTGCTCCCCGGCCCCTTCCCTTCCCTGGCCCCCCGCCAGCCCTGCTGGAGCCCGAGCCGGGATCTCCCCCCGCCACCGCCATCTGGGGGGCTGCGGGGAGCATGGCCACATCGCGGGGGTGCCCACGCCACGGGGGTGGCACGTGCCTGGGAAACGGGGGGACAGACGGGAGAGGCACACATGGGGGTGGGCGTGGGGGGGATGCCCAGAGCTGCCTGGGCTGCGGGGAGGGAGGAGGCTGCGGGCAGAGAAACCTGGGGAGGGGGATGCACTCAGGGGAGGGGGCGCGCACATGGAGGGGGGTGCACACGCGGGGAGGCGGGTGCAGACGTTGCCAGGGAGAGGGGGAAACATGCTGGAGCGATGCAGACGCAAGTGGGATGCAGACGTGAGGGATATGCACACGGCAGAGGGATGCACATGTGAGGAGGATGCCCACGCGAGTGGGATGCAGATGCCCGAAGGATGCACACACAAGGAGGATGCACACACATACACACACACACACAGGGAAGATGCAGTTGCTGGTGGGGGGGAGGGGGCTTCTCTTGCTCATTCTGTTCAGAAATATGAGGCAAAAATTTCCAGGCAGCTCTCCTTACCCTGGAGGGTGGGCACCAAGGGATGACCGTGGCAGGGAACCAAGGGATGAACCACTCGTGCCAGCCCGCCTGGTTGGTGGCAAGGCCAGAGGAGTGGGGCCAGAGGGTTTTGGGCAGAGGCACCCCTCCGGCTGCTGCCTGGGCACCAGGGACACTCGCTCTGGAGGAGAGGCCTGGCTGGGTCCCACTGCTCGGGGCCGCGCTGGGTGGAACAGCTCGCCTGCCCATCCCCGAGGAGCAGAGCCCTGTGCAGGGCACCGCGGGGTGCTCCGGGCTGCTGCGCTGGCGTGGGTGTCACTCTCTGATGCCTGCCTTGGCCCTGCCAACCTGGGGGTGTGGCTGTGGCATCCTGACCAGGGCAGGGCTCGGCTCTCCCTTCCACTTGGCCAGAGGCCAGGGGTGGCAGCCCCGGCCCCGCTGACCACTGCCCCTCCGGCAGGTTCGTCGCGGTCTCAGAGTGTGGCCAGCTCCCCCTACGCCCCCCAGCCCCCTGCTGAGCCCCAACTGAAGAAAATGGAGCCGCCGTCGGAGGGGAAGGTGAGCAGGGAGCGCTGGGTGCTGTGGGGAGCATGTGGTAAGGACAGCTTGGGGGACATGGGCAGGAGTGGCAGGTCCCCATCCCCAGAGCTGCCCCAATCCATCTGTCCTTCTCACTCCAGAGCTCCGAGGCCGTGTACCAGTGGCTCTGCAAGTTCCAGCTGCAGCTCTACGCGCCCAACTTCATCAATGCTGGCTACGACATCACCACCATCAGCCGGATGACGCCGGAGGTGAGGCTGGGGGCAGTGGGAGGGGGGCACAGCCGGAGCCGGGCATCACTGACTGCCCTCTCTGCCCCAGGACCTCACAGCCATTGGTGTCACCAAGCCGGGGCACAGGAAGAAGATCGCCTCCGAGATCAACAACCTCAACATCCCTGAGTGGCTGCCCGAGTACAAACCGGTGAGGGCTGTGCAGGGCCAGGGGGACTGAAGCCACATCCATGGTGGCAATGAGTCCCCTCCTCCTGGTCCCTTCCAGGGAGGGGTGGCACTGGATGAGGGTGGGAGCTGGCTCCATGGTTCCAGAGATGCCCATGTCCCCTCCTGACACCTCCCCAGGGACCATCAGGCTGGTGTCAGCTGTCATCCTGTGGATGTGACACCGTGTCCCCCGACACCCCTCCTGCCCCAATGTCTGGGCACAGTGAGAGGCTTCCCATGGGAATAGGGCTGGGAATGGCCCAGGATGCTTGTGAAGCACAGGGACAGCACAGGGACAAGGGGAGTCTCCTGGGGCTGTGATCGCCCAGCAAGATGGGATCTCCTTTGTGCCATGGGTGCTGTGGTGCCTGGGGTGCCGGGGCCAGACCCTGCTGCCAGCCGGTGCTGAGCCATGCCCCACACCCCACCCCAGGCCAACCTGGCACTGTGGCTCTCCATGATCGGCCTGTCCCAGTACTACAAGGTGCTGGTGGAGAATGGCTACGAGAACATCGACTTCATCACCGACATCACCTGGGAGGACCTGCAGGAGATCGGCATCACCAAGCTGGGTAAGGCCCCGCGCGTGGCACTGGCTGCAGTGGCCTTGGCAGTGACACTGATGGCATGTGCCGCCCCCAGGCCACCAGAAGAAGCTGATGCTGGCGGTGAAGAAACTGGCAGAGCTGCAGCGCGCTGAGCTGGGCAAGTATGAGCCGGGCACGCTGAAGAGAAAGGCATCGGGGCCGTGCCCAGAGGTGCTGGCCATCGAGTCCCCCCCCACCGGAGCCGCCCGAGTGCCAGTCACCCAAGATGAGCACCTTCCAGGACAGCGAGCTCAGCAGCGAGCTGCAGGTGGCCATGACGGGCGAAGCCCCCGAGGAACCCCCTGAAAAGGCAACGAACCCCGCGGCCCCTGGTTACCGCTCGCCGCCGGGGCTGGGCGGCCGCGCCCGACTGATGAGCAGCTCGCAGGAGCTGCTGGGGGACGGCCCGCGGGGCCCTCCCGCCGCCGCCATCTCCAAGAGCCAGGAGTACCTGGCGGAGGGGGCCGGGGAGAGCCCCGCTGCGCCGCCCAAGGAGAGCCGCCCGCCCCGGCACGGCCACCCCGTGAAGCGCGCCAGCGTGCCTCCAGTGCCCGGCAAACCCCGGCAGCCCTTCCCAGCCTCCGCCGGGCAGCTGACGCCGCCGCAGACCCCCGGCAAGGCACGACCCTCGTCCCCACAAGGCCCGGCGGCCCCTCACGCCACCGCCAAGGTGAAGCCCACCCCGCAGCTGCTGCCTCCCGGCGAGCGCCCGGCATCGCCCCGCTCCCTGCCCCAGTCGCCCACGCACCGAGGCTTCGCCTACGTCTTGCCGCAGCCCGCCGAGGGCGAGGCGGGGCCGCCAGGGGTGCCCGTCCTGCCCGTCTCGGTGCCCGTGCTGTGCCTGCCGCCGGCCGGCGAGGGCGAGGAGGAGCCGGGCAGGCCAAAGAAGCGGGCGCACAGCCTGAACCGCTACGCCGCCTCCGACAGCGAGCAGGAGCGGGACGAGCTGCTGGTGCCGGACGCGGGGCCCTACGCCACCGTCCAGCGCCGCGTGGGCCGCAGCCACTCGGTGCGGGCACCCGCCGGCGGCGACAAGAACGTCAACCGCAGCCAGTCCTTCGCTGTCCGCCCCAAGAAGAAGGGGCCCCCGCCGCCCCCTCCCAAGCGCTCCAGCTCCGCCATCTCGAGCGCCGGCATGGCCGAGGACTTTCCCAAGGAGGGTGAGGGCGAGGCGGCCGTCGGAGCCCCGAGCGCCGAGGCCGAGAGCCGCCGGGAGCAGCGGCGGGCGAGCGACCTGGGCGGCAGCGTGGACACGGGCAGCGCCGGCAGCGTGCGCAGCATCGCGGCCATGCTGGAGATGTCCTCCATCGGCGGCGGGGCCCGCGGGCTGGCGCTGCAGAAACCACACGTGGCAGCCGGGCCGGGGCCGGCGCCGGCCAAGGCGCCCGAGGGCTACTACCTACAGCCGGGCCCGCCCCCGGGCAGCCCCGACCGCGCCCGCGTGGCCACCGTCCTGGCCACCGTCAAGCATAAAGAGGCCATCGGGCTGGACGGGGAGGTGGTGAACCGGCGCCGGACCATCAGCGGCCCCGTCACCGGGCTGGTGGCAGCCGCCCGCCGCGAGCGCGCCGACAGCGTGCGGTCGGAGGCGGCCGCCGACGGCTCCGGCGAGCGGCTGCGGGTGGAACGGGGCGGCTCCCCCGACGGCATTCCCTTCGCCGAGGACGGCACCCTTACCATCAAGCAGCGGCCGCGGCCCCTGGGGCCGGCCCGGGGCGAGACGGGCGAGGGGCTGTCCCCGGCCCACCGCCACGGGGACCTGGCCAAGGTGGAGGCCAGCGCCACGCTCAAGCGGCGGATCCGGGCCAGGCAGAGCCAGCAGGACGGCGTCCGCTTCGTCCTCACCGAGTCCGACACCGTCAAGCGCCGGCCCAAAGCCAAGGACAAGGAGCCGGCGCTGGAGCCGGCCACGCTCGCCGTGTACCAGAACGGCACCGGCACCGTGAAGCGGCGGCCGGCCTCGGAGCTGAGCGGGGCTGAGCCGCCGCCCACCCCGCCGCCCGCCGTCCGCCCCGACGGCCCCGAGTTCGTCCCGCCGCCCGCCGAGCCCAAGAAGCCCTTCAAGCCGCCGGTGTCCCCCAAGCCTGTGCTGACGCAGCCGCCTCAGAAGGTGCCTGGGCCGCCGGTGCCCGTCCCCAAAAAGGTGCCCATCCCAAGCCCCGGCAGCCCAGGTAGGTGCCCCGCCAGGCCCCTGGGACGGGCGCTCCCCGGAGCGGACGCCGGGGGTCCCAGCCGGCCCCGCCGCCCTCCTGCCCCTCTCCCTTCTCTCCGCAGAGGTGAAGCGGGTCCATGGCACGCCGCCCCCGGTGTCCCCCAAGCCCACGCCGCCCCCCACGGCGCCCAAGCCCCCCAAGCCCCACGCCGCCATCCAGTCGGTGAGCGCCAGCTCCACGCCGGCCCCGTCGCCCGCCCGGCAGCTGAGCCCCGCGGCCAAGCCCTCCAGCACCCCGCCCTCGCTCTGCTCCAGCCCCGCCAAGCCCCTGTCGCCCGGCGCGCAGCCCCAGCAGGTGCCGGTGAAGCCGCCGCGCTCCACCATCGCCAGCCCGTCCGTCGACAGTGCCGGCCCCGAGCTGGCGCAGCAGAAGCTGGAGGAGACGAGCGCGTCCCTGGCCGCCGCGCTGCAGGCTGTGGAGGAGAAGATCAAGCAGGAGGACAGTCAGGCGGCAGAGTAAGGGGGTGCAGGGGTGGGTGGTGGTCCCCGGGGAGGGTGTGAGGCCACTCGGTGCCATAAGGACCATGCACAGGGGTCAGGCTTGTGACATCACGGTGGGAGTGGGATGGTGCTGGGGTGATGCTGGGGGACACTGGTGAAGCATCAGGGGACCCTGGCTGGAACCGCACTGGGGAGGTGACACTGAAGGACATCTTGCTGGAGCAGCATGGGCAGGGGAACCTAGGCATGTGGGTGCACTGGGGCCTGTCTTGGAGAGGGGACACTGCGGACATGGAGCCAGAACACTGTGCCATGGCACTGGGGACACAGTGCTGGGCACTGCAGCGCAAAGGGGCAGGTGGGCCGTGCCGTGGGGTGGAGGGGGCTGTGCCGTGTCCCTGTCCTGTGCACTGCCCTGACCCGTCTCTGTCGCTCCCCAGCTCAGCCGTGGAGTCAAAGAGCACCGTGAGCATCCTGGACGACATCGGCAGCATGTTCGACGACCTGGCGGACCAGCTGGATGCCATGCTGGAGTGAGGGGCGCCAGAGCCCCGCGAACCTCAGGGCTTACGTGGGCACAAGGGCACAACAATCCACGACACCCCCGGCCCCGCCGCCCTCCCCCCGTCCCCTTTGTACAGCCGTCCCCTCCCGGACATCCCGTCCCTCGGGGTTTGCACAAAGAAGAAGATACCTCAGGATTGTGCTCACGGACTCGGCGCCGGCTCCGGCAGGACTCCCTTTTGCAGAAGCAAAAAAGCAAAAACCACAGAAATAAAACCCAACAGAAGAAACAAAGCAACACGCTCCGGACCGAACCGCTGCTGGGGCTCCGGGGGGCTCCCGACTCACCTGTCCGGTGGCCGCCTGCGCCCTGCCAGCCCCGGCGCCGTGGGTCACCGCGACCCGAATGTAGCACAAGCCCTGCCCGGCGCGGTGGCTCTGCCAGCCGTGTGTCACCGATGGCGTTTGCTGGTGGCGGGGCCGGGCGGGCAAATGCACTTGGGTTTCTTTGCTCCGTTTTTAATTTCGATTTTTAAACCTTGTTTTCTTTCTCGGTCGGCGTTGGCGGGGGCGGGCAAGGCTGGCGGTGGCCCCAGGGGCAGCAGGACGTGCCCCTGCCTGGCCCCTCCCTGTCCAGGGACAGGACGGTGATAAGCTATAAAAAAAAGTATTAATTTATTGGAGGGGAAAAAAATAAATAAAAAAAGATATAAAGGAGATTTCCCCCAACCCCAAAATAATAAAAAGAAATAAACTTTAACAAATATATATTTAAAAGATTTAAAAATATTAGCAATTATATATAAAGCAGTTTAAAAGAAATCAAGAGAAAACTGGATTTTAGCTTGAGAAAAACTATTAGATTATACTAAGCTGTGTGTCTTGTGGCAAACTCATTCTAAGAGTAGCACAATATTTACCTTTTCTCTGGGTGGAAGGTACGTGCGAGCGGTTCTGGTCAGGTTTTCCGTTGGGATTCAGTGTCGCGTCTTTCTTTTTCCACCGTTACGAACTCAAAGGATGTGCCTTGTTTTATGGAGGTTTTGTTAATTCTTACACTGGAGGTGTTTCATTTCTTTTGGAGTGTCTTCAGGGTTTGGTTTTGTTTCTTTTTATTGCTTTTGTTGTCGGTCTCTGGGTGTGTGTGGGTGTGCGTGGGTGTGCACGCGGGGTGCGTGTGCTCGCGTGTGTCCTGCGGGATGCACCGCTGTATATTCCTGTATAAACTGGAGTTGGAGTCTGGTTCAGTCGCTTGAGTCCTGATGAATGCATTTTTTGCTTGTGGTTTCCAAACAAAAGTGTTGCTGTTCCTTTCTTTTCTTGAGACGTAGAGTGGTCTCTCCCTCCTTCCCTCTCCCTCCCTGCCCTCTTTCCCCTGTCTCTTCTGTTGTGGTCGCTGATCCAGATGTGTTTGGCACAACTTTGAAATTTCTTTAAAAAAAAAAAAAAAACCAACAAAACACAAAAAAAGACTTTAAAAATAATTAAAAAAAAATAAATAAATCACCCGCCTGAAAATATCTGTTGAAAAGAAAAAAAAATATGTATCTAAAAAAAAAAAAATCCATAAAGTTCTACATGATGGATATATACATATATATATTTTTTATGATTAAGTTATGGACTCTGTATCGTATCCCATCTGTCCAGCTCTGCATCTTGGTGCTGCTCCCTGCTCTTCTGTGCTTAGATTTCACCTCTACTCGTCTTTATTCTTCCTATTCTGAATTGTAGATGGCTCGTGGTGCTGTGAAGACGTTTGCTCCTATACCAAGTCTGGCAACAAATATTTAAACAAAAATAAAAAAATAAAACCCCTGCCGGGCTGCCACCACTGTTTGTGTCCCCGAGCCCTCCTGAGTCCTCGTGGTGTGCCGACTGTTCGGTGTTGTGCCGGGTGTTTGTGCCGCTCGGTCCAAGGGCACCCCTGGGTGCCTCTGTGGGGTGCTGGGGCCTGGCTGGGACCTGTCCCAGTTGAGGTGTCTGGGCCCTACACCCCAATTTTTACCCCAAGAAGCCAGTGCTGGCTGCTGGCTCCCTGCAATAACTCACACTGGGCAGGAACAACTCTTTCTGCTTTTATTGTCAATGAAGAAATAATCAAATCTATATTACAATCTTAAAAACAGTAGAAAATGTGAGTAAAAATGCAACGGAGGCTTTTTGTCTTTAATGTGGAGACCATTATTACAGGGTGGTGAACAATGGGCTTGTGAAACTTGATTTGAGAACTAGCTGTGGCATAAAAATCGTACCTGGCTACTCAAGGAAACACCTCTTCCCGGATGGATCAGCCCGGCGCCTTGGCAGTAAAATTAAATACTAGAGACAGAAAGGGGTCGGATGCCCACCCAGGGTTTGGCCTAAAGCTCAGTCCTGCCACAGACAGAGGCCCAGCCTCCTGGTGTCACCGCTGGGACACGCGGATCCATCCGGTCCTGGCGCTGGCCAAGGGCACACGTCTGGTCCCAAGCCCCGAGGCTCAGTGTCACCCCAGCCGCAGCCTGGGGGTGTCCCCAGCTGGGGGGACACAGGCAGAGAAGGGCACTGGCATTGGAACAACTTCCTCTTTTCCAATCATCTGGGCAGATCTGAGGGAACACCTGGAGTGTCCGTGGGGCAGAGCCGTCCAGAGAGCCGCCAGCTGGGGTCCCGGGGGGAGCCAGCCAAGGGGCAGCAGCAGCAGGCAGTGGTCGGTGCAGGAGGAGCTGCAGCAGTCGTTTCAGTGGTGTGGTCACCCACAGGCCGATGGAGGGGAGAGTTTTTGGTCTTTCAGTGTGCAGGACTCGTGTGACGCTCTCATTAGCACGTCCAGACCTGCGGACAGACAACGGCACCGCGGGCAGTGACTCCTGAGCAGCCCTGTGGGCTTCTCCTCATCCCCCATGGAGCTTCCCTTTGGGCTGCCAGCATCCACAACACTGTCAGGAGGGAAAACTCCCACCCATGGAGAACTATCCCCTTGTTTCATAGAATCCCAGAATCATTAAGGTTGGAAATGACCTCCAAGATCATCGAATCCAACCTGTGTCTGATCCCCACCTTGTCACCCAGCCCAGCACTGAGTGCCATGTCCAGTCATTTCCTGGACACCTCCAGTGATGGGGACCCCACCACCTCCCTGGACAGCCCCTTCTTTAGCAACCCTTTTCCATGAAGACATTCTTCATGTCCAACCTAAACGTCCGCTGGCACACCTTGAGGTTACGTCCTCTTGTCCTGTCACTTGTTCCCTGGGAGCAGAGCTCAACCCTCACCTGGCTTCACCCTTCTGTCACTTCGAAGACAGCTCCTAACTCATTTCATGTCCTAATTCCAGCACTGGATGAGCCCAAACCATTCAGGAGGAGCCTGAGGAAACCCACCTTTACAGTGCTGTCCACGGCACCGGAGAAGAGGCGGCCACGGGACACGGCGAGGGCGGTGACACTGCCCTGGTGGCGCAGCAGTGTCTGGGTGCAGATCATGTTGTCCATGCTCCACACCTGCAGGGACATGGGGAAGCGTGAGCCGAGCACAGCCCAGAGCACTGGGAGGGACAGGGATGCTGTGTGTCACGGGTGACAGAGGTGACACACAGAGGCCCCGTGACACGGAGGGCTGGGCATCCCCGCCCGCCCTTCCCTCGAGGCTCCCCAGGCTGTCCCAGGCTCTGGGTGCAGCCGCCCAGCCCCGCACACGTACTCTGAGCGAGCGGTCGTAGGACGCGCTGAAGACTTTGGTTTGATCGGGTGTGGAGATGACGGCGAGGGCGTAGACTGTCCCCACGTGCCCGGTCAGCGTGCGGACCTGCTCCTTAGTCTCGATATCCCAGACCTGTGGGACAGAGCTGGGCTTGGGGATTGCACTGGGCTGACGCCACCGAGCTCCCCTCTGAGAGGTGTTTCCGCCTGCATGCACTCCTCCAGGTGGGTGCTGTGCCCGAGGGCACAGGCAGAGCCAGGTGCCCATCCCAACACCCCTCTCCCCCATTCCCAAGCCAAGCTGCCCATCTCAGCCGAGCCTACATGGATGAGGTTCTCGTAGGTGCCGCACACGATGTGGTGGTTGGTCACGGCGATGGAGTACACGCTGCCTCCTGATGTCTGCAGCACATGCACACACTCCAGGTTCCGGATGTCCCAGATCTGAGAGAGACGGAGCAAAGGCAGGATGAGACCCTTTTCCAGAGGGGAGATCCCTTCCAGTCGTTCTACCACACACAGAGTCAGCCTGGCTCCATGTGTGCCCAGATCACACCTTTAGGGACAAATCTATCCAGCTGGGAATGTTCAGCACTGACGAGCAAATCCCTGCTGTGTTATTTAGCTGCCCAACTTTGAATATCCAGGCTGGAAAGGTTGTGAAGACTTCACACCCTTTGTGTGTGACTGCACACACACGTACACACACAGCCCAGTCCTTGATAGCACTAAAACTCGATGCAAGCAAATTAACAGGGATTCATTAACACTAAGAAGGGCAACTTTCAATTTTCCACCAGATGCTGAGAGGTGAACTATTCATCAAAACCTGAGCCAGCACAGAGGAGGGAGGGCACTGGGAACCCTCACACGGATTTATGGTAACTCTGCAGCCAGACAGTGACCTTCCCCCGTTATCAGCAGGAGTGTCAGCGCAGATAAGGCTGCGGCAGCCGCGAGGCGCCATGGCTGAGGCCCCACTTTATCCCAGTGAGCCTCCCCAGCAGCTCCCAAGGCCCAGCCTGCAGAGATGGAATCAGCACAGGAAAATCCCACGTGTCAGCAGTGCTCTCACACCCCAGCAGCTGCCTCTGGTTCTGCTGCCCCAATGCAGAGCACAGAGAGGCACAGGGAGAGGTGGCTCAGGGTGTCACCAGTGCCAGGGTCCCACCTTGATGGTCTGGTAAGATCCACTGTAGAGATAGTTCTGGGAAGCCACCAGTGCTCGCACCCAGTGGTTGAGACCTGTCAGCTCCTTCTTCAGCTTGAGCTCAGTACCCACAATATCCCACACCTGTGGAAAGCAGGGACAAACCACACACATGGAGAGGAATCTCACTGGGGCTGGGGAGGACATGGACAGCAGTGCCCACCCCTGCCCAAGGCCCTCACAGCTCCTGTGGGGATCCTTGTGCCAGCTCTCCTGCCTGATGGGAATCGTCTGATCCCACTGACTTGCCGACAAAACCCAGTGAACTGCTGAGTAGGCACATTCTCTGAGGGAGCCAGCCTGGAGCCTGCATTATTGCTGGCAGAGACCCTTCCCGAGCAGAGCCACAGGCTGCAAAACCTAAACCACAGCTGCAAGGAACTGCCCTGCACTTCCACTCCCACAAAGCTCCTCTCCCACCCCTGGCACGCAGGGACTGGCAGATCTCACTCCCCCCACTCTGAGCCTGCTTGGCTCATTGGCAGGAAGTGGCCAGGGATGACAAACCCAAAAGGCCCCAAATTCTCCTTGTGCTGTGTGGCTGCTCCAGCCCTGAGCCCTATCCAGAGCTGAACCACTGCAGGCCCCAAATAAAGAAAAGAGCACAGTCCTCTTACAGATGGACAGGCCCATAAGCTGTCTCACCAGGAGCTGGAAGCAGAACCACGGGAATCCAGCCAAGGCTTTAAAGGGCAGCCTGAAAAGCTGTTCCCTGATTTCTGCATGTTTTAGGTAGGGAACGCAGACTCAAGATCCTTTGGAGGCGGCTGCAAAACAGGCAGCCTGAATCTCCAGCCCGTTCTGGAGCCCAGGCACAATTCCCAATGGTCTGGGCAGGTCTGTTGGGGGTCTGAGGACACACACGCTCAGGAACTGCCAGGATGCTCCAGCTGCAGCCTCAGGTTTACAGAGTTGGAAGAAATACAGCGTTTTTGCAGCCAGAGAACAGCTTTGCCTTGAGCAGAGAGCATGGGCTAAACCTCTGCAGTGCTGGCTGCTCTGTGGCTCAGGAGAGCTTAGCAACAAGGTCACCCACAGGTCAAAATGCCACTTTCTTCCTCTTTGGACACTTCTGCCTGAGAGTTTGTACTCCTGGTGCCCAACCAGCCCCAGAGGAGCCCCTGAGCTGTACCTTGATGGCTTTAAGGGAGCCACTGAAGAGCATGTTGTGTGAGGAGACCAAAGTGCAAACAGGATTGTCGTGTGCTCGGATCGTGTTCACCTTCTGCAGGTTTTGAATATCCCAGACCTGCAAAGAGGAATCACAGAATCATGGAATGGTTTAGGTGGGAAAAGCCTTCTAAGATCAAGTCCAGCACTGTCAAACCCACCAAAGCAGAGCACCCATGAGGGCAGGGCAGGCCCCTCGTGCTGAGGCCCTTCCTCTGCCTCTGGAGGCAGGGAATGACACAACAGGCAGCACAGGTCACTCGTCTGAGCCACTGTCCTGGCTGATCAGGATCAACCGCCCTGCCCCAGCTCAGAGCACCAGCCTCCTGCTCTCAGGCAGGAGCTGGGAGTGGGAAACCCAGCCCGCAGGAAACCCCCAAACCCAAGCCAGGAATGCAGGCAGTGGATAGAGCCCACGAGGGTTATCAGTCCCACAGCACTGGCAGAGGAGGGACACAGGCCCTGCTGCAGAGCAGGCATGGACGCCCCGTACTCACGATGATGGTGCAGTCAGCAGAGCCGCTGTACAGCTTGTTCCTGCAATGACACCGGGACACAAAGCAGGGTCACTGAGGGACAGCACCATGTGCAGGGTCCCAGCTCGTCCCCAGGCACTGGGGGGGACAGGAGCTGCAGCCCCACGGCCTTGCTGGGCCAAGGCTGCACACACCCACCCCAGAGCAGGCCCAACTCCCATGGGAGGCCAGGCTGGACTGGCCCTTGGAGCAGGGAGCCAAGCACCCCGCTGGTGACCAGGGGAGGAAACCAGGACATGGGGGAGACCAGAGAGACATGCTCTTTGTCCATTTTTCCAGAGTAAAGAGGCAAGATGAGCCTCTCATGCATAACTAGGCACAGGCAGGACAGAGGATGGGAATTGTGAGGGCATGCTCAGGAGCCCCAGGGGCTGTCCTCACTCTCCCCAGGGGCAGGTGTCCCTCCCCACTCACCCCTGGATGCAGAGAGCCAGTACAATTCCATCATGACCCTCCAGGGTCTTTTGGCACTTGTATGTGGTACAGGTATCCCACACCTAACAGGAAACACAAGGCAGCAGCTGGAGCCCCGGGCAGGATGTCAGCACCCAGAGCAGGAAACTGCCTGGCTGTCACTTGGGCACTGCCTGCTGGGCCCCCAGGCCTGGGAGGCCTGGCTAGGAAAGGGAATGCACTGCAGAGGGTCAGGCTGAAGCTAATGAGACACAGGACAGCAGCAGGAATCAGCTCTGCCTCCCTCAGCCCAGGCCAACACAACACACTGAGACAAAGGAGCAGCACTCAGCTCCTGCTTTAGCACTTCCCACCCCATCCCAGGGCTCCAATGGCACAGCACAGCTTCCTCTGCCACTGCCAATGGCTTTCTCCTTGAGCACACACTGCTCTCTCAAGATGAACATGGGAATGTGGTGCCCAGAGCAGCCAGGACAGGGGAGAAATCTGCTCTCCTTGCCTAAAGTATTGCAATATCCATTTTCTTCCATGTGGCTCTAGAACCAAGGAAACTAAAGCTAGAAACTAAACCAAAGCTCTGCTCCTGGCAGGGTTAGTCACGGCAGCCCATGAGGGTCCCCAGCCTGGCCAGCAGCCACCACGGTGACACTGGGAAGGGCTGTTGAGGCTGCACCGGGGCAGTGCTGTCAGTTTGAGTTACTGAAAACAGGACAAAGAAAAACAAACATGCCATAAAATAGGGAAAGGACACATTGGATCAGGGAAAAATGTTTTGTTCTAAGATGACTTTTTATAACAGAGGAACATAAAATCAGAAGCTGAAATAGTCCTGAATACCCTAAACGCCACATAAAGCAAAGTCAGCAGCTGCAGGAATGAGATTCTAATCAGGGCTTTGCAAAGATCTCTGTTTGTCTCTCAATTTCACTGTCACATAATGTTTCCTTGCAGAGAATTTTGTCCAACTATAATCACAAAGAATCATTTGATTCTTTGGAGGAAACTTTAGGAAGCAACATCCCCCCACCCCACAAATGAGCTCAGCTTCTGTTCCATTTGCGAATGCAGAAGGTGCACGGAAGAGGGAAGCTCTTACCTTAATGGTTTTGTCTGAGGAGCCACTGAAGAGCAAGTCTCCTATGGAGTACACACACAAACACCACACGGGGCCCTGGTGGCCCACAAAGGTCCCCTTGCACTTGAAGATCTGCTGAGGATCATAGGCTGCAGAAAAGAGAGCCAGATGAGGGAAGGAGAGCAGTGCTGCTGCTCTGCACACCTGTGACAGCACCCAGGAGGGCTCCCTGGGCATCCCCCACACCCAGCCCGACGGAATGGGGACCACAGGGATACTCACATCCAAGGATGCCCATGTTGAGCCGAGCATTGATGTGGGAGAGCTCATCCTGAAAAACGTAACAAGCTGTGTGAGCTGCGAAGCCATCCAGGCCAACCTGCCCTGGGCATGGCTTTGGGACTGTCCCCTCCACTGCTACAACCCTTCTTGTCTTCTTGACTCCCAGAGGGTCCTTCCTCAGTGGCCAACTCATCCTCTGACCAGAGGTCTCTCCTCTATGACTCTGTGACTGCCACCATCCCTCCAGAGACCACAGGACTCTGACAGCACCTCAGACCAGCACTAAACTCTTCAGTATTCAGACAGGCCCAGAAATACCTTTCAGAACATACTGTCCTCACTCTGCTTGGATCTGCTTATCTCCCTGCTTTCTGCAGGCAGGGAGGAGGGTACAATGCCCCTGTAAAAGGCCCAGCCTTTGGAGCAGAAGGCTCTCCCCAAAGCCTCCCCCCACTGCAGGAGAAGCCTAGTTAGGAGCAGAGCCAGCTAACTCCATCCCAGGGCCCCCCCTCACATTCAGCATGGAGGCGTCCCTGCGGAATTCCATCAGGTCCTCGCTCAGCTTGCTCTGGTTCTCATCCAGCACATCTGCAAGAGAGGGACAGGCCCACAGTCACTGCAGAGCCACTGATGGCATCCCAGGGAACAGGCAGAGGGCACCCACTGCCACCCAACTCAGAACACACTGCTGCAATCAGCAGGGAAAGCAACCCTGCAATGCACCACCCAAAGAGCTGCCCTGTCCTACAGCTCTGACCACAGAGCTCCTCTGGTGCAGACTCACCAAACTTCAGCTCCAGGTTCTTCTCCAGCTGGTCGATTTTCTCGGAGAGTTTCCCCAGCATGGAGCGCAGGAAGGCAATCTCCTGGTCCTTCTGGGCCATTGCCACCTGCATCTCATGGAAGCGATCGTCTGTCTGCTGCAGGAACTCCTTCAGACCCTCAAACTTGCATGTCTCCAGGTGGGTCTCGTAAGTGTCCTGGTTTCCTATGAACGTGCACCTGAAGGGAAGGCAGATGCTGGCTGGAGCAGGGCTCACGTAGAGATTCCTTGCTCAGCTGGCTCCTCAGTGGAGCTTCAAGGCCTGTGTGGGTCCCCAGCTGCCCTGCTCCTTCTGCCAGCAGCAGGGATACTGTGGTTCATGATCCTTCAAAGGCTGGACTTGATGATCTTGGAGGTCCTTTCCAATTTTAATGACTCTGTGATCTTGCTGGGACAGGCCAACTGCAGGACAAGAGAGGCCAAGCAGCTCCCATTCTTCCAGCCAGGGCATTGGCCCCAAACTGGACAGTCTGTCTGGGCAGTTGCAAGGAAAAGCAGATCTTGGGCAGGAGACAGAGTGTGGTATCAGTTTGCTGTTTTCACCGGGAGCCATAAAAACCAGTGGAAAAAACTGCAGCTGACCTCAGCAGATACTGACTTGGGCCTGCAGCAGGGCTGCTCTGCCAGGACTTGCCTTGCTCTGCCTTTGCCAAGACATGGCTTAGGATCATGGAATCACAGAATTGTTGAGGTTGGAAAAGGCCTCTAAGACCACCGAGTCCACTTGTTCCCCCAAGGCCAGCACTAACCCACGTCCCCAAGTGCCACATCTACACGGCACTAAAACTCCTCAGGGATGAGGACTCCACCACTGCCCTGTGCCAGCGCTGGAAGAACTTTTGGTGAACCCTCTTCCTGCAACAGTAAACCCAAGCAGGGCCTGCCCTGGGGCTCGGGTGACAGGGAACCCTCTGAGGCAGATCAGCACTTCCCTTGCCCTGGGACAAGGACTCGTTGGCAAGACACTGCCACGGTGCTCAAATTACTCTCGTACTCATCCTCCTCTCATCATGCTCTGACTCTCCTCCAGCTGTTCTTCCGCCTGAGCACTCATCTTCCTCACCCTCCTCTTCACTGGGCACCATGACCTGCCTGTTCCAACCCAGAGGCTCCGGGGCTGCCTCCCGCAATCCCTGTAACCCCGAGCTCAGCCTCAGGCTAATGCACAGCACTGGGGAGAGCTGCTCAGAGGCCTCGGGGCCACCCCAAGGCTGCAGCAAAAGCATCAGATCCTTACCCGTATTTGGAGTGGGGGCACTTGATGTGCTCACACTCTTTCAGGTGAGCCTCCAGGTTCATTTTGAGGAGGGGAGGGCAGCTGGGGTTGTTGGGGCAGCGCACGGGCCTGTAATCACAGCTGCTCTCATGATCCCTGCCACGGAGAGAAGCAAAGGCAGGGAAAATCAGCAACAAAGCAAAAATTAATAGGAACGACACAGATCGTTGGGAGAGGAGCAAACCAGCCCTGTGAGGCTGTCAGGTGATCCAAAGCCTCCTGCTCTGAGACTGCAATTCCAGCTTTAAATTCTCATTTGGCCAGAAAATTGAGAGTAATAATAGGCCACATCTTCACAGGGCACATCTACTTCTGCAGCTGATGGGCTGAGCCTTCAGGCAGCCATCAACAACAGGCAATAGACAGGGAAAATAGGGAAAGCATTTAGGATGGGGAGGGAGATAGATTTCAAATTCATAGGATATAACCAAGGTAATTCCTTTTACAAAAAGAATCCCATCCTCTGTGGTCTCTACTTGACCACAGCCACAGAGCTTCATCCCAGATGTGAGGTGGCTGCTCTCACAGTGCACCCCGTGTCCCTGTGCTGGCACTCAGGTAAGATGGGAGCAGAAAACAACACCCTTCCCCTGACACAAGCCCATCTGCCTCCACCTCAACTGTCCCCTGAAGCCACCCTGCCCCATCCCACACCCTGGCACACCCAAACAGAGCAGCGCTGGCAGGAGCTGCACGGCCCCAGAGCTGCAGGGCAGCTCAGGCAGGCCAGGCTGGCACAGCCCTTTCCCTGGAGAGGCTGCAGGCTGGAAAAAGCACTCACTTCCTAGCACTCAGCTTGATAGTGAAGGGGCAGCCACGGGGGTCCACCTCGAAGGCGGTGGGCTTGCTGCTGGCCGCGGGCCGGCAGCCGTACTTGCAGTGGATGAACAGCTCCCCGATCTGCTCGGCCACAGCGATGTTGTTCACCACCACCGTCAGCTTGGCGTTGTCCACGGGACACTTCTCTGCCAGGGAGGGAAGGATGACACAGTCAGTGAGGGCTGAGACAGGGCACGAGCGTTTCCAAGAGCCCCTGTGTGGAAATTGTATTTTTCTGCCTTCTCTAGTCAAGTTGGCCAACTCCCAGGTGAGTGGCCATGGAAGGAGCCAGGAATATTCACCTGAGGTCTGCAAGGCATTATCTTTGGGTTGTCTTGGGGCTTGGAAAAGTCAAAGTTTATGTTAATCCATAATGATTTGAGGGAGCTGCCAATGAAAGAAGCCCACACTGATTCAGACTACCATGTGCTGGCTGAAGGGTGAGTGTCATCACCAGATGCCCCATCCATAACCTGCTCCTTCACCCAGGCCTGGGCTCAGCTCCTGCTACCAGCAACCCCTGAATCCCAGAATCCTTTAGGTTGGAAAAGACCTCCAAGATCATCGAGTCCAAGCCTTGGACCGGTCACCACCTTTTCAACTGAGCACTGCCACATCCAGTTGCTTACTGAACACTCCAGGGATGGGAATTGCAATTGCAAAGCCTTTTGCTACAGATCTGTGGGTTGGGATTGATATGGCAGAGCACGGTGAGGGGATTAACATGCAAAGCAGAGGGACCTCTTGCATATGGAACACAAAAATCTTAAGACAAAAAGAGCTGCTGCTTTGCAGGACTCCCCAGGGAGCCTCCTCAGGGCCTGCTGCTCTGGTAATGCCAATGGCTTGGCTTTGTGCTGAACAACACCTTGCCAAGAGGGACACAGGCTCATGCCAAAAAAAGGCTTTTTTTGCGGCCAGAGTCCAGCCCAAGCAGGAACTGGTTAGCCCAGAGCAGCAGCCAGGGGCCTCGGCTCTCCCAGGGTTCTGCAAGAGCTGGGTGAGCTAAAGCAGCTCAGTGGGGCTCAGTCAGGGTCCAGAACCCTGGCACTGAGGGGATGGGGGAGGAGGGGTTGATGCCAAACGTGGCTCCTGGTTCTTTATCCAGGCAGCCACAGAAAGCTTTCAGTTTGAAATCAGTGGGTCAGCTCTGGGCGAGACGTATTATCCTGGGATTATCCATTGCATATTCCCGGATCTGAGAACATCCTGTGCCCAGGAGCAGGGCCCAGCACTCTCTGCAGTGCCCATTCTCCAGAGTGTACCATCAGCCCCCAGCCCCACCCCTCACTGCCGCAGTGGCACATCTGACTGACAGCTTGTTTTAAGCCCTTTGGACACTTTTCTGCAGGTTTCTCTTCACGTGAAAGCAAATAAACCAGAAAATAACAGTGTTTTGGCTGCACCACACAAGAACAGTTCTGTACTCACCAGATGTTAAGGCACATCTCCTGCAAAATGTGTGCTGTGGAGACAGAGAGGAACAGCAGCGTCAGCGTAAAACGAGAGCGGGCAAATTATTCCCTGTGGCAAACGTTGGGAAAGGTGGGAGATACCAAAGCCTGTGGCTCAGGGGCCCCAGCAGCTGTTCTGCCTGTTTTAGCTCAGCATCACAGGGCAAACCCCAGCTGCTTGCTCAGGCAGCTCAGGGTGCAGCACAGGTCCTGCTCCCAAGAGTACTGAACACACAGTTTGGAGCTTTGATGTTCTCCCCGTTCAGGATCAGGCCAGAATTGTGTTGCAAGCCAAAGCCCAGGGGCATGTTCTGCCACACTCTGATTGATATTCCTGGGATCACAGAATCCTGGAATGGTGTGGGTTGGAAGGGATCTTAGAGATCATCAAGTTCCAATTCCCTGCCATGGGCAGGGACACCTTCCACTAGACCAGGGCTCAGAGCTCCATCCAGCCTGGTCTCGAACACATCCAAGTCCTTCCTACCCTCCATGTCTGCAGAGGGTTTCTCTACTTCGTCCTCCACTTTAGCCCATGTCATCCCTCCATTCCCCCGAGAAGCCCTCAAGGGAAGGGAAAAGGGGAAGCCTGGCCTCTCCCTGTCCTTGCCCAGTCAGCCCATCACATTCATCTCTCTGGAGCCCTTCTAAGGCAGCAGAAGCTGCCCTCTCCTGCTGTCAGGCAGATGGAACAGCTGGTTTGTAAGCCCATTAAATGCTCTGTAAATTTGAGCACTTTAAATAGGTCCCCTCTCAGTGTTCTGACAGTTTAACTTGACAAAGTAGCAAACACAATCTAACACACTAATGAATATAAAGGCTGCAGCATTTCACTGGTCCTGATCCTGCCCTGTGGATTCCCTGGAGCCTCCTCAGCCACATTCCCCTGCCACAGAGCCAGCTCTTGGCAGGGCTGTGAGTCCCTCTCTGGAGCTGTTATCTGCTGCCCTGCTCCCATGGCCTTTTCCTGCCCAGCACAGCTGCACCGAGCTCCCTCCAGAGCTGCCAGACCAGGACTGCAGATGAAGCCAGGCTGCTTCCTGCAGTGGGGTTTTTTTCCACATTAACCAGTAAATCTCACTGTCTCTGTGCAGAGCTGCTTACTGGAATAGTGCAGCCAAACTGCACCAGCTTCCAGCACTTTTGGGGAATAGTACCCTCACTGCAATAAACAATCCTAAGCTCTGCTCCTGTTGCTACAGCCCCATCTTGGTGATCAGAAGCACGTCAGAAGCATTAGAGCCATCTCAAAGCCATCTTTCTTCACAAGCAGTGCAGAAGCAGGAATAATATACAGCTTCTATTAAATCCCAGTAAAATGGAATCCAGAAGAATATTCATAATACCCCGTGCCTTTCATTTGAAGATCTCAAATCCCTTTGCAAGCATTAACTAAATGAAGCTTCAAGCCATTCTTGTTTTATGAGCAACACTTCCTTCACAACTGAAGCACAGCCATTCCTGGGGCGCCCAGGAGCTCCTGCAGAGCCCTTCACGAGGAGTTTTCGACCTCATGGAAGCCACAGCAAGGAGACTGAAGATGGCCAGGACAGGGTGGCTGACAGTACAGCTCTCCTGGGAAAAACCACCCCATTTTAAGCAAGCCCTAGTTTTGCTTGACAGTCACCAGGGAAAGACAGAGGGGACAGTCCAGGCTTGGCTCTGGCTCACACAGGATATTTGGGAGAGCCCTGCCTTACCCCACAGGTTGTGATGACTGGATCCTTAAACACACTGCAGCACAGCTGGCAGCACAGCTTCACGGATGGCTGCTCTGCAAACACCAGGGGCTCCTGCAGGGCACACAAAGAGACAGAGACAGCGGGGATTAGTCCAAACCAAGAGCCTGCAGCTCTGCAGAAGGAATAACACAACCCCTCAGTGGTGAGCCTTGGGGAGCCTGGGGCACACTGAGGATTTCATCATCTCAACATAAAATTCTGCCTGGATCTGCTAAGTTCCAGTAGGGGAAGAATGAACTTGGGAATGGTTGGAGACCCTCAGCTCATCACAAACTGGGGGCCACCAGCATCTGGCAGGATCAGGACCTGACAGCAAACTGCACAGACCGACTTGTTTGCCAATGATTCAAGTCACCGGAACTGCATGAGCTGCACTGGCTGGGACTTTGTCCTTGGTTGGACTGAACGTAGAGTTGTCAAAACTGTACAAAGCCTGAGCTTAAAAGCAATTTTAAAGCAGTCTGCACTCACGTTTTTGAAACATTCTGAAGGAAGGGCTCCTTCATTCCTTAGGAAGCAGAAACAACATCGTTTCTGCTGCAATGGGCCCATCTCTCCATTCTGTTTACCGACTAGGACTGCCAGTACAGGGCTCCAAGCACATCCTCCCAGAGCACCACGGCTCTCCAGGGCTCCAAGCATGTCCTCTTGGAGCACCAGAGCTCTCCATGCTCACATTTCAGAGCATTTCCAATCAATCTCTGCGGTTTGCTCTGCCTTTTCATCCTGTGCTGCTCTCAGAAATGCAAACACAGCCCCCTGGGTTCCTAAATATGAAACACACTCTTATCCCAGATCAGTGGCAGAATGCCACCTGACCTTTTATTCATCCAGTTTGGGGTTGGTTACTGGGTCACAAGCTAAGCTCAGTTAAAAAGCATCCTCCCCCAACGCATAGACAATTCCTTGCACCCTCCTGGGGCTTAAAATCAAGTCAGTGGGGTGCCGCACAGCCCTGAATGGCGATGGGGCTCCAAATCCAAGGGGAATTGTATTTCTCTTGCTGCCTGGGGCCAGACCACCAGCCTGAGCCTTGCAACCCACCCTGCTCTGCTGCAGGGCCAGGGAATCACACAGGACTTTGAAAGGACTTACAGTTTTTCTGGGAAGCAGAAAAGCCTCACCATTGTCCTCGCTTTCCAGGCAGGGAAATGGTACATAAGGAAGCAAAGTCAGTGGTGGAAACAAAGTTAAAAGCAGGAGTCTGAGCCAGGCACCACACAAAATCTGTCCGTGAGAGCTCTGTGTACTCACGACAGTCCACTAAGTTACTCTTTTGACACTGAGCTTCCTAATCCTGCTCCTTCAGACAATCCCAAATACCTACTGGCTCCTCCTCTTCCTCATGGAGTGAGAACGTGGAGCGCAAGGACATGTTGGACTCGGAGTGCAAGGAGCGGACGGAGATAGCGGAGTCGGAGCGGCGTGGGGTGCTGATCGGAGGCTGCGGACACAGAGCAGCTCTGGTCAGTGCAAATAATTCCCAAACTCCAGGCAGAGCCTTCAAGTTCAGTTTTCCCCTTCCACAACACTCAGCTGCTCCATTCCCAGCTGCATTGAGTGGCCCGGCTGCTGTGTGCCCTTCCCTGCACCATGCCCAGAGACAGGAATCACTTGGGTTTAACTCCCTTAGCCAGGCTGCCATCGAAATTCCAAGCACATCACTTTCTCCAAGGTGCATTCCCTGCACACTTACCGTGCACAGCCGCAAAGCAACGGTCTGGAAGAATTAATCCTTCATGGAAAGCTCTGTAAATCTCCCCCAGAGACTGCTCCAGCTCCTGCAATGTCTCTAATCTCTACAGCAGCACTTGTTGTTGCACTCACTATCTAACTTCTGCCAAATTTCTTTGCGTAAGTGTGGAGACTTCCTTCTATTGAATTCTCTGTGAGCCTGGCTCTACCGCTTCCTGCTCGGGAGGGGAGAGCGGAGTGGAAACCGCGTGCACCAATCCAGAGAAATCCCTCTGGCTATGGTGGCCTTGGGATTGGCTTTGAGGGAATGCTGCTGCTGGAATATTAAGCAGCAGCACATCTCCGAGGGTGGAATATCAACCATCAGCACATAGCCAAGGTGCTATTTGGTGTCAAAGCGCGACCGGAGACTGCAGACCATGGGGTGACTGGATTTGGGGATTCAGTGCAACTGGGAGCGCAGCCACTGCAGGGTTACTCTGGAAGAGATGCTGCTGGTGGACTGGGAAAGGTGCAGAGAGGAGGAATAAAGGTCTTCGATGAGCAGAATGGATGCTTTGACAAAGAAATGGGAAAATGAAGCCAGAAGCCTCAGACACCTCAGACAAGGGATGATGGATGGGCATCTGCATGTGTCACTCCACTCCAAGGCTTGGCTGTAGCCTATGTCAGTCTCCACCTCTGAGGAGTGTTGGCTGGAAAGAGCTCTGGAGATCCCTGGCTGCCCACTGGAAAAGGGACTCTCCCTGGCCCTGGCCCAGGCCAGGCCTGGCACTGCCCAGCAGGAACAGGGAAAGCCACACAGACCAGACTCGGCTGAGTTCCTGTCCTGCACCTTGTGAGCAAAACGCTTTTCCTCGTGCTCCACCTGAGCCTTGTGAGCTGCATTCTGTGTGCCTGCCCTGGGTAAAAGTGGGTGACATCAGACCCAAGGACAAAGGCAATGCAGGAGGTCAGTGGGGCCGGCAGGAAATTCAGCAATGAAAGCTGCAAGATGAGGTTCAGAGGCTGCTGCCTTCCCCGGAGACAAAGCATGCTGCAGCCCGAGGGCAGCCTGGCTGGGCTGCAGAAGAGGAGCAGACCAGGATCCTGCTGGTTCCTCATACTGCTCTGCTACTTCATTTTTATGATCCTGGGCTCTGAGGAACTCAGAAATGCTGCATCTGCTTCCAAGCCAAAGCATAAATGTCTTTCTCTTAAAGACAGCATATTTATTGACTAAATAGGTAAACCTTAAGGAGGAATGGTTATAATGAGGTAAATCAATTTTATGTGTATCCATTAATTTTATTATTTTCCTCCACTAGTAGCAGAAATTACTAAAATAACAAGAATGACTGTGCATAGTTCCCACTCTGGGGGTAATAGGGGGGTGAGGGCAGCAAAGGCAGGCTCTGCAGTGAGGCAGGTTTGTAACCAGCAATATCCAGTGAGGATCACCAAAAGAGAGGGGGAACTGCAGCATTCCAGCATTTCCAGGAGGCAGGGGTGCAAGGCACAGAAGGTTTGTGTAAGACTGTGGGCTCAGCTCCCTGTGTCCTGGTTCGGGTAATGCTGGAGTTAACTGCACAGGGGAGAAGGGGATGTGCGGAGAAGGATCCCTCACTCCCCCTGGGCTGTGGGGACAACACAGATGGCAGAGGGTGTGCTGGCAGTTCCAGACCCTCTGGGTATCTGCAGCCTGGGTTTTGCTAAGCAAACAAGGATAAAACTCAAGAGACCTTATTTTTGCACTAAACATCAGGCACACCTTCAAACAGCCCAAGGATGGAGCACTCAAACATCTGATGGAAGATGGAGAGTTTTTGCTGGTAATTCAATCCAGCCCCTGGCTCAGAGGTGAAGTTCCCTGTAAACAACAGACTTTGGACAACCAGGCAGCCTCCATCCACAGTATCCAACTGTTCCAATATTCAGTTGCAATCTTTAGCTGCAGTTCCCATCACCTCAGCTATAGGAGCAGCCTCCAGGTGAAGGCCCCAGCTCCATGTAGGCACAGCAAGGTGGGAACCTGTGGCACTGTGTCCAGTAATCCCTGCCTTGCACACAGAACACACTGCTGCTTTTGTCTCATTAACAGCAGCTTTAAAAGGAAAGAAAAAGGAGTGGTGGAGGTCACAGGAGGGCTCTGACTTGTCTCCAACTGTCTCTCTGATGGCTGAGAAGCCCTTGGCAGCTTCTGGAGGAGGGAAAACTCAGTGATGAGGAAGGGAAATCCCAGATTATTTCTTGACAAAGCAAATGAAGCTTCCTAAGAGGGTTAGTGAGTCTGTCTGGAGCAGCAGGCAGAGCAGGACTGGGGCAGTTCTGGTTTGTCAGCACCTCACACTGCTTCCTGAACCACTCATTAATCCTCTCACTATTTTTGCTAAAGAATATTTAATACTCCAGGGAAAGTGGGCTGAGACTGTCCAAGAGGATGGAAGCTGGCTCTCAGCAGAGATCTCCCCCATTCTTGGCTGCACACCCCAGTTCATGCCAGTGGGGTTTTCAAATGAGTCAGGGAGTTTCTTCATCAGACCTGGCTAAATGAAATATCCACAGCATCCCCTCCTCCGGAAAAATCCTCCCCTCTGCCCTGTAAGAACTGCCCAGCTTGTGAAAAGGGCACTGTGAGCCCAGCACTCAGCCCACAGGTCCATGCTGACAGCCAGGGGTGGCCTGAACACTGGCCCAGCTCGTGGGGTTAGTGGTGGGCTGGAGAGCTGCATTTGGCAAGGACACCAGGAAATTTTCAAAGGACTTGTTAGAAAAAAGACCAACAACAAACAAAACCCCCACGGGCTCACATAAAACACAGCAAGATGTCTGAGCAACAGAAGGAACTTTATAGGATGCTGACAATAAAATTCTTTGCAATCTGGTGTCAAATTTATTTTAAGAAGTGCTGCAGCTCCATACTGTTGCTGACCCCAGTCTCTGCCAGTGCCTAATTCCAGCAGCAGTGATCCATTTATGCCTGGCTTGGAAATTGGGTCTTGTAACCTGACTAAGTCTACCAGTACTTAATTTGAAGTCTGCTACTAACTTGCTTAGATCTCAACAGAGCTTGTGGTTCTGAGATGTGGTTGGAGCACCACGGACAGAAGGTCCAGCCTTGGAGCTGTCCATCCTTTCACCAAGGTTTGCTTTGCTGTTGCTGGTCTTGATTTAATTGATTGAGTGAATTTAATTTCTCTCCAAGCAGCTAACCCTGGAGCCTGTTGAATCACTAAATTCCCCAAAATGAACTCACCCAGAAGTGAGCGAGAAAACTGGATACAAAATTGCAACTGCTTTTCCACCAGGATATTGGGAGACACAGGAACGGTTTGCGTGAGGAGCCCAGCACAGCCTGCAGCGGCCAACATCCCACTCTGCAGGTTCCAAACCCGCTCCCTGTGGTCAGAGGCCCCATCTGGAGGTGGGAATAGGAATGGATTCTACGGCCATAACTGCAGAGCCAGCTGGGATCCATCCAACACGGAGAGTGCCTGGCCCCAGTCATGGCCCAGACATCTCTGGCAGGGGCTGTTTCCTCCTGAGCTCCCTGCTCTCCCAGGAGCCACATACACCCTCACAAGGAGGCTGTGGGATCTGTAGTTCCCAGGCTTTGGACCCACATAACGATTTCAAGCAGTGTGAAAAGCAGCACCAGCAGCTCCAGCCTAAAGCCCCAGGTCAGAATGAGCTGCTTCCCCCTGGCACCAACCACGGGAGCAGCCAGGAATGCTGAGGCTGGTCCTGCCTCTGGGCACAGGTAACACAGAGAATGATGAGGGAGGCAGAGGAGTTCAGAGGAGCTCCAGACACCTCTCATTTCACTTCTACCCAGCTAAGCCAGCCAGGAGGGTCCTGGCAACACCTACCATGCCATCGTCCTCATCCCGTGGGGAGTAGGTGAGGGTGCTGGAGGAGGACGGGGTCCGACGGTGCTGCTTGAAAGTATTGGTCCCGTCAGCTTTAAGTGGAGTTCAAGAAGAAAAACAAGCATTTAGGCTCGTCAGAAACATTTCTGAGCTATGGGCCAGCCTCTGTAGCTGTAAGTGATCCTTAGAAAAAGACCGGGGATTCTCCAATGCCAGTTCATGACTGGACATATCAGCACAGGTAGAACAACCCTGATCTCTGAGAGCTTGCCCAGAGAAGAGCTCAGATAATATTCTGTCAGGTCCACAGGTTAAAAATACTATTAAAAGGAAACTTTACACTCCCACGTATCTCAGTCACCAATAAAAATTGCCTGGATCCAGGGAGGTCTGGATATCCTTGAGGCACAGGGGAGGCATGCTAAACTAAATATGAGATATTTGTATAGAGATCATATTACTGACTTGTATAAAAGTCTGAATGTAAATATTCGGGAGTCCAAAACCATCCAGAGTTCAGGACAAATGTAATCCAAACATTTTTCTCAGGCAGATGTTCATTTCCTTATCTAAATCAGTGTCAAGTCTTTTTGTCTCTATTAAAGGACAGATATTTGTTCTCCAAAATGAAATCAGGCCTCTTCCTATATTCACCCCACGTGCCAGGGCTCAGGCTCCCCTCACCTGCTGAGCTTTGAGGGACAAGGCACAGGAATTCTAAATGAGCAGGGACATTTGCATCCCCTCCTGTCTGAGCTAAAAATGGCCACGGGGTTTTACCAAAGCTCCAGAGTGACTCACAGTCAGGCACGGAGTGAAGATGGAAATTTTCAGCATTGGTGATGATTGTCACAGGGATCAATAAGATTTGGTGCTGAGCTCAGTATCAAACCCTGTTGTACTGAAAACTACTCTGTTTTCAGCAGGGGCTTCCCAGTGGTACTGCTCAGTCTGCCTGAGGGGAGAAAATTCCTGTGCCTGCTCATTTCCATCATGTCAGGACACTTGGGCTGCCTAACACCAAACCCAGCCCCTCAGCACCCGGTTAATGACCACAGGGATTCTCCCAAGAGCTTTATGATCTGTAAAACAACCACCACCCTGGGATCACACACAGTGCTCTGGGGAGATACTGTACACATGAAACACTCACGCTTTGTGATGGTGGTCACAGCAGAGAAGGCTGGTCCAAAAGTTGTTTCCATTCTTGTCTGAAATATTGAAAAAATGAATGTCAGGGCATTTAAAGCCTTCAGACTTTTCCTGAGCTGGTGAAATACTGCATACACATTCCCAGCTTTTATCTGTGAATAGCGAGATTTTAAGTGGCAAGAAAATACCATATTTCAAAAGAAAGGATGAGAACACAGGAAGCAGCCCTGTCCCCTCTCTGTGCCACCAGCAGTGGCCTTACCCCGTTAGCGTTTTCAGAAGTAGTGATGTTTGTTGTGCCACTGGAGAAACGATTGTAGCGAGCGTTCTTGTTTGAGCTCATAATCTAGGCCAGCATCTGTTAGTCATGGGAAGCTTGCTCTGTGGAAGAAGAAGGACATGAAGAGAGCGAGGTTTGTTGTGTGTATTTTCCTGGGCTCGCTCTCCTGCAGCATGAAGCCTGTGTGAGTTACCCAAACTCACATAAACCTGGATTTTCAGCAGCAAGAGGCGAGGACAAAATCAGATTCCTTCAATTTGTCTCTGGATGAATGTTCAGCATTTTTTAAATATATGATTATCTTTTAATAAGAGCCTCATTTCTCTCCCTCCACTGTTTCATTAGGCTCAAGTTTGCAAAGTCAAGAATTCCACAACAATAATCTGCAGAAACATGTGGAGTTTGCTTTCTTTAACCTCTGCTGAAACCTGATGCTGCTTCAGGGCACAATTATGCTGCTGTCCCAGCAAATCTGACAAGATGCTCTCAGTCTTTTTTAGAGCCAGGATACCCTCAGGAAGGAGCTGCAGCTCCTCTGCCATCACACAGAGATGCTCCTGGCTCAGGCAGGCAGGAGTTTCCCTCAGAGACAACGCTCAGCCAGGCACCAGGGAGGTGAAGTATCTCAGGTGTTTCTAGCAGTTGGTTTTCTCTTATCTGGGAGTGACAAGTCCTAAATCTCCAAGCTCTTTATAAAGCACCGTGATTTCTCCACTTTACAGGAACAGAAACTGAGGCTCAGAGAGAGGATCCCACCACACAGCTGTGACCTGGGATTCGTCCAGGGATTCCCACCTCCCTGGAGAGCCCTGGGACACAGGGCTGGGCACATCCTGCACACACATTTTAAACACTGCAAAGGTGACACTCGAGCTGTCCTCGGCCAAGGTTCTGCTCATGGCCTGACACAGCACTTCCTGGTGCTCCCTGCAGCTCTGGATCCAACAGCTGTCAGGCAGCCAGGAACAGCAGCAGCAGAATCCTGAGCAGGGAATTGCTGCTCAGGTCTAAACTTTCAGAAACAACTATGTTCAAAAATCATATAAAACCAAAATTCCAAAGAAAAACCAAACAAACAGAAACCCTGAAACCAAACCCAAAACCATCCGAAAACCAGGGATCTGGATAATGTTTTCCACACACGTGACAGCACTGTCCTGGCTGCTTGCAAATGCCAGATCCCTGAGGAAATGCTGAGCACAGAGTCTGGAGCTGTCTCAAAAGCAGCAGGAATGAGGCAGAGTTGTGCTGCTGCATCAGGGAGACCTGCGGAGTTTAAAGCTGGGCTCCAGCAAGCCAGAAGTTTGGCTTGGGCCATCAGATCCTTTTATTCCTGTCCATGTTCCTGAGGGCACAGAGAGCAGAGGGAACCAGGAGGGTGGGAGGTGGAAGAGGGCAGACAAAGGGTTTGGGCCACTGGCCATGGCCCCATGAGATCTGATCACTCAGCCTCCCTCCCTCTGGCAGCCTTGGATGAGCCACTGGAGCTCTTGGCTTCCTCCCGGCAAAAAATTCCCCCTTCTGCACAAGCCTAAAAATTCCCCTCTTCAACTACAAAGCCTGAAGATGAGAGGTCTCCAGCTGGGGTCTCCAGATGATGCAGTACTCATAAATTAAGCAAAGCAAGTACTTCTATGAGTGATGGCACAAACTGCCGCATTTCCTGGGATTTCCCATCTCAAGGTTGCATTATCTCATGTTCAATAACATGTGTCTCCCCAAAAATTCCCCTCTCTGCAGGTTCTCTACATCTAGCAGTACAGCTCGGCTCACCACTCTCCTCTGGAAAAGGGATTCAGCACTCTCCTCCTCCCATTATTGGGTGGAAGCAGAGAAATATTCCACTTTCCTGGAATATGAATCCATGATCCCTTTTTCAGAGAACCTCAGCAACACCTACCCACACACCCTTTATCCTGCATTGCTCAAAGGCAGGAGCAGGGATATGCTCCCACTTCATCAGCCATGTCAGTTAAGGTTAAGGGAACCGTGCATATCAAATATTCCTCTTGTGGTTTAGGGCAAATAGTCATTCCCAGATGGAAAGAGAGGAAGCCCATCCTGATGGAGGATCGTGGGCTGTCTGGAGACTCAGGCAGAGCTTCGTTCCCTCTTATTTTCAGGGTATGTATCACCTTCAGATGTAACAGATGGAGACTCAAGCAATGGGATACACTCAGACACAGGGAAAACAAAAATGGGGATAACTGACAGCGTGAGGATTTCTGTGATATCATTAAATGTTGGATCAGACGTGCCACAAGCAGTGACTGCAGCCACTCAAGCCACTGCAATGACCCTTCCATCCCTGCCTGGGAACCTCCAGTAAATCCAAAGTGAGAGAGGGGATGTGGAACACACGGATTTTCCACTCTCTGTTTATAAGCATGACCTGTGCCTGCAGCTTGGCTGAGCAAGGTACCTGCAGCAGCAGCAGAGAGCCTGCTCGTGTCTGCTCCGAGCAGAGACCAGAGGAATGTGAGCAATGGAAAACATGTTGAGCGGAATATCAGCCAGGCTGCACGACACCAGCTGCCACAGCAATATCTGATTTCAGCCCAAACCTCTGCACCCACCATAGGCAGGAGCATTTCAGCAGAGCAGATGCCTCTCCAGAGCATTGTCTGACAAGCTCCTCACACCTTCCTTTCCATCTGAGAACCTTTTCCAACTGATATCAAAGAATTTAAAAGGAGGCAGAAAAGCTGATGTTGTTAACACTAATACCAGCCTTTGCTTGGCATTTGAACTGTGCCAACTACACTGTCCTGTGCTCCCAGGCCTGGAGGATGAGTGTCCCTCTTGGGTGGCTGGTGTTGAGAACCCAGCCTGTGACCCAGATTCTCCTTGCCTGGACTTAATTATTTTTTATTTTTTAACATGCAACATCAGTGTTTTTTACAGTAAACAAAGAGGGGGGAAAAAATCTCCCCTGGAAAAAGGAAATTGTGGGGACCCAATATTCAGTAAATCTCACAGCTGATCATAACCAGATGTGAGGAGGGGCAGGGATAGGTTTCAGCATTTGCACATCACAGGGATCAACTCAAGGCTTTTGAGACTCAGTGAGAAGAAAAGCCTTAAAATCCTACTGTAGTATTCCAGGCAAGGAAAAACCCAACCACCAGTAGCTGCAGAGGCAGCTGCAGGGTGAAGCAGTGCTCTTTCTCCCCACTGCTGAGAGGAGATCCAAAAGGATCAGCCACGGATCACCCCCTGACTGTACCTCAGAGCTGGGAGGAGAATCAGGACCAGTGGCCTGGCTAATTCCAGAGTCCTGGGGTCTGGTGAGACTGGCACAGAATCTCAAGGGTCTGCCCTCCCTCCCGTCAGCCCCAGAGCACACACAGACCCTTGGCTATTCCCAACAGTCCGCTGAAGATCCTGATAACCAACCTCAAAGCCCAGACTTTGAGGGGGGACACGGCACGAGGAGAAGGAATGGAGTACCCCATTCCTCACCAGCATCCCGATCAGGAGCTGGTTCCCAGTGCAGGAACCACACCTTGGCACTGCTGGGGGTTGTGCTCCAGCTGCGCTCTGGGAGAGCCACGGGCACGGCCCTGGATCCTGCAGGGAGATGTGACGTGGCAAGGAGTGGCTGGCAGCCACAGTGACCCACATGGCACAGAGTCACCTTTCCAAGACACCAGCAACAGTCTCCCCCTCACACAACCACCAGTGCTTGGGGCTCAGAGACTTGTCCTACACCTGCTGGGTCTTCCTTTCCCTCCTCTCTGCCCACTGAAGCTCTCTCCAAGGGTATTCACCCTCAAGGAAACTGCTGGGCTGGCAAATTGCCCCACAGCAGGAGTGCTTGCCAGTGGGAAAGATAGGCATGGGTTATCCTGCCCTGGCTGGAACAGCCTCTGGCTGACGTGACCTTCCTTATCTCACAGCTTGGGTATTTATGGCGTAAGACACAAGCTTCTGTGCCTCTTACAACACTGCATGCAGAACAAGAAGGGTTACACATCCTTGAGGGTATTGGCACATCCCCAAGGAAATACTCCGATGAAAGCTCCAACAACTCCATGGGACAAGGGCAAAGCACGCAGGTGCCAAGGGCACAGGGTGTTTGTGGGCTAATTAACTATTCTGTGACCATCAGCACCTCAGGCCCACCTCAGCAGGGTGAAGAGGACTATCAGCATCCGGTCTGACCTGTACAGCACAGGCTGTAAGAATGCAGAGCTACAGCAGATCCCTGAGATAGACACCTCTCATGGCACACTGGATGGGAAGCAGACAGTGGAGCCCAGTGGTCACCCCTCAGCTCAGGGAACACTAGGCCAGGATTCCCAAGCACCACTGCTGAGTCAGCTTGTTCCAGCTCCCAGGGGAAGATGGTGAATAAAAGCCAGCAGTGAAATCACCACATCTGCAGGTGACACTCAGCTCTTCCGAGCTGTCAATACCACTTTGGCGGTGAAGAACTTACGAAAAACCCCACAAAATGAAGGAGACAAAGAGGTTGTAGACGAGCTAAAATCTAAAAGACCTGACCCAGCAGGACATTTCTTACACTCTTCAGATGTCAGTCAGTGTAGGAAGGACAAAAAACACGAACAGAAGTTTGGCCTTACTGACAGGACGTGGCACCTTCAGCTGATGAATCTGTGGAAGAGTCTTTTAACTGTTTATAAGTTTTTCTTATAAGTCACACCAGCTTTTCTGAGTGTCTTACACTGAGGCCATAATTGTACTGAGCTGTCATCAATAAAAATAAAAGGGATATTTTTAATTGCTGCAACTTTTACCAGCACTTCCACTGACTGCAGGGCTGTGAGAGCACATTCAACAGCTGTTTGAACACTGCCATGCCTTTGAACAAATGGAGTTCAGAAAGGAAAAGCATTTCATACGGTGCTTTTCCTAAAGGATAATGAAGCCTTGGGATAGAAGAATATTTGCAATACCTCACGTTAAAACCTGAAGCTGTAACTTTAAAATGCTCCCATAGCTGGATCAAAAGTGATTGCTCTGGTGAAATGAAGCACCTCAATTTTCCCAGAAAAATAAAATTAAATTAGAAGTTAGAACAGAGGCCAATATTCAGTGCTGTTCCATGACACAAAAGCTACATTTGAAGCTTTATTTCCATTTCAGGTAACCTGGAAGGATCCACCTACAACACCATTTTTGTTAGGCAGTCCATGGCTCAACATTCTGACCCTGCAACCAAAATTGTCCTGTGTGGGCTCAGCACCTCCTCAGTCACTGCTGGGCAGGAACAGGCACATTCACAGCTCTGTCACACAAGGACCTTAATAAAAAGGTGCTTTAAAAGTTGGCCCTGCCACTGCAGAGCTGCGTGCTGTGCCTTTCACAGCTTGTGCTCTTCCACATCCTCTCTCAAAGAACAGGTCCCTTCCGTGACCATCTCATTGTTAAGCTGTGGATTTGGTGAAGGAAAAAGACTAAAACTCCATCCAAGCCCCAAAACCAACAACATCCTCCCTGTCCAAGGCAAAAATCTCAGTCCTGCTGCAGTTCCCCAGGAGGGAATGGCCAACTCTGTGCAAAGCAGATCTTGATGAAAGATCTTCAGAAGCTGAGAACAGTCACCCACACCACTCACACCACAACTGGTGCTCACTAGCGCTCCTCAGACTTGTCTGACAGAGAACAAGTGGCTGTCAAGACCCCACAGGGTCCTGTGGGCTGGCTCAGCTCTGCTGTTGGTCTCCCTGCTGCAAATCTGGTAGATAGAGGGGCTTGCAACTCAATTGAAAACTCTTGAAGACATGGCAGATCAGCAGCAAAGCCTGGGGGATGGAGAAATCTGGCCTCTGTTCTCCCAAGGATGCCAGAGGAATGTCTGTCTCTCCTAGATTCTGCTCTCCTGAAGTCCTGCTAGACCCAAAGCAATCAAAGCTCCTCTCTCCTTTATTCCTCAATTCCTGTGCCATGGCTGAGAGGCCTTTTCCAACTGCTTTGCCTTATGGTTGGCTGCACTGCATCTTTTGGAAAGCTGTAACCACCTCATCACACTATGGGATTCTTCCAGATTAAAGTCATAAGAAACCTGAGCCCATAACCATGACTCAAAAAGCACAAAGTATCACTTCCACCCCCTGTTCCCCCCAACATCCTCCAAAGCTTTGACACTTTATCACACACACTCTTCTCTGCCCTCTGGATGCAACTCAAGCACTTCCAAGATCCAGCTGAAATGCATCATCTCCTTCAGAGAAAAAAACAAAAAAAAACCCCAGCAAATTCCAGACACCTGCTCTTTTTTTTGTACAGTTTCCTTGGACTTTGCCACGAAGAAGAAGCAGGAGGCACCAACACTCATGGATCAAACTACTGATCCTGGGAGAAACAGGCACCAAATCCTTGATTCCAAAAGAAATCAGTGGATGTGGACACTTCCACCATGGCAAATTTACTGACAGCTTTCAGACAGAAGCACCACTCAGTGTCCCACAACCCTCAAACACCACGGATTAAACTCTCTCCCCCAGGGTGACTCAGAATTCCAGGGGAGGCAGCGGGACACTGCCTCTCCTCACAATCTTGGCTTCTGTGCTCACAACTCTGCCTAAGGAATATCGAGGACTTCCCACTTCTGAAACACCAGGAACAACCTCAGAACACACTTGCTGGGTTGCTGCGATCAAGCATTCCCCGTCCTTGCAAAGGTCACTCTGAAGGATCATAAAATCAGCGTGACAAGAGCTCCAGCTGTTGGACACGCCACAGGTACCCACTTCCAAACCGGTGCTGGATTCCAGGTACCTCCTGCTCTCCACTGAGAGATGAAAACAGTTCCTCCCTCACTGCTGAAGCGGAGCAGCTTCCCCGGGAATGCTGCCGACAGCCTGACACCCGGCACCCGGAGCAAACACTTTTCCTTGGAGGAAACTCACCCTTGGCCATCCTGGAGCGGCAGAGCCCGGCAAGATGCCACCACCATACCCAATTCCTGAGCTGTGGACAGGCTTTCCCTCGGCCAAAGTGCCTCTTCCGCTACGTGTGTGCATGTGTGGATCGCTCCCCAGTGATGTAAACACAAAGGCATGCGGAGCAGTGGGCGATATGTAAATCCAGCTGGAAAATCCCACAGCTCAGCCAATCTCCACGCTGCCTCCCAGCTTTGCCCCGGCTGCTCTGGGTTCAGTTTAGTGCAGGAAAAACAACCCTCTCTTAGCACACATGGATTTATTCCCCTGATTGGAGAAAGCTCCAGAGACAGAAAAGTCCTTCACTTGCTTTAAGGGGAGTTTGAGTTTCTCACCCTTTTTACAGTTCCCAAACTGTTCAGAATTCTGAATAACAAACAGCGACACGGTCTTTACCTGGAGAGACAATCCAGGGAAATCCAGTTAACTAATAGCCACAAAAAGGCAGAGCTGGGGAGCAGGACTCACCTGAAATATAGACACTGATGGTGGGGGACTTCTACTGCCAGGACACCCCCTCCCACAGCTGAGGTTCTCCCAGGAGCAGGCACTGCCCCACTCCAGCCCCCAGGACACCTCGTTAAAAGCAAGAAGGTGACTCCGAAGCTCCAAGCTCAGGCTGTGCTAAAGGCAGAGCAGGAGCAGCCTGAATGGGTAATTTGGGGTGCTGCTGCCTTAGGCTCCTGGGGGACTTGCTGAGCTCAAAGAAGGGTGACACGTACCCCTGTGAGCAAGCAGCTGCCTCCTTCCTTGTCCCAGCTGCCACGACAGCCCCTGATCCAACCCACGGGCACAGGGACATGCTGGTGTGTGCCTCACCATGCCCATGACAAAGGAGCACAGGCAGGGAAGGGACAGCAAAGGGAATAAAAACCCAGAGGGAAGAAGTCCACAAGACTGAACATGGCCACGTAGTCCAAGTACTGGAATCCAGGAAGGATTTTCTCTCCAATGCCCTCCTCCTGGCACACCTGGGCTTGGCTGAGATTACGCATGAGGAAGGTACGCTCCAGGAAATCCCACACTCAGGGCCAGCAGGGCTTGGAAGGTCCCTGGGAACAGGTGAATGCTCAGCCCTCGAGGTGACCGATGGCTGAACCCCACTGAGGCTGCAAAGTGCTCAGCACTGCCCAGGAGCACCCCAGGGTGCAGGGCAGATCTGGCACCAGCACACAGTGCTCTGCAACATCGCAGAACCTGCAGGGCTCCCTGTGCCTCCAGCAGCACCTTGGGATTGTGGAAGCTGGGAAGGGAAGGGCTGACTTCAGCCAGGGGACACAAACTTCCATATGATGCTCATCTGTGGCTTTAGGCCATCAGAGGCTGCGCTGCCACGGGAACGGGCTGGTGGGGCCCACTCGGGGATCCCCTGGATCAGGGAACCAAACCACCTGAAAACGATGGATTGGGTTTTGTTTTTTTTTTTCCTTGAGTCCAATCAATATGAAAATCCCTGTATGAGTGTTAGCAGTGAAGGCACCAGCATCCCCTGACTGGAAACACCACTTTGGCTCAGGTTTCCCACTTCCACTGGGTAAAACGTTCCCTCCCTCAAGGCAGTGTCACCTGCACACAAACCAAACCCCAGCATGGGAGCTTTCTGTGTGGATTCACCCTGTCCCTTCCCTGCTCGAGACAGGGGACCCCAGGACCTGGAAGGAATCCAGCAGACTGCAGACACTACCTGCTCCTGCAGCTTCCTGCATGATTTTAAGGAGTTTCCCTTGCCAGGGGAGGTGCAGGTTGGACATCAGGAGGAATTTCTTCATGGAAGAGGTTGTCAGGCCTTGGAAGGGGCTGCCCAGGGAGGTTTGGAGTCCTCGTCCCTGGAGATGTCCAAGGAATGCCTGGACGTGGCACTCAGTGCTCTGGGCTGGGACTGGGCATGGGGTGAACTCAGTGGCCTTGGAGGTCTTTTCCAACCTAAACAATTCTGGGATTCTGTGATCTCACACTACTTTCACTCATCAAGGGCTTTCTGGAACCATCCTTCACCCCCAAACCTTCTCCTGCAAGTCCCGAAATCCTCATTGTGGCTGGAAGCTGAAACCACTGACAGACAAACACTCGAGACCAAAATGCAGCAGCTGTTTAAGAGGAACCTGACTGCTCATTACAGGCTGAAAACACATCGCTGGGGGGAAAATGCACAGGGAGGCAAAATTAAGAGCGCTGGGATTGAAACAAAGGCAAAGCAACGTTGCCAAAGTGGAAAAAACAACTGCTAGGTCACAGTTCCTAGCACAGCTACGCCCTGGCAGGGACAACAGCCTGGACCTGGCGCGTTATGGACACACCAAACCCAGCTCTTGTAGCACGCACCAGCCCCCGACAGCACAGAGTCTTTGCCTTGGACCCCAAGAGAGCCCAAAAGGAAGCTGAACCCAAGGGAAATCCTCGCTGCTGCCCTTCCCAGCACACCAGCTCAGGGATCCGACAGGAGCAAAGCATTTGACAGCGTCTGTTACCGGGACAGCAGCTGCAGCGGGAGGGGACAGAGCCCAAGAGCTCGTTTGAAATGAGTAGAGGACAGCACAATTCACAATCCACCGCCTGATCCAGACCTGCAAATGTTCTGGGACAGCTACGGAGACCTACCCCCAGATACCCCACATTTTGTATATTGTGAAACCAAAGTCCAGGGAAATGAGGGTACTGGGAGGGCAGGAGAGAAAGAGCAGCAACACGTGCTGCGGTCGGACAAGGAGTGGAGCAGAAAACGACAAAACTAAGCAGAAAAACCCCAGAGCTAAGCAGAACCTGGGGTGAGACCCAGTGAACACGCCGGGAGGGCAGCGGGGGCGGTGAGCGAGACCCGGGCGGGATTCACGGGGGACGAACAGCGCAGATGATGCTCGTGCTCCTCGGAGCGCCCCAACAGACCCGCTGGCACCCCAGACACCGCGGGCGGTGGGCACGGGGCAGCCCCGGGAGCCTCCGCCGGCACCTCCCCGGCCCGCGGCCCAGCGCCCCCGGCCCGGCCCGGCCCGGCCCGGCCCCTCCCCTCACGGAGCCGCCCGGCGCGGCCCGCCCGGCTCCCCCCGGCCCTCCCGTACCTCCCAGCGCCGGCGGCGGCCGCAGCGCCGGTGCCCGGTCCCGGCACATCGCGCCCGGGCCTGCTCCCCACTGCCGCCCGGCCCGGAAGAGCCGCGCCCCGCGCTCCTCGGGACTTGTAGTCCCGTGCGCCGCTTCCCCCCCGTGCCGCCGGCCCGCTTGGACTACAACTCCCGACACGCCCCAGAGACATGCACTCCATGCTACAACCACTGTTGCTACTGGTTCGGCCCGGCCTCCTGCAGTGACCAATCAGACGGCGGCAGCCGCCGCCTCGGGCCACGCTGCGCTGCGCGTCGCCATTGGCACGGAGGAGAGTGGCGGCCAATCAGCACTGGGGGGGGCGGGGCGGCGGTCACGCCAACCGCTGGCGATTGGCTGTGTCCTCAGCAGCCCGACCAATAGCAGCGTCGCAGAGGCCATAAAAACGGTAACGTGGTTCGCACGCGGTCTTTCCAGCCAGAGGTGCGGGACGGGACGGGGCGAGTAGGGGGGGTGCCGGTAACGGGGATATTACCGAGGGCGGGCCGGTGATGATCCACATTTACCTTTCTGACACCTCGTCTGAGGGCGGCGGGCGGCCGCAGCCCCTGCTGAGCAGCCACGGCTGAGGTCCGCTGTACCTGTGGCCCTGCTGGGCCGGTGGTCGGACTCCTCCCCCTCACGCGCTGCCTTCTCCCCTCAGGGCTCGGCGGGAATCGGCCGCGACGTGGGACCCGGCGGTGGTGGCGTCCCGGAGCCTCCGTGCCCGTTTCGAGGCAGTCCCCGGCGTGCTGGGCCGGTAAAGCGCGGTGTCGGCTGTTCTGGTGTTTGTGGTAAGTGAGGCTGAGACCCGCGGGGAAACGTTGCTGCTCTACGAGGCGGCTCTTAAAGCACAAAGAAGCAGCTGCAGAATGGGCTGGAGGAAACAATTCACCGACTTTTACTCACCCTCATGGGTTAGTTCAAGGTGAATATCCTGGCAAGGTGGGTGGGTGCAGTAGTGTAAGTGAAGGGATTTACACTCTTTAGTGCTGCAGCGTGTAGATGGAGAATTTAAACTTTTTTTCTGTTTAGCTCCGTGGGAGATAACAAGTAACTCCTATAATGTTTTCCCAGTCTCAAGTACAGATTTATTCTTAAATGCTTTACTGTTGTGTTTCTGCTTTGGCTTTTATATAAGGCCAATGTTTTAGTTCACAGGTGAATAAAGTTTTATAAAGTCTGGGTTTTGCTTCTATTTTTCAGTTTCTATGGGTGACATGTAACACCACAGACTGACTGGAAATTTTGTATGGGTACCCAGTGAAACTGGAGTGCATCGAAATGTGCTGCACTTTGCTCAGCCCCGCTCCCTTCACTGGAATCTGGGAGTCAATTAGGTTGGAAAAGGCCTTTAAGACCCAAGTCCAGCAGTTGTGTCACATCCACATGGCTGTTCCATCTCTTCGGAGATGAGGACTCCAACACTGCCCTGGGCAGCTGTGCCAGGGCTGGACAACCCTTTTTGGGGAGAAATTCTCCTAATATCCCCTTTTAACTGGGTCATACCCTGGTTCTGCCATGTGGATCCAGATGGGTTCAAGGCTTAACTGAACTATTTGACAGTGCTGTGTGTTTAGACAGTCAAAACACCACTGTAGCCATGGAGATTATTAAAAAATTTTATTAACAGGAATGAACCAAAAGCTGTAAACAAGAGCCAGCAGAAATGGGATGTTGCAGGTGAGGCCGAGTCCTCGCACATGGCTGGGTGCACTGACCAATTAACTTGAATAATTAACGCTGCACTGAGCAATTCCGCATGGTGGCAGCAAAGGCCCATGGAAAAATCCCAAATGGCCGTGAGGAGGAGCTTTGGGGCTGGGCCAGTGTGCAGGCACTGGGAAACCAGTCCCACACTGGGAACTGCTGACTGGGAGAGAGGGGCTGAGCCTGCTCAAAGTTCAGGTCTAAACCACAAACATGGCTGTGAGGTGTCTGCTGTAGCAGAGTCTGTTCCCCACAGGTTGGAAGTACTCCAAAGGGAAACATTTCTATCTTCCTCATTTAGAGGAGTTTTTATTGGGTTTGGACCCACACTGAGCAAGAAGTGACCAGTTGTCAGCTTTGTAACACAGGCAAAATGCCAGTCTGAGGGAGAGGGAAGGCAGTAACCTGACATCAGGAATCCTAACCCAGTAGGAATCCTAAATTTTGCCTTTAGGGAGATTTCTTGACATCTTGGGATGGGGCTGCTGCTGCTCCAAGGCCAGGATGAGGAAGGGGTGTCGTGGAGCTGCCCAGCTGGTCCTGCCCCACACAAAATCAAATTACTGGGATGAGGGGGCCTTGACAGGCCCCCATCACAGCTCTCCTGGCTGCTCCTGCGGGTTTGCCACGAATGTAAACATTCCTGCAGGAATGGGCTTTCCACAAGTGAATTTAAAATTTAGATCAGACAATTTTAAGACTCGCCTCTCCCTAAAATACTATTTAGGGAAAAAACAGGTTCATTTTAAGAGCCTTTTTCACCCTGTGAAGCTGTGTTGCTGTAGCTCGCTGAGGAGTGAAGCTCTGAGCACACGGGAGATGCAGAAGGCTCCTTGTGCCTGTCAGGAAGGCAGTGCTGGAGCCAAAATCCCAGGCAAAATGAGGGGCAGGGGCATCTGAGTCAGCAGCTGGGGGTGCTGGCTGGAGGGCCAAGGATGGGTTATTCTATTCCATTTGAAGAGGCCACCGAGGCTCGGTGCAGCGGGCACCTGCTGATGTGTGCATGGAGTTTTCAAAGGGAAAAATTGCCAAAGGCCAAACACTTCATCCAGATTTAAATTTGTACTTAGAAGTGCAGCTTGACAAAAAACCAGCCAAAAGCCTGACACAGACCAAAGGGGTGAGGAGGCCCTTGAAGAGAGCTGGCAGGAGTCTGCAGCCTGTAAAATCACTGCCTGCAGCTTCCCCCCAGCTCTCTGCAGTGAAAAGAAAGAGCTGCCCAAGAAAACTTTGAAGATATCAAAGCGTTGTTGCAGTCTGAAAACACCATCACACTTACAGGAAGGTATTTAGAATAAGCTGCAATACATTAGGTTTCTTCTCAAAGTACTAGAAATGGCGGAAGGAGGAAAACCAGAGCCTCTCCCGAAGGGATGAACATTCAGAAATCTCTCTACACAGCCAGGTGTGCAGGAGCTCACTCAGACAGACAGCCAAGCTCTGTCTTTGCAGGGAACAGGAGAATCCCTCATGGTGGAAGTGTGTCCCACCTCACAGGGATGGACAGGAGAAAGCAACTACAAAAGTGGCTGCCTTAAAACACCCTTCCTGCATGCCTCAGGCCAGGGCTCTCAGCTGAAGTCCAGGTATGCAGGGAAAGAAAAGGGAATTCAGGACTTTTCCTATCCAGAAAAAAATCAGGACTTTTCCTCCTGAGTGGGGAGAAGGTGTTGGTTCCCCTGCGCCACACCCTGGCTCTCACAAAGGTTACAGCAGCCTCACAGAGCAGGCACAGAAGGAGCCTCCAGCCCCTTCCCAAACACCCACCTCCCACCTGTGAGCCAGGCGGGAATGCCGGTGAGGGGAGCCGGAACTGATGGATGCGACAGGGCTGCAGAATCCCAGAGCTTTTCCTGCTGCTCCTTTGCCCTGGTCTCAGCTGGCCTTGGGGGCAGACACAGACACGACAGACAGACATGCACACACTGCCCACAGGCCTGAGTCTCTGTACAAACACCTGTTAGGACCTGCAGCAGCCCGAGCCTCGCACTTCCTTCTTCACATAGTCGTGGAGCTTGAATTTGGGCTCGTTGGGCAGCTTCATGGACCTGTGCTTCAGCTCCCTGGGAAAGGGGAAAGATGTTACTCTTAGGCTGCTGCTTCTGGCAGGGAGAGGATTTTGTCTGGAAGAAGCCAGAGGGGGAGTTTGGACAAGGGCATGGAGTGACAGGACAAGGGGAATGGCTTCCCACTGTCAGAGGGCTGGGTTAGATGGGATATTGGGAAGGAATTCCTCCCTGTGAGGATAGTGAGGCCCTGGCACAGGGTGCCCAGAGAAGCTGTGGCTGCCCCTGGATCCCTGGCAGTGTCCAAGGCCAGACTGGATGGATGGGTCTTGGAGCAGCTTGGGATAGTGGAAGGTGTCCCTGCCCATGGCAGGGGGTGGAACTGGATGGGCTTTAACATCCCTTCCAACCCACACCATCGCAGGATTCTATGATTCCAAGCTGCCTTGCCCAGCTCGATTGAACGCAGCATGGCCTGGGCACTGCTAAAGCTCTCCCTGATGGCAAGGCCACTGCTCTGGTCACTTACTTTGCAATGGCTGTGAATGCTAATTCCACATTGAGGCCGCTTTTGGCACTGGTCTCCATGAAGGGCACTCCGTACTCCTGTGGGACGAGACATAGCGGTGTCAGCAATGGCACCAAGGATGTTCCCGGGGGCTCTCAGGGAGTAATTTTTGAGGACAAAGAAATGAGAAGTGTTTGTAGAAACTCAGAGGAAGAAGAACAGATGAGGAGAAAGGTGAGAGCACGACAAGGGAAAAAAAACCAAGTGCTCCCAGGTGTATTTTGGGTCAGACAGTCTCCAGGTGGCCATTTCCTGTGCACATCCTCAGATACCTCACCTACCTTGGCAAGTTTCTCTCCATCTTCCCTTTTCACCACTCTGTCCTGCGCTGAATCCACCTGCAACAGGAATGGCAGAGAGCCGTTTGTGGTGATTTGGAAGGTCACCAGCAGGTATCTCCTGTCCCCTTATGCCCTGCCAGGCTCTCCCGCCCGTGGCTCCAGCGTGGGAGGAAGAGGAGGCTCTGGCAAAGCCCTGGGGGCAGGCTCACCTTGTTTCCCAGTAACATGAGGACCACATCCTGCTGTGCGTATTCATGGATCTCTGTCAGCCAAGCCTGGAGGGACACAGCCAAAGAAAGGGGTTGGCAATGGCTCCAGGAGGAGGAGGAGAACGGGAATGATGGGGAGCTGCCCCAGTCCTGGGCATGGACACCCTCGGTGGGCAGTGCTGCCATCCCAAGCAGTGCCAGGGATGTGATGTTCCACGGATGATCCCTGTCAACAAGGGGGTACCCCGGGGTGCCCCTGAGCCCTGGGGGACCCACTTTGCCAAGCAAGCCCAGCACCCCACTTCGACTGCTACCAGATCCCCATTTCCCAGGGTTACAGCAGCCTTCTGATACCCCTGCCCACTCCATCTGCCCACGGGTGCTTGTAGGGCTTTGACCCCAATTCCCCTCGGCTTGGACTGAACCTCATTTCAGAGGACAAGGCTGAAGGTTGGCTCTGGGATGTGCCCTGTGCCCATGTCCTGCACGTGCTGCCCCTGTGCTGAGCACACTGATCCTGGCAGGCACCTGAACCTGCTTCCCCGAGCCGTGGGGTGGCTTCCCTGCCCTCTAATCCAGCCTAATCTAATCAAACCTGCCCTAATTCCCTGTAATCCCTGACCCCGTGGTGTAAGCAGCTGCCTGCTGTCTCCAGTGCTGTCACTGCGCTCACAGGGATTCCTGGTGATCACCAGTGGTCCCTGGTGACCCGTGCTCCAAACCCAGCAAGAGCCCAAGACATGTGGATGCAGCCCCAGGACCCCAGTGCACCCTGGCTGGGCTCAGGGCACTCGGCACCATGGATGGGTTGGAGTCACTCCTGACTCCCTTTGTTTGCCCTCTGGCTCCATCCCTTCTCCCAGTGCCTGGCAATCACCCTGGGTGCTCGTTCCTTCCCACTGGGGCTGTGTGTCCCTCAGGGACATCTCTCCAATGTCCCCAGGATCACTGATGCTGCAGACAGGGCCGTGTTATCCAGCAGTGTGAAACCTCTAAGGGATCTTCTGTGTCATCACAGGGTCACCAGCCCTGAGCAGACCCAGAGCCTGGGTAACACCCAGCACTCACCCTCCTTGAGCCATCCAGCTCCTCAGGATAGAAAATGCCACCGCTGGCCAGTCCCAGCTGGTGGGAAGCGTTCTCAGTGCCGGTGACACGGGAGCGGGGTGGCAGGACCTGCCCTGTCCCTGCCGTGGGACTGCAGGCACAGAGGGGTGGCAGGGGTGGCTGCCAAGGGAAGGATGCTCTGGAGCAGGGAGAGCTCCAGGCCCCCAGGGGATCAGGGGCTGTGGGACCCCAGGAGCCAGTGAGACACATCACAGCCCCAGGGTGTTGATGCCACCATGGCACAGGGTGTCTGTGCAGGCACAGCTGCTCCCTGTGGATGCACACGGCGTTCTCATGCCCAGGACACAAGCAATTACATCCAGTTCAGTCAGGGATAATTGCTCCCCGGCTCGGGACATGCTCTGGCAGTGCTGGCACAGGTGGCCCCCAGCAGCCACATGGGGCCAGTGGGGCAAAGGGAAGGGACACTGAGTGCCCAGGTGTCCCTGATGCCCCCACTGCAATGTGGGCAGCATCTGCTCTCCCCCTCTGCCCGGTTTGAGAGGCCTCTGCCCCAGCACCACTCCCCAACACCCCTGAAGGACCTGCTGCGGGGAGGGGGCAACCTCAGGCAGCACCAGGGACCCCCCAAAGCTGGGAGGAAGGGCAGGTGGGCTGGGGAGGTGCCGCAGGAAGTGACCCTCTCCCTGCCAGGTTTGGACTAAGCTGGAGGCAGGCAGTGAGGTGCCCAACCCTGACCCACTGTGACCTGAAGGAGCAGAGGGGGATGAGGGAGCAGCTCGCTGGGGAAAGCTCCTGTGCTCAGCTACCGCAGCAAGTTCTCTGCCAGTGCTGTAATTACACAGCATTAATTGGCCGGAGCAGTGAATTCATCACCCTTTTATTTGCTGTGAAAGGGAAAACCTCCTCGGCCTGTCCCCTGCCTGTCCTTGCAGGTACTCAGTGGTAACCATAGTCCTTCTGCAAGTGACCACAGCTCCCACCTCCAGCACACACCTCCTGAACAAACCCACAACCACAACCCAGCCGGTCACACATGAGGGACAGCAGGAGGGGCTGGGGGTGCTGCTGTACCTGGATGTTGTCGAAGGATGCTTTGTTGGTGACATCGTAGAGCAGGAGCAGGGCTGTGGAGAGAGGGACAGAGCGTTAGTGCCAGTGCCAAGCCGAGCCCATGGCTCAGAACACATTGCACAGTCCCTGTGGCAGGCCACAGCTGGGGACATGAGGTGCCTGCTGTGAGATACAGAACACACTAAAATCCAGCGCAGCAACACCTCACACTGGCTGGTGTTTGCAGAGCCTCCTCCATCCACGGCAGCTGCTTCCTGTGGAAAACCACTCCAGTGATTCCTGACTTACCTGGCCTGGAGTGGCAGCTCAGGGCCCCGGAGAGCTGGAGGGAGGGGCTCCCCAAGAGCAGAGGTGGCCGTGCTTACCATGGGCATCCCGGTAGTAGGCGTGGGTGACGCTGCGGAAGCGCTCCTGCCCGGCCGTGTCCCAGATCTGGAAGGCAGATGGGAGCAGAGGGATCAGACCTGACCAGAACCCACCAAAACCAGCCCAAATAGCAGGGTGCAACCCCAGGAAGTTTCTCCAGCTTTTGCTCCCAGGGACATCAACAGGAAAAATGACCAGAGCAATGAATATGGAAGCAGCATCTTCCCACTCCTCAGCATGGGGACATGATGTGGCCCTTAACTGGAAAATCCATGGAGCAGATGGAGGCATGGGGACCCGCTAATGTGATTTATCAGCCCTTAATTCAGCAGGAGGCTTGAAGAGTGCACGCTGCTGCCTGGAGCATCTGTGTTACCAAGCTCAGGGCAAAGGGCTCAGAGAAACCGTCAGGCCTCAGGGGGCTGGAGCAGCTCTGGCTGCAGGGGCACATGGAATCTTCATGTCCCATGGGCTGGAGGCAGGCTGAGCCAGGGAATGTGGATTCCTTCCAGGATCTCAATCCCTCTCAGCATCCTTTGGCTCTCCCAAAGCAGGAGCGGCCTGGAAACACCGGGCAAACCCCACAGGTGCTGCTCCGGTTTCACCAGGTCCAGCTACGGTCACAGAGCAGCAGGGAGGCAGCAGGGCTGGGACGAGGATCACTGTGGCCAGAACAGCCCCCAGCCCTGAGCAAGCTCCTGCCAAGGGGACAGAGCAGCCAAAAGGGTCCATAAGGCTGTCCCAGGGCAGGAAACAGGACCACAAAGGATAGAGATCGGGCCCCATTTTGGGGGTGCTCCTCTGCTTTGTCCTCTGAGGGGCTTTGTCCACCTCTGAACACCCGGGGCAGAAAGAGAGATGCTTCCAGGGCCATGGGGACATACCTGCAGCTTCACCTTCACCCCATCCACCGTCAGCACCTTGTTCTGAAAGAGAATGGAAAGGGTGGTGAGGGGTGCGCACAGCTGCAGGACGCCCAGGGAGACACAGCCAGCCCCCATCCTGGTCAGTGTTTCCCCCAAGCCCTCAGGTCATCACCTCTCCTGCTTTTTAAAGTCCCATCCGTTGGTCCCAGCACCTGCAGAGCCATGGCCCAGTCAGAAGATCTCTCCCTGCATCAGCACGAGTTGCATCTACTTGGATACCTAAACCCTGGCAATGCCACACCCAGCTCAGGCTGGAGACCTCTGGCCATAAATTAATGAGCACCAGCATTCCACCTTAATGGCCTTCAAAAGACAGAGTCAACCACTCCACATCCAGCCAGCAAATTAAAAATAACTCCTGCCCCTGTCTCTTGGACCTGTTTTTCTCCTGGTTTCTCTCTCAGGATTTTTCCTCCCCCTGTTTTGCTTGGTTTTAGGAAAGGTGGGAGCCCCTCGGTGTGGCTGTGTCAGACAGGGAGGGCAGGAGATGGATCCTGACTGTGTCCCAGAGCAACCACCATCCCAGCAATCCACACCAGCCTCTCCAAACATTAAAGGAATGCAAGCCTACAGACCAGCGGTCCCAAGAGAAGGAGCAGAGAAGAGATTAATTTGCTCGCCAGATCCAAAGGAATTAGCACAGTAATCAGTGGGACGTGCTGGAAACATGGCCAGGGAACAGCGCACCAGTGGGATGAGGCAGCTGGTGGCTGCTCTGGTGATAATTTTAATCCCATTTCCTCCATTTGCTCCAGAGCTGGTTTGGGAAGCTCCTGTCTCCCTCATCATATGGCCATGGGATGGCCAAGGCTGCCATGACCCCAGCTGGGCTCCACGGGCTCAGGCCTGGCTCATCCACCCCCAGCACTGGACACGCCACCAGCCCCAGTGCCACCAACCCCCCCCAGGGACCCATGCCAAGATCCATTCCTGCACATCCCACACCGCTCAGCACCATCACCCCTTCAGGTGCTGGCAGGGCTCTTCATTGATGGTTTTAACGAGGGCAGAGGGAGCATCTCATCCCCTGCACATCTACACAAGGATCCGGCGAGGAGGAGAGGGCAGGAGAGAGCCGGAGTGCTGCATCCTCCGTCTGCTCAAGCAAGCGCAGGGAGACGGCCGAGGTTTATAAATACCTTCAAAGGCAGCGACTGAGACGGGGGAGAGAAGTGATTCACAGCCTGGGAGCTGTAAAAATAGGCAGCCAGGGAGTGGGGAGCTGGGAAGTACTCAGGGAAAAGCCAGGGCTCGGGGAGCCGGCCGGGCGTTTAGGGCTCCCTGCATGTGGAGCTGAGCTTTTCCCAGGATGTGACACCAGGGCTGCTGAAGGCTGAAGTGCCTAAAACCCAGGGTGCCCACTGCCACAAAGTGCTCCTTGGACCTTGGTGCCACTGCCCAGGGCTCCCAGGTGAGCAGGGACAGAGCCATCCCCAGGGCAGAACCACAGCCATGGCAAATGGCGCTGAGCTGCACCTTCACCTCATCCCAGAGGATGGGGAACAGCCCTGCCCTAACCTGTGCCACAGGTGAGACAGAGCAGGTTTATGCTCTGCAGGAGATGCACTCTCCGAGCTCACCTTGCCCTCCAAAACCCCGGCTCCTACATGCAGGTGCCAGAGCCGCAGCGGAGGTGCAGGCACATCCCGCAGGCTCTGGACTGGCACAATGCCATTCCAACCACAGTTCCCATGTGCTGGCAGCCAGCTGCCAATACCACCTGCCAGGAACCATGCCAGGGACTGCAGAGGAAGGAAAAGCCTCTGTGTTTCACCATCGGCCCCAGATCTTGGCACAAGGGGATGAGGACACTTGGTGTGATGGATGGTGACAAGGGACAAGGACACAATGAGAGTCACATTAAAACCAGCACCAAACACATTAAAACCAACACCCTTCCCCATGCCCACTCCAGCTCAGAGCAGAGTGTGTGGCTGTGCCAGGGGACATGGCCATGTCCCCAGTGTGGCCATGCTCCAAGGCTGATAGACCACCATGGGTGGGAGGGAGGGAGAACATGGCCCCAGCCCTGAGCATGGATCATCTAGGCCAAAGCCACCTTGAAGCATCTGGTGAGCAGCCAAAAAAGCTGAAGCTCCAAAGGTGCCCCACATGCACTGACCTCCACTTCAGGAGGTAATTAACACCAAGCCGGCAGCAACAGGAGCCACACTAATTACACTGACCTATATTTCAGGGAGGTAAGTGCTTAGACCTAATTGAAGTCTGCACATGGATCCAGGTGCTGCTGGACCAACCTGGGGAAAAAATTGATTTTCTGAGGATTGGGTGTGGAACAGAGCAGGATTCCAGGGTGAAAAGCTGTAGAAGTGCTCCTGCAAGGCAGGAGACACACCCAGAGCCATCCAGAGCATCACTCCTGCCTGCATCCCTGTCTGCATCAAAAGAAGTTAGCCCTGGCTGTGGCTGCCCCATCCCTGGAAGTCTCCAAGGCCAGGTTGGAGGGGCCTTAGAGTAACATGGTTTAGTGAGAAGTGTCCCTGCCCAGGGCAGGGGGTGGATTGAGGTCCCTTCCAACCCAAACCATTCCAGGATTCTGTGATCCCTGCCTGCCCCCAAGCACAGGGTAGCTGCAGAGCATGGGTGAAGCCAAGAAGATGGGAGGAGCAGGGTGGGAAAAGGCAGGAGCTGGGCTGGGAAAGGGCAGGGGCTGCTGCCAGCAGCACACACCAGCGTGGTTCAGATGAACCAGATGCCCAGGTCTCCCCCCATACCATGGCTAAGTGACTTTTCAGCTTCCAATTTGTTTTTTTTAAGGAGCTGCCTCAATTCCCTCCTGTCAGCCCTTCTAAGGCACAGCTGGGGGCTGAGCTCCTAATAAGCATCCAAAGACAAAAGACGCCGTGTGTCAATGCACTGAGATGTGAAATGTGTTACCAGCCCTGCCAGCGAGGGGAGGGGCTGTGTTGCTCAGGGCTCCTTCCTCATCTCACCCCGTTCGTTAGAACAGAGGTAATGCTCCCAGCAGCCTCCTGCCACAATTTGGGCAGGAAAACCATCCCTGCACCTCAGCTCTGCTGTCGCCCTTCCCAATTTCAGTTTTTGTGTCCTTTTTCCTGGGGTGGTGCGAACGTTATTAAAATCTCATCTAGCAGGGGCTGCAGTGGAATGCCTGCAGCGCCTGGGGTGGACAAACACGATGCTCCGAAGTTAAATAATCTTCAGGACATCAGATAAACAAAGTTGGAACCTTGCAGATGCAGGAAAAATTAAATTACCAAGTGCAGATGGTCCTCAATTAAGAGCAGCATTATCACACACCAAGGCCCTGCTGGCTGCAGCCCTGGCACGATCCCACCACCACGACTGCCCAGGAGCAGCTGTTTGGAAGCAGAAGGGAGGGAGGGGAAGGTGCTGGAGCGAAACCGCGCCGTTCCTGAAACGTGCACAGATGATGCTCCCACACAAACCCAGCGCTGCCGCCCTGCTCTGCTCCCACAGCAGCTGCAGGATGGGCAAATGCCATCCTCTCAGATCACAAGGTCCCCATAGTGCCAGTGAATCCCACCAGGAGCAACTGGCACAGCCCCAGGTGCCTGAGTCCACACCACTGAAGCTGCAGCACAACCCAGGATCAGCATCAACAACCCGGCCTCTCCCAGCTCTTACACGCATGAACTCATTAATTGAAGCCTTTAAAGTTAAATTGGATACATGGATCAATTTGCTTCGCAATTAACTGGACAAATGGGAAGCTGCTCACTGACACATTCAGGCTCCAACCAGGGGATCCCCACCCCATCTCCCCTGAGTCTGTGATGGGCGATGGCTCCAGTGGTGCTGCCCAGGAGCACCCACCCAAGCACCCCTGCACAGGGGGGGCTCCACTTTAACCATGGAAAAGAAGTCCCTCAAATGTCATTATTGGGCCTTGGAGGCATCTCCTGAAGCTGAGCAGGGGCAAATTCCTGTCAAAGTGGGGATAAATGGCATTAGTGGCTATAGATCAAACTGGGCGCAGGCGCTGGGGCAGCACAGAGTTAATTAGTGCCAGTAATGAGCTGTGGGACTGATAGCACAGCCACCCAGAAATGTCATTAGGTTGTGGTGTCACCAGGCCAGGTCACCCAGGAGCGGGGGATAGATTGGGTTATCCTTTATTTCAGGAAGTCAGGAGAAACCCAGCAGTGGAGGACCGGCTGAAGGGATGCTGGAGCACTCCAGCCCTGTGCCAAGGCCAGACCAGGAGCCAAATTCCCACCTGGCAAAGCCCAGGGAGCCCCTGCAAGCACAAACACTCCTGTGCCAGGAGGAAATTGGATGAGTTGTGATACAGCAGACACACAAATAACCACCACCTCCAACAGCGGCTGCAAAAATAGATCAAGGATCGATATGGAAATCCGCCCAAAACAGCAGGACACTGCATTATATTTGCTTGTTAAAACCCTGAGGTTCTCCCACACATGCGCAGCCAGGGAGCCGCTCCTGGTGGCCCAGCATCTCTCCAGGCACAGCACCTGGCTCAGGGACATCCCAGCCCATTGCCACAGCCAGGGATCCAGGACCAGCCCCACTTTGCCCCCTCGGTGCTGCAAAAACCTGCTCCCTCTAAATCCAAGCAGTGCCCGATCCAGCACAGCCCAGCCACACGGCACCTCCGCGGAGAACACAGCCAGCCCACCACTCCAGCCTGCGGAAAACTCTTCCAGGAGCACATTCCCTGCAGGAGAGGGCAGGGAACAGCCTGATGCTGTGCTGGAACCTACGGAAAGCCTCTGGGAATGGGGAGACTGGGGCAGAGATGGGGGCTGGAGGCAGGGCTGTACCATGGTGTGGCTGTGTGGGGCTGGAGGATGTCCCAGGCACTGGGAATCATATTCAATGATCCTCTTTCTCCTCCTCAGCTGTGCCACCACCAGACATTCCCGTGCAGCCCCAGCATCCCAGGGAGACCCGGGTGGCCAAAACACCCCAGCACGGTTCCCTCTGCCTCATCCCATAAATCTTCCCTTCAGAGAAAAATCGCAACCATTCATCTCCCAGGGCAGGTGATTAATTCCTCAGCAGCTCTGCGCATTTGCACTCTGTAGCTAAAAATAGAAACTTCTGCCTTGGGATGTTTTCGTCCCCAGGCCTTGCACACTCCTGCCTGCAGCCACTCCAGCGCCAGCACCGCTGCCAAGATCCTTTCAGAACCCACAACATGCCGGTGCTGGCTGCTCAGCTCCTGCTCAGTTCCTCAGCAGATCCCAGGAAATGCAGATTAACACCACAGCCCCTCACTGCACACAGCACTTCCAACCTGCTCTGCTGCCACAGCCACCCCACAGCCCCTCCACAGCTGCTAGGAGGGGTCACCCCACCGTGTCCCTCTGCCACGTCTGGCCTGGAGAAGCCACAAGCCTGGCCCTACATAAATGCCCCCCCTCCTGGTCTCCAGGTGGGCACAGCCCCTTCCCTGCAGCACCCAACAAGTGCCCCAGGGATGTCAGCAGCACCAGCCTTTGTCCAGAGCCGTGTTCACTACATTAAATCCCAGTTAACGTCTCCCTGGCTGCCAGCCCTGCAGAGATAAGAGTCCTGGCTCTTGTTCGAGCAGACACACTGAAGAATTAGTGACTTATCATCTTCTAGTCACATCAGTCTGCAAATAAAAGGGTCTTCTGGCAAGAAGAGAATCCTGTCTTAGGGACAGATTAGGGGTAAGAGGATCTGCTTATGATCATACATTTTAAATTCAGCCCTGTTCTGCTTCTCGGCATCGCCCATGTCAGCCACAGTCCTGGGTGAGGGGCACATTCCCTCCCAGTCCGGCTGCTCCATGAAACCAGCAAGGTCCTGGGATGATCCATGGGATGGTTCTTGAGGGAGGCACAGGCAGATGAGACTTGATGCTCTCAAGCCCAACGAGGCTGCTCAGGCTCATCCCGGCAGGAGGGAGACGGGGCCGTACAAGGCTTTGAGATGTCCCCGTGGGAGTGAGCCTGTGCCCCAATCCCATGGGCAGCCAGAGAAATCCACCATCAAAATTTCTCAGGGTAGGATCTGCTACAGCTGACCTGGAGACCAGAGCCACCAAAAAGCGACAGCCAGCAGGAAGGCTGCACCCATCCCTGCAGCTCCAACACACGGCTGGCTCCTGGGATGGGATGGGATGGGATGGGATGGGATGGGATGGGATGGGATGGGATCCTCCTCATCCGGGGATAGTCTGCCCAGCTCCCCCACCACCCCGGGCTGCATTACTCACCCCTTCCATCTCTTTTCCCCCTACTTTATAAAAGAAGGGATATCTTTAAAAATATCCCTGCTTGCTTCTAAACCAGGAAGCCTTGGAAACAAAGGGGGCAGAGATGGCTCATGCAGATCCGTGCCAATACTGGGAATAAGTAACGTGGCACTCAGTATATTTATCTTCATTTTCCTCATCAAGGACATGCCACGCTGCACAGCTGAACAGGGATCTCCACAGAGCATTTATTGCTCTATCATTTCTCATCTGCAGCAAACACAGCCCCGTCAGTGCCACAGAGATGAAAAATGGCTCATCAGGTCCTGTTGGATGGGGAATCATTTATTTGGGGAGAAATAAAGCCTTGCAGCACTTCTCTGACCTTAAAGGTCTTTTCCAACCTAAATGATTCTAGGATTTGCCTCAGTCCTGGGCTGAAAACTTGCCTGAAGTTTCTGAGAAGACTTTACAATCCAATTTAAAAAAATCAGGCCTGAACATCCAGCAGCAAACACTCTGTCAGCACCCAGCAGTAACACAGCAGCATCCACAGACAGCACTGCAAACAGCATTATTAAAGAGCACTTCTCATCCCTAAAGAAAATGAAATCCCCAAAGACCTGACAAAGGAATCTGTAGCTTTTTATCCCAAACATTCCCATCCTTCACCAACAGCCAAGGCAGAAAGCTCCCAAAAACTGCATCCTTGCTGTGCAGCAAACCTGAGCCCAGATCCTTTGAAGGCTTCAAGGAGAAGAGAGTGACTGAAGAACTCTAATGAGATTTTCTGATGGCTGAACAAGTCCAGTCAGCCTCCAGGACTGGCACCCATCAGGTCCCAGTGCTCCCTGGTACCACAGCCCATCTCTGAATGGTGCAGTGGCAACAGGGACAGCCAGGGCTGAAACGCAGCAAGTCCCAGGCCCCTCTCTGCAGGGCAGGACCCTCCTCAGCCCTGTGGCTGCTCCCCAAAGTCCAGGGGAGCTTTCTGAGGTTTCACTTTCTCCCCACTAACCACGGTGTTTTCACTTTGCCACAGGTGGCGATGCCACCATGGTCCTGCCTGGCCACCTGCCCCTTATGCAAGAACAATCCTGAAATCCCCCTCGGACAGAGCCGGGGACACAGGGGCTGAGTGGGCAGAGCCTTTGCCCCATCACTCCTCTGCCAGTGCCGGGGTGGCCGCTCGGACCCACCCACAGGTGGCACAAGGCAGAAGCCACAGCACAGGAGCGATCCCGGCGCTCCCGGCACAGGGCTCCGCCAGCGCAGGCACCGTGCAGTCAAAGCTTTGATCTTTGCAAAAAAGCTTTTCCTTCTCCCTGGCAGCAGTCCCAGCTCTCCCATTTTCCGCTCTGCTAGAGCAGGCTCTTCCCCAGGTTTGGGCACCACTGAAAAGCCCCAGGAGATGCAGAGGTGCTGAGGAATTGCAGTACACTGAGCACATCGCCGGCGCTTCCTCACCAAAACCACCCCACTCAGTCAAACCAGTCTGGCCAATCCAACTCCACCATTTGCTCTCCCTGTGTGGGGCTCTGGAGCAGACCTGCAGCCTGGACTGTGCTGGGAAATCACCCCAGGGATGCAAAACACCCCAAGTCCTTCACTGTGGGCGCTGGAGGTCTGGGCAGCAGTGCAGACCATGCTCCCAGGAAGCTGTTCCAAGACATTGCCAACCCTTTTACAAACAAAACTGAACTAAAACCCACACACAGCCACCTCGATTTTTTTGTTGCGCACTTGGGAAGCCCAACCTCAGCCAAGAACTCCAGCTGGAGCAGCCAGGTCCTCAGGAGAGGATTTCCATCTCTGCACTGGGCTGTGGGGCTGATCCCTGGAGAATCAGCCCTCCAGGAGCTGCTCTGCTCCCGCTGCTCTCCCCCAGCACACCCAGCTGTCTGACCTCATGTGTGTATTATTCAGGAGGGAAAAACACATCTGCCAGGCATTAACGCTTGCTTGGGAACAAAGTTATTTTCGGCATTGTTGAGCACTTCTCCCATTAATTCATGCACATTTATAAGAACAGCTCATGAATGGGTTGAAGGAAGTTTGGCCTGAGCCACAGAGCCACTCACTGAGCCCCAGCCCTGCTGGGAGCCTCCTGGATGTGTCTCCCCGAATTAAAGGGGTCTTGGGAGCAGCCCCACAGAGCAGGACCCACTCTCCAAGCTCAGCCCCTCGGCACTGACTGAATTAAGTGCTCTGGGTGCCGCTGTCCAGGCTCTGCAGCACCACAGCACCACGCTGGCACCACAGCTGGCACTGTAAGGGCTTGAGGTGCCTCACAGGCCCCCTGTGCTCCCGCTCACACCATGACCACAAAAAAACACCCAGGAGCAGGAGGTGACAGCACACAATACACACAACCAGTGACAGGTGCCCAGGGCAGCATCACAGGGCTGTCACCAGCCTGGAGGGCACTGCCTTGCCACGCTGTTGCCATGGGCAGGTGCAGGGACACAAGGCTGGGAGGGCTCACATCCCCACCAGCCCAGCACAGGTGCCAGCCCTTCACCAGGGCTGGGATTGTGGGAGCTGCCCAGCACCGCTGCCAAATCCAGGCTCAGCTCTAGAAATTGACACCAGGAGTAGCAACAATACCCCGGCTCCTCCTCTGAGGAAAACGGAGCGATGCAGAGGCCGGGGGTCACAGCGCGGCTGCTTCCCCACAGCTCCCAGAGCCGAGCGTGCTCAACACCAGGGAAAAAAGATAAACCAAAGAAAGCTCAGCCATCTGGGTGCATGAGCTGCTGGAAGGGCTCCCTGTGCTCCCGAGAAAGGGTCTGGACTGACCCTGCACTGCCCGGGGCACTGTGGATGGATGCTCATCCATGGACCCTTCCCCTCCGACAGGGAGGTCCCTGGACAGCATCTCCACTTCGACCTCCCAGCAGCCAGGCCGGGCTGAATTATTCATCCACACATGCAGCTGTGTTTTTCTTAATCATTAGTTCCAAGGAAGCAGCAAGGCACGGAGGCACGGGTGGGACCAGCTGCTGGCGAGTGGCAAGGGAAGCAGATCCAGCAATTTCTACCAAATTCAGCATCCAGAGCAGGGCAAGGTCCTCACCAGTGGAGTCTGCACTCTCCAGACGGGCTGGAGCTCCCCAGATGCCTTCAGCAGCCTCCTGCACTTGGCTTTGCAGGGAAAAAGATCATTAACAGGAAGCTGTTCCAAGGTTGGGAACACAGGGCTGACAGCTGGCTCTCCCCGGGGGGATGTGCCCGGCACAGGGGCCAGGCCAGGCTCGGTCCCGATGAGGAGGAGCCACAGCCCTGGCATGGGGCAGGACCCCCAGCACGCCTGGCACACATCGCAGCCCGGGGGCTCATGGCCATGGTGCGGCAGCTCTTCCCCAGTGACGGCGTTAATGCCACAGACCCGCACGCGGAGCCTTCGCCGGGATCGTTGCCGTGGTGATGCTGCGCAGGCAAAGCTGGAAAAGCCAAAGCCTCCATTTCCCCAGCGTGTCACTGAGCCCGGGAACATCGAGGCTTGGCAGGCAGGAGGAAAACATCCCGAGACACAGGATGCAGATGGCACAAGGGCTGGCGAGGTGGATGCAATGGCTTCGTGGCATCTGACCCAAGCAGCTGGGCATGGCTCCCACCACTCCCCTCCTTTCAATAAATTAAATAGAAAAATCCCCCACGAAATGGAACAAAACCTGTGCAGGTGTTCACACCAGGACCAGTCACATCCTCAGAGATGTGCTAATGGTTTACTGGCCCCTAGAAGATGACCCTTCCTGCCTGCTGACTTCCTGCAGGCAGAACTGACCCAGCCCCGTCACACCAACATCTTCCTCAGGCTCGGAAGCATCACTGAGACCCCCAAAGCACCCACTGAGTTCCTCCTCACGCTGAGACAACCATGGCCCAGGGCCATGGACATCACCCTTTAAAGCTGAAGCACCACAAGCTCCCAACTCACGTTAGTTGTGATCAGGGAGAAACACTTTTTCCCAGAGGAGGCATAAAGATGAATTATTTGCTGTTGCTTCCGAGAGATTCACCAACGCCTCAGGGCAATGACTCGGTGCCGAGCCAGGATTAAAAATGCGGTATGTCCCTGGTAGACAAACAGCTGTGTGAGCTTCAGGGCTCCGCTGGGATCCCGAGCTGGGGGAGCCAGGCAGCCCCGGCACCCTGGGATGGAGCCAGGAGCCGCACGGGCAGCGCGCAGCTCTGCCTGTGGGGCCAACAGAAAAGTATTTTGCTTCCAAAGGCTCTGCAAGTAAAGCCCTCAATCCCCCATCACCATAGGAACAGTGCGTGCCCCATCACCATCCAAGGACAGGGACAGCTGCTGAGGCTCACCCCACACTGCGGCTCCCTCCACCACAAACACAGCTCTGACCTGCCGGGATGGGGGCGCTTTTTCCCGTTTTTTTTTTCCCAAGGAGGATGACCTGCCAGTACTTGCTGTCCCAGGCTTTGGCACGGTCGATTGCTGCCCTGCCCTTGGCCACTGTGCTGCTCAGTGTTACCATCACAGGGTCCAGCAGAGCCCCATAGATGGGACCCACCCCACGGCTCAGGTCTCAGGGAAGTGGCTCTGGGGAAAGGACAAAGGGAAAGGTGTTTTGCAGGGAAGAACAACACACAGTGAGCACCCGGTGAGCTCAGCCAGAATCGGCTCCTGCCACTGCAGCCGTCCCAGCACTGCCAAACCCAGGACTGGCACCTCACCCTTCCCCACAGAGGTCATCAACATCCATCCCGGGAATAACCCAAAGCCTGCTGAGAGCAATAATTAATTGACAAAACGAGGCAGTGGCTCAGCAGAGAGGCAGCAAGGGCTCAGGGCATCACAGGAGCTGAGCAAGGCATAGCCAAGGGGCAGGGATGCCCCAAATGCCCATCCCGGGGGCAGTGGAGGAGTTTGAGACACCCCAAAACCCACCTGTCCCCCCTTTCCTGGCCAGTTTCCCTCTGCTTTCAAAGAACAACCCAGTTCTGCACAGATGAATTCAATATTTTATCACAAATAAAAGATGAAAGTGAAATTAAGCCAAATGTATTCCATTAAATATTCAAACCATTTAGACTTACTCTGGCCCCATTTAAATGTTTTACTGGCTATAAAATGCTCCCTCACAGGTCCTGACACCAGGAGCGGATCCAGCCCGGCTTGGATCCATGGCAGTGGATGCTCCAGTGCCCAAATTGGCCTCTCCAGGGCCCACTTCCCACCTGGCAGCAGCCAGAGAGGAGCCAACACAGCACAACCGTGTACCCACAGCCTTCCTCCAGCCCGACCTCCTGCTCACCCTGCTCCTTCACCGTGATCCTGCTGAGCTGGAGCACAGCAGGAGCAGGGATCTGCCTCACAACCCCAGACACAATGTGGATGGGTGGGAATTGCATTTCCCAACTGAGTTTCCCATAGTCCCCATCTTTGGTAGGGCTTTTGGGCTCCCACACAGCTCTCATCAGGAGGATACAGAGGCAGATTATGCTGAGCACCTTTACAATCTCCCTCTTTCTACCAGCAGCTCCCAGGTTTATGTTTTCCTTGCCTGTGTCCTGGCACTGCAGCTCCTGAGCATCCCAGACCTTCTGCTCTCCCCCTGAGCTAATTAAATCCATTATTCCAAGCACCCCAGGCCAGGACAGACCCACGGGGACACCAGCTATCAACATGCACCAGGAAGCCACCAAGCACCAGCAGGGCTGCAGGAGCCTGGAGACACTGGTGCCCTTCCAGAAGCATCTCCCAAACCCCATGTCCCCAGCGCTGTCATGTCAGCTGAAACAGATGCAAAATTCCACATCCAAACTATTCTGGGTGGTATTTCTGACACCAAGGAGGTGGAGAAGGCACCTTTCCACCATCCTGCAAAGAGGATTAAGCTGGTTAAAGAGTTTTCTTAGCCAGGCTCTGGGGCTCGCTGCCACTCCAGCTGCTCAAGCACTTCTCTGCTTTGAAGACATTCATCTTCTTTCTCTGCCTTCCCCAAGGCAGGAATGGAGTCCCTTGTCCGCTGGGATCACTGCCTGCATGCGGGGGTTTGCATCTTCCTGGTGTGCTGCAGAACTGGGGTTACTATTTTCCAAAAGCAAGAGGCAAAGGAAGATGAGTAAAAGCCCGGGAGCTGTGAGGAGCGGGCACAGCCGCCACGGGCACCGCTCGCAGCATCTCTTGGCAACTGAGCCCCTGCATGCAAATGACAGGCACCGACTGCAAAGCTGTGAGTGTCCCTCTGCAAGGGAGGGAGCAGCCACGGGAAGAAAAGCAGGCCTGGGCTTCCCATGAAAAATGGATATTTACTCCTCTGAGAGCCCAGCCTGGGAGCAGGGAACAGGCACCAGCAGCAGCTGGGGAAGAGCAGCGTCCTCAGAGTCACACACGGGCACATGGGGTAAGATCCCGGCTGATCAGTGCTGCCCTCCCTAGGCAAGGCTGCCAGGACCTGCCTCCCCGTGCCAGATTTGGGCACAGGTGGTCCCTACAGCACCGGTGACAGCATCGTGTCCATCCCTGGAACCAGGCAGAAGGGGTGGGAGCATCACAGGAATCATCAGAGACTCCTGGAATGGTTTGGGTTGGAAGGGATCTTAAAGCCCATCCAGTTCCAACCCCCTGCCGAGGGCAGGGACACCTTCCACTAGACCAGGTTGCTCCAAATCCCATCCAATTTGTCCTTGAGCACTTGCAGGGATGGAAATCTGCTCTGGGCAAATTGAGCCCAGCTCTCCATACAGAGAGAAATGCAAAAATATGAAATCAGCTAGTGGCTGCTATTAAAATTCATCCAGCAATGGGAGGTGCAGAACAAACTGATTTTCAGACAAAGAGCTGCTGGAAGCACACAGAAACACGGAATGGTTTGGGTTGGAAGGGACCTTAAAGGTCATCCAGTTCCAAGCCTTTGCCATGGGCATACCCATGGTTGGCAAACAGGCATCCCCTGCTTGCTCCTCTCCACCTTCCCCATCCTGGTTGCAGCTGTGTTGCCACTGGCGTGACCCCACGGAGCGGAATTTGATCCAAGCAATTCAGCAGCACCAAGATGTTTCTCCCAGAGAAAGGCCACTTCCCTCCAGAGCTCCAGCCCTGGAGACCAACCTAAACCCACCCTACTGCAGCAAATCCCCATCCTGACCCCACACAGCAAAGGAGAGACTAAACACTCTGCCCAGCGCCCGAGTTCCTTTCCTCCAACATCCAGAGCTAATTTTACACAGAAAGACGCTGAAATTAATTTATTTCCGTTTCTTTCTTCTGGCCTAAGCAGCTTTCCTCCCACTTTTTCCAGATTGATCCATCAGAAAATGAGCCCTGCTAATGCTCCATGCCAACCGCTGAGATAAAAGCCAGCCCTTGGCTTTCAGGAGGCTCCAGGTTGCTCCAGCCCCTCAAAGGGAAGCACCAGGCAAAGGCTGTGAGGGCAGGGATGTGGGCTGGGATGTGGGCACCTGCTGGGGACCTGAGCATTGCCCCAAGGGCAGGGATGTGGATGCCCACTGGGGACCAGCAGATGCTCAGGGCATCCACACCCCTCTCCCAGCACATGGACACCCAGGACCAGTCTGGGTGCATCCAAACCATGGTCCCTGTTACTCTGCACGCTCTGCATGGCTGGAGCAAAGGCTCCCATACTCCTGCAAAGCTCAGCTCACTGCAGGAGGCAGGGGCAGCCCATGGAAGGTGCACACACAAGCACAACAAAAATTAAGCAGAGATGCAACAAATCTCCCATGTTAAAAAAACACATTATACACCGCTGATTCCAACCCTGAGCAGCACAGGGCTGAGTGTAATCAGGAGTCCTTAGAGCTTAGGGCCACCGGTGACAGGTTTTATCTACAGCACGGGGCTGTCCCAGATTAACCACGGCACAGCCAAGCCGAGGCTGAGCAGAGCACAGAGCCTCCCGAGGGGGCTGTGCTGGCGAGCAGCTGAACCCCCTCACACCGGTGTGAACCTGTGCACATCAAAGCTGAGCCTTCAAAGGAAATATCCCCTGTGCCCACTGCCTGCTCTGGAAGCCTGGAGCTGTGCTGAAGCACCGGGGCTGGCTCCCTCCTGCTCCTCCTCTTGCAGCAGCGCCTGAGCTCGGTGCCAGGAGGATGCTCCCTGTCCTCGGGGCAGCAAGAGAGGAGTGACACCGCTGCACACCTGGGAGAACACGAAGAGAAGCCACCCTGGTTTCATCCCCCTGATTAACACAGGAACCATCACCCCTGCTAATGCAAAGAAGCTCATTAGCACCTCTTCCCAGGGAGAAAAGGCTCATCCTTAATTTTTTTCTTTTATGTTCTTCTCCTTTCAGGTCCAATTAGTATAAAAATCTTCACTCACCCAACCCTGCAAAGCTCCGGGCTGTGAGGACCAGGCTGGGCAGCCCCACGGAGCCCGGGTGTCACTGGGGACAGGGACACAGTGGATTCACGTGGCCCTTTGGCTTCTCTGCTTTGGCAAGACCTCCCTCCCGTTACTCAGCTGTCACGACATGACACAAGTCCCGCTGGCTGCGCAGCTCGAATTTCTGTCGAGGTTTCTGCAGTGCTGCCAAAATTACAAGAAGCAGCAGCTCCTTCCGTGGCACTGAGAAAATCGGGATTCACACCCCTGAGCACTAAACCTGCTCTTTTCCAGGAGCCCCTTCTCCCTGGAACCCGAACATATGAAGTCAGGAAAGCACATATGACATGCCCAGAGAGCTGCTCTGCCCTCACCAGTGGGGATCTGTGGGGAAAGACCTCCCAAGCAGAGGCACCTGACAGGATTCCCCAGATAAGACCTCATGCCATGGCTCAGCAGAGCTCATGGAGGGCAGTAATTAAGCCCCTAATTATCTAACAATGAAACCCTGAAGGTGATACCTGTGATCCAGACACAGAAGGCAGAGAGGGGTTTTCCCCTGAGGGGAAGCAGCTCAGGAGCTCAGCAGACAGATGTTTCTGCTCAGCCAAAGCTCTGCCTGGACAGGACTCCTCACCCAGGGCTCTGCCTCGATGGCACCCATAGTGGGGGGCTCACCCAGGACTGCACCCCCAGCCAAACCCTGGCACTGTCCCAGCTGAACTGGGAAGGTTGGAATCACCCCCAGGAGCTAAAGATGCTCCCCCAGCAAACCCAATTTTCCCAGGAAGGAACACTGAGGACTCAGCACCTCTGAAGCTTGAAGCCAACACATGCCATTTTGATGTCTTTTTTAATATTACAATCATCTTTATTTCCCCAGCATCAGTGGCTTGTTTTCCAAACACATTCAGATCAACATCCTTCTTTGTTTAAGAGATGATGATAAACAAACTCGATGCGGGAGGTTCTCCCTCACATAAAACAGTAGGAGGGAACAAACCTCAGGGGCCATTAGGAATCGTAATGCCAGATTAATTTTAAATGGATTTCTATTCATTTACATTCGCTCTGGCCTATGTAATCCATTAGCCATAGCTTTGGGTGCATCTAATGGTTTGACATCCTTGAAAATGAGCAATGGATCCTGGAGCCCACTGGGACCAGTGGACAGATTGGGAGAGAAGGAAGCCGGGCTGGCATGGGGGCTGCCCCCAACACAGCTGTGTCCCATTCCAGAACGCTTGCAGGGACCAGATGGCATCAGGAAGAGTGGAGATGGTCCCCAGGCCAATGCCAGGAGCTGGGAAGCTCTATCCCCATGGTTTCCTGGGCCAGGACGGGCCCCAGGGACCTGGCAGGTCCCGAACAAGGTCATGCGTGCACAGGAGCACAGCTGCCACACACGCTGGCCTTGGAGAGGTCCCTGCGGTCTCTGGTGCCAGCGAGGCTCAGAGACTGGCACAAACCCTGCCAAAACCCCACAAAACCCCAGAATAACCCTCCTGTGCTCACTCAGCACCTCTCCCAGCTGGCCAAGAGAACACAGCAAACCCCAGTGACACCTTCCCACCACTGCCACCTCACAAACAGCCTCGCCTGCTTCAGCCAGCAAAACCCCTGCCAAACTCTGGGGCTGCGGAGAGAAGGAGCTGTGATACGACAGTTTTGTGATTAAAAAGACACAAATTAAAACCAGCAGAAGCCTCCAGAGTTGCCACCCCAGAGCATCATCTGCATCGCAGCGCCCACAGCGAGAGGGACAATTACCCAGTGCCCACAAACAGGATTATCCTAATGGGAATGGAGATGCACATCACAAAACTATTTCCATGTCCCCCAAAATTACGAATGCCTTACAAGGATGATAATAATGAGTTTTAGGGCATACACATGATCTCCCCCACTGTATAATCTGCCCATTTCAGAGCCATGTAGCTCTAGCAGCTCTATTAGAGAAGTAAATTAACCCTAATTTGATTGTTTCTCAGTAACAGTCATTTCAGCGCTCTAATCAATAAGTCACAGGGTTTTATGGCTGCCCTCTCTATCAATCACTGCAATCAGTAATAAAACGCTTTTCATTTGAAGAACACCTGAAACACTGTGTAATTACCTTTGTATAAAATTACAGACCCCAATTTACCCATTTTACCTGCTGCACGCCCCCAGCCTCACCAGGCATGAAACATCCCTTCCTTCCTTAAGGCTTTCTGAGCTGTCCTTCATCCCTTCCCAATGTCACTGCACCAGCGAGTTACTACTCACACCCCAGCCAAGCAGAAGGTTACAAGAGACTCATCTCCCAGAAATCCTCCAAGAGAAGTGAAGATCCAAGATCCTGCTGGAAAAAGGCGGTTGGGAAGACGCAACACTGGTGCATGGCACCACCAGCAGCTTTTCACAGCACCCACCAGAGCACCCAAACGGAGCCAAATCCATCGCACAGGGAGATGGCACAGCCGGTGCCCCAGGAGCAGGGCAGGGAGAGCAGCACTGCCCAGACATCCTGGGAGGTGACAAGCTCACACTTTGGGGGGAGCAGATGGTTGGGGGACTGGTGAGGGACAGGGAGCAGCTGATCCTGGTGCCAGCGAGCCAAGCCAGGCGTGCTGCTGGCTGCTGCTTTGGTGGCAAAAAGCTGCCTCGTGCCCTGCACAGCTGCTGTAAAGGCTCTTTGGTGCCACCTCTGTAAAGTCACCATTCCTGTTGCTCTGCTGTCCCACCTCAGGGGTGGCAGCACTGCAGACCCCCTTCACCAGGGCCTGACTGAACCATAGGCAGTGCCCCCAGCAAGGGACTGACAGAGAAACATGGCCAAGAAAAGGTTTCAAGGGCCCCAGCCAGCACTCAGATGTTCCTGCCTGGCAAAGGACGCTCTGGGCTCACTGGGGCATGCAGTGTCCCCCTTTCTTCCTCCCAGTCCACCCTTATTCCCTGTGTGGAGCAGGTTCCCACTGTCCTCACTGGAGCTGTACAGCTCTGACTGCTACCCCCATGACTCCTGGCACCTGGATGCTCCGATTGCTCCCAACCAAACTGATCCCTCAGCACAACACATCCCCCCAGGCCAGAGGGAGCAGGGCCACACAACACCACAGCCCCACATCAGCACCCCAAAGCTGTGCTCAGGAGATTCTTCCAGGGCATTCTGGTTTATATCACTGTTGGTTTTGTTGTTTGCTGTTTCAAGAAAAAAAACCAAACAACTCTTCAAAACACTGCAACTGCCTTAGGGAAATATTTTCATGGGCAGGTGTCAGGCCTCAGTTGTTACAGGAATTATCCCCAGGATCCTGAGCAGAGGACACGCTCCCCCGTCCCTGTGCAAAGCCGTAACGAAGACGCTGCTGAGCTGCTGCCGCTGCTGTCACCCCGAGCGCCCCCGAGCTGATGAGGTTTAAGTCCTCGGAGCAATGTTTAGTTACTCCTCTGCAACATCCATCACTCACCTGCCAGACCCCTGGAAAGGGCTGAGGAGCCCCCCAGGCACTTACCCTGAAGTCGATTCCCACCGTGGAAATGAAGCTGCCGGCGAGGAAGGCGCCGTCCTTGAAGCGCACCAGCAAGCAGGTCTTGCCGACCCCCGAGTCGCCCACCAGCATCACCTGCAGGGAGAGAGGGAGGGAGGGAGGGAGCGAGGGAGGGGCGTCAGGCTCCAGGCTCTGGGAAGGCAGCCCCACTGCAGCCATTACCCCGCTCCATCACAGGAGTGGGCAGCAGATGCTTGAGGGGAAAAAGCACATCTAAGAGCGATGTCCTTGGACTCAGGGGAGGGTGGGGAAGAGGGTGGGAAAGATCCACAGTGGGATTATTCCCCACCCTGCACCATGTCACCAAACTGGAGACACCTTCCCCTGACCGGCACTTATCAGGTCCTTCATGGGGTCACAAACACCCCCTGAAAACCAAGAGATGCCATCTGGGTGACAGGAGCCACCCGTGATGTCCCCAGCACACCCACAAAACACGCCACCATGTGTGGGGCTTTCTGGGAGGGTGACACTGCCCGTGGGGAGACTTCAGGGGGTCCTCAGCCACAAGTGCCAGCTCCAGGGGTGCACTCTGCCCTCACCTTCAGTGGGACCCACACATGCCCACGGCCGGCTGCCCTCCTGGTCCTCCATGGATGCCAAGGGGGCAGCTCCCAGTGGCACCTGCCTCAGTTTCCCTACCCAGCAGCCACCGTGGGCACAGACAGGGCAGGCACATCCTCACCACAAAGCAACCACGGCAGAGCTGAGGCTGCTTCCAAATGCAGCTCCCCAAAACCTCTGCCCACACCAACAGCCCGCCTGCCCCCCAGGGCACTAACCCTGCTCCCCCTGGCAGGATGACACTGACAAACCCGGGACCACGGAGCCGGGCTGTGCCAGCTCCTTCCACACCTGCCGTGGCAGGTTCCCTCTCTCCCAAGGCGCTGCCATCAGCCTTCCACGAGCCATTAACCTGTGACAGGATTTAAATGGCTTTATGGCAGGGACTGCCCTGGGTCACACCGAACCCTCCCAGAAGCTGTCAGAAGTGGCGAATGCCACCACCACTCTGCAGCTCAGCCCTGAGAGGCAGCAGCAGCCCCAGCCACAGGTGTAGCTCGTTTTGGGGCCGGAGGGCACTGCCAAGGAGGACAGGATCTGCCCACGGTGCCCCACACCCCCAGCAGAGCCCCACACTGGTGTCCCACAGGAGCACCAGGCACAGTGGGGTGAGGGCAGCCAGCGCCCACGGGAGTATTGGTGTGAAGCCAAGGGAAGGGGGGCAAAAAAGTAACTTTATTGATTTTTTAAAAAATTTTCCAGACATCTTTTTGGAATAGGTGACCCTCAACAGCAGCTGCTCCCCACTCAGCACCACCAAAGCCTCACCCGGGCCCGCAGAGTGCCCAGAGCCAGGATCCAGCTCCATGCCCAGGACTTGGCCACTGCCTCAGGCAGAGACCAGAAGCCTCAGGAGAGGGGAAAGGGAAGGAGAAAGTTTAATAAACCAGGTTTTTACTGGATACAAAGCAATTTCCGTCTGCCACTGGTTCAAAATCAGCCAGACCATTAGCAGATATTTTGTCTACCCAGTGTGTTTGGGCTTATCCAAGACCCATTTGGCGCACCCTCGTGCCATGGGGACGACCCCCAGGGAAAGCCCCAGCCTGGGCAGGCAGAGGTGAGCTCCAGGAGCTGAGGACCAGTGCAAACACAGAGGTGGCTCCATTTTAAGGAAGCCGTTGAACCATTAATGAAGCTGTATCAGGACCAACCACCTACCGAAGCAACCAAACACATTTCTGGAACGTCCCTCACCAACCCCACATACCGAACCTTAACACCTCCTACCCCACATCCCAGACTTTGACACCGTGACGGCCACACCGACTGCCACAGGCACCAAGCTCTTAACACCACACACCAAGGTGGGACTTGCCACAGCAAACCCGCGTTCTCCAGGCTCAATCCCCCGAGCTCAGCTACAGAGATCTGTGTTAGAAACACAGAGGGGTTTCACCGAGTCGTGGCCTCAACCAAAATCATTAAATGAGCCCCAAAATCACTATGTGAGCCCTAAAATCATCAAATGAGCTCCAAGCTGGGCTTGCATCAGGTCGCATGATGAAGTGGGGAGGAAGCAAATATGTTCGCTCTGTGACTCGCTCGCCAGGATCTGAAGCAGCGAGGAGAAGCCATCTGAGCCCAAAAGGCTGGGGACATCTCAGCAGCAGCCGGAGCGCATTCGGTGCCCCTCGAGGGGTGCCATCACCCTGCTCACAGCCCCGGTTTTTTGTAGGTTAAAGAGGAGCCGGGAGGTTACAGTAACTCCCCGGAGCAGCCTTTGGCCGTCACTTGCACAAGTCCCGCAGCAGCAGCCCCGCTGCCGGGAGCTGTGCAGGCGCAGCCCCCGCCGAGACCCCGACCCGGCGGCTACGGAGGGGAGGGATGCCGGGGCTGGGAGCGAGGGAAGCAGGGATGAAGGGAAGCAGGGATGAAGGGAAGCAGGGATGCCCTCCCGGTCCTGGCCCCCAGCAACTTCGGGGACGCTACACCCGGCCCCGCACCCGCCTGACCCCGCGCTCCCGCAGCCCTCCCCGCTGCCCGCTCCGGCCCCGCACCTTGAAGGCGAGGTCGTAGAACTCCCCGCTGCTACTCAGCGAGGGCCGCCCGGCCGCGGCGCCGCCGTTGCGGGGCAGCTCAGGGGCGGCGGCGGAGCTCCCCCGGGGGGCGGCGGCGGCGCGGCCGGTGCCCTGTGCGGCGGGGGGCAGCGCGGCGGAGGGCGCGGCACCGCCGCCCTTGCTGCGAGCCGCCTTCTTGCGCGACATCCCGGGGCCGGCGCCGCGGCCGCGCCGGGCGCTGGGGGGGCGCGGGAGCCGCCGCCACCGCCCCGCGCCGGCCCCGCCCCGCGCCTCCCCTCCGCCAATGGCAGCGCGCAGAGGGCGGGAGGGGGCGTGGTCTCGCCGCTGGCCCCGCCCCTCCCGCGCCCCGCAGCGCCGGCACCGGGAGGCACCGGGAGGCACCGGGGGGCACCGGGGGGCACCGGGGGGCACCGGGGGAGCGGGGCACACATGGGGCGAGTGGGGGGGGTTTTGGTGGGTCTGTACCCGCGTGAAGGGAGGCGGGAAGGGGGCTCACACCCACTCACCGCGGTGCCCGCTCCCCACGCCGTCCCTGCACACCCCGGCCCCGAGGCGTGGGTACCGTGGGGGCACCGGGAGGCACCTCCGAGGGGTCTGCAGGAGCAAAGGGAACCGCGAATGGGGGGGTCACACCCGCCACGGCGGCACCCGCACCCCGGGGAGCAGCGTGGGATGCCCCGCACACGCCAGCCCCGCACACGCCAGCCCCGCAGCCGGCGTGCACAGCGGGGCTGGGGTGCAGCTCCACAGCCCGGTTTGGGGTCCATCCCACAGCCGGGTGCCCCGCTCGGGTTTGCCACCGGCCGGCACGGTGTGGGGGGGCACTCGAGGCAGCCACAGACCCTCAGCTGCCGGCAGCATCCCTCGAGGGTGTAAGGGTGGAACCGGGTCCAGGCCACGGGGGGACGGAGTGTGGGCTGTGGGACCGGGAGCCCAGGTTCCCCAGTGTGTCTCCGCAACTGGTTTCAGCGAGCAACACTTGGCATCTCTCTCTGCGCATGAATGTCACCTGAGGCACTGGCGGTCTCTCAGCTGGAATTAATGTCTTCAGCTGCGTGTGTGACGCGTTCCAGCAGCACGGCCTCAGCCTGGCTGGGAATGAAGGCCTGGACAGGCACAGTGGGGCAGGAGTGCGATATAAATCACTGTCAGGAGAAGCCAGGCAGGCACATGGTGAAGATGGAATAAGTGACAGCGCTGGCACACGGAGTGACAGCGCTGGCACACGGAGTGACAGCTGACATGGCAGGGATTAGCATCCCGGAGAGCCCGGGGCCACTGCCAGAGCTCGGGTGACAGCCGTGGTGATGGTGAGGGGTCATTCTCACTGTGGGCATGGATGAGATTTTCCCTTTGGGAGCACTTAAATCTATAGTTAATCCCTGTTCAAGAGCCCTGAAGCACCCCGAGGAGGAGGAGCAGGCAGCAGGGTTCTGATGGATTTGACCGTGGACAGGGGAGATGGGCCAGGTCAGGAGCTCCTGTGCATGGTTCCTGGGTGACATCCCCCTTCTACCACCCTGAGTCTTGGGCACGGGCAGGGCTGTCACACGCTCCAGAGAATGCTGAGGAGATCTGGGTCTGCAGCGCTCCTCTGACACAGCTGAGGCTGGAGGAAAAGCTGTCACGGTGGAGGCTCATCATCCCACTCCCCTTCGTGTGCTCTTGATCCTGACAATCCAGCCAGGAGATGGAAGACCTGCCTCAGCAGAGCAGACAGGATGCCACGGTTTTGCACTATAATCTCATTTTCCAGGACAGCTGCAGTCAATAGAGGCTGAGACCTCGGAACAAAGTGCAGTGCTGGAACCATCTGTGGGCTGCAGGTTTTTAACCAGTCCCTAGGCCATGGCCATGGTGCAGCTTTTCCTGGTGGTACCTGCCGGGAGGAAGGGGGTACACAGCCCTGGCACCCCGCACCTTTGAGGCACACTCACCCTGCTGCGCAAGGACTTTGCCCCGCTCTCATCCCCAGTCAGGATGATGGAAATCTCCATCAATAGCCCTGTGCACCGGAGCAAACAAAGCCAGCTGTTTATCGCCACCGCATCAGGGCAACACCGGAGGAGATGGCTCCTTATCGCCGGCAGCAGCCGGGAAGCGCGCCTGGATAACTCTGCCTGTACCAAAGGTCGTGTGCTCCGGTGGCTGCCACAGGGCTGATCCCCGCTGCCCCCAGCCCCCAAACCGAGCCTCGGCAGAGCTCGGAGCACGGCGGCGAGCAGCATCTCCAGCAAGTTTCTCTCCTGTGTGAGGAGGAAAGGCGTGTGCAGAGACACAGCCTGCTCAGAATCGCAGTCACGCCTGGAGATGTTGCTCCTCATAGAGTTACAGGAACTAATCAGATAACGGCAGCTGAACTAAGGGGGATATATTTGCTAAAAATAGCTTAATGGAACAACAGATGCCTGGAGATACGGCGTGCCTCAGGGAAGCAGGGCTGCGGCATCTGGCAGGGCTCTGAGCAGGGCTGGCCATGCTGGTGGCTGGCTGGTACTTTGAGACATCTACATATATGTAAATTTGTTCTTAAACGCAGAAAAGCAGCTTGTCCCCATCAGGGTGGTCAACCCAAGAGAGTTGTTGTGCTGCTGTATAAATGTGAGCACAGAGAGGCAGATGGTGCCACCAGTGCCACCTGTGCCAGCAGCCATGGGATGGCACCTGCCTTTTGCCCAGCCACCCCTGCTGGGGAACAGAGCTCTGCACAGGGCTGGAGACACCAGGAGCCCACCTGGGGCCGAGAGCCGTGCTCTGCCCAGCTGCTCTGCACAAACACTGCACTTCAGGGCTTTAAATCTGGCTGTTTACTTTGGCATGGAACTTCGCAGGGTTCTGTGTGCCAGAAGTTCCATGCCGTGCTCAGAGCCAAGCAAGATATTTCGGTGTGAGGCCATCCCTCCCTCCCTCCTCCCTCTGCTCCAGGTTGTTCCAAAGCTGGCTCGTGCCACAGCTGCCCCCACGCTCCCTGGCCTTGGCTGCTCCATGCCCTGGGCCCGGCGGGGCTGTGTCCATCCCTGCCTCTCCTGGCAGCCTGGGAGCCTGCCCAGCCTGCTCTCCTCCTGATCCCAGCTCCTGGTGCCAGCTTGGATGGAGCAGAGCCGTTTCCCCAGCAGGCAAGGCAGGCTGCAAGGACGAGCTATTCCCATCAGGCACGATGTCAGCTGTGCCAGCTTGGAAGATATTCATCTTCCTTGCATGGTGACTGCAGGAGGAATGGTGCAGGCTCTTTCCATGTGCTGCTCGTTGTGCCTCTGCTGTCACCTGCTGCAGTGCCACCAGCTGAGGGTTGGGGGCTTCCTTGTCTCTCTGTGCTGGGCTCTGGTGAGGCTTCACCTCAAATCCTGGGGTCGGTTTTGGACCCTTCATGACATGGAAGTCCTGGAGTGTGTCCAGAGAAGGGAACGGGGCTGGGGAAGGGGCTGGAGCACCAGGAGCTGCTGAGGGAGCTGGGAAAGGGGCTCAGCCTGGAGCAAAGGAGGCTCAGGGGGGACCTTGTGGCTCTGTACAAGTCCCTGACAGGAGCGGGCAGCCAGGGAGGTTGGGCTCTGCTCCCAGGGGACAGGACAAGAGAAACGGCCTCAAGCTGTGCCAGGGGAGGTTCAGGTTGGATATGTGGAAGAATTTCCTCCTGGAAAGGACTGTCCAGCCTTGGCACAGCTGCCCAGGGCAGTTTTGGAGTCCCCATCCCTGGAGGGATTTAAAAGCTGTGTGGATGTGGCACCTGGGGACATGGGTTAGTGGTGGCTCTGACAGTGATGAGGAAGAGTTGAACTGGATGGACTTCAAGGCCTCTTCCAACCTAAACCATTCTGTGACTCTCCCAATCACATGTACCTCTGCCAGCTCTTCCCACTCCCTGCTCTGCTCCAGGTCCTTTGCCAAGGGCACACACAGCTCTGGCTCCAGAGTGGCTGTAGAGGAAGAGCCTGAAGGCAGCAGGCATCACTTGGGCAGGAGGTGTGGGAGGGCAGCCGGGGGCTCGTGGGGCTGACGGGAAAACAGAGGGAGCTCAGTTTCATGCTACAGAGGAGCAGATATCGCCCAAAGATGTCAGACAGAGGGGACAGCCCTGCTGCAGCCAGCACATCCCCGTGGAGGGGCACAGGGAAGCAGAGGGTGTGGGACACGGCTGGAGTTAGATCCCAGCTCCCTGCCAGGCGCAGCGGGTACGGCCTCTGCTGCCTTGGGAAGGGCCCAGCCCACGCAGCACGGAGCAGGCACCGTTCCCTCCCTCGCCAGTTATTGTTCTTCCCATCGCTCACTTACCTCTGAACACTTCAATCTCATTGCCTTTGTCAGTGTCGCTGGCTTTTAATTGAAATTCCTCAGACATCTCCTCATCAGCGCAGCCCATCAGTGAGTTTTGTGTGGGAAGTCATTGTTTTCCTTTTGCAGCTGTGAAAGTTTAGTTCCAGCGTTTTGCTCAGAGACTGCTTTTGTCTCTTCCCTTTCTTACACTGCCAAGCCCAATCTTACAATTGCAACCTCTTTCCTTTGTCTGGATATTTCATTTTCCATCTCTTCTCCACAGAGTCCCTGTGGTTCCATCTCAGGCTCTTCCACTTCTCTGGCCCATCCTGAGGGGCAGCTCCCACCTGTGGCTCCCTTCAGACATTGCCAATGTATTTCTTGCAAAGCACTCAGGAGGTTTGGAGAGCCCAGCCTGTTACTAACACTTTACTGCTTGGTGTTCAAATCTGTAAGAGCAGCATCCAGCTCCCCGGGAGGGTTTGGACACCATGGAGCTGGGCAGACACTGAGGTCTCAACACGTGCAGCCCAGGGGCAGAGCCTGAGCCCTCCTTTCCCCACCGAACTGCCCCCATTAGCCCCTTCTCCGTCTCCAAAAGGCAAAGGCAGGCAATGAAAACGTCTTTCCCAGCATGCTCAACCCCAACAGTGTTCAAGAGGAGGACCCACACTGGCAGCAAAACCATGGGCAACGGGAGGATGGGATGGGGTCTCAACCCCCAGTGCCAAGCCAAGGGGGCTCAGTCCCCTCCCCTGGAGCAGAGCTTTTCTGTAATGCCTGGCATGTCCCCATGGGCATCCCCAGGGAACCTTGGTGCCCCCTCCCACGCATAAAAGGGTAATTGTGCCAGGTCCTAATGAGCCTGCACTGAGCTAAGGCCGGGAAATTAATTTTTCTTGTGCCAAGACAGACATGAGCCAAAGTTTCAGGAACAGAGGGCTGAGTGCAGGGAGGTCCCCAGCTCAGCAGTCACCCACGAGGACTTTGAGACAGGATGAAGAATTGGATGTTCAAAAGGCCTTTGAAACAGAGGGAGGGCAGAGCAAATGCCCAACCTCCCTAATATGAGGTATTTTTAGGCTATTTTGTATATTTTAGATGCTTTTCAGACATGCCTCGGCGGCATCAAATATTTTAGGAATATAATACCTCAGCTTGGAAATATCTGAGGTATTTTGTAGCTGTATACAGACACATCCTGAGACAGGGAAGGGTTAGACCATGGGTGTAGTTTCAAAAGCAAGGGTGTAAATGTCACATGTGCCTCTGTTATCCACGCACACTTGGCCATTTCCATCCCAAGATGATTCTCACCAGTCAGACCATGGCTGGAGCACGAGCCCAACTGGTGGTCCTGAGCCTGGCACTGCCTGTGGAGCCACCACAGCAGAGCCCAGGGAGCTGGAGCAAATAAATCCCTGAAAACCCTCATCTTTGGAAATTAGTCGGCACTGCAGAGCTTGAGAGCTCCCATGGGCCAGCCCTGGGATGTGAGCAGTACTCTGGGCCCTTGTAAAACAATAAACAGTGGTAATGAGCAGCATGGAAATGTGCAGAGGCTCGTAAAGCTGCTGCTCTGGAGAATAAGTCACCCGCTAAGGGCCAGCTGGGAAGAAGCTCCCGATGAATCGAGTGGATGTCTGGCTGCCTGTGCAGTAGCAGCACTTGCTGAGGGTCTGTTAGTGGGCACTTCCCGTGGGAGGAAAAGTAAATCCACCTCCTGAGTGGGTGGACCAAGGGAGCAGCAGGACCCTCTGATGAGGAGCGGGGCTCCCGCTCACCAGGGGACATGCAAATGAGTGCCCGCATGTGCTCAGACGTTCATCACAGCTAATTGGTGGCAGATGGCTGATGAGACACGGGTGGGATCCATCAGCCTCAGGATCAACAGCTTTTGTCTTTGTGCTCTGACACACCTGAGGTGACATTCCCAATCTGAATGTGAGCCAGTGGCGCTGCTCCAGGTAATTAACAATCTGGATGATGATAATGATGTCGCTCTAGGTTTTAAGGCTGTTTGTTACTATTTTCCAAGGAAGGCTGGACATTTCCCCTTAGCAAAAAATCGAGGGCGTTCAGGCAATTAGCTTTTATTTCAAATGACAATGTGTGAGTGGCATAGCGAGCCCGGTGCCAGGCGCTTCCAGGCACTCAGAGCTCTGCAGGGCAATCAGCTTCTTAACTCCTCATTTAACCCTGCTCTCCGTCAGCGGGAAGCCGTTCCCCTTGTCCTTTAAAAGCCGTGTGGATGTGGCACTTGGGGACATGGGTTGGAGGTGGCATTGATAGTGCTGGGGGAGCAGTTGGACTGGGTGGTCTTGGAAGGTTTTTCCAACCCACCGGATTCTGCGATTCCGTGATTCCAGGGCTCGTTCCGGGTCTTTTCCCGGTCTCTATCCCGGAGGCGGTGCTAGAGGGCGCCCGGGGCCCGTGAACCGGCACCGGGAGCGGGGTGAGCCCGCCGGGTCCGGGGGCTCGGGGCCGGTGGCAGCTCCTGGATCTACCTGCTGCCATGGGGGTGATGATTGGAGTTGGGGGACGGGAATATGGGGGGGAGCAGGAGCCAGGACTGGGTGATGGAGATGGTCCCTGTGGGGGTCACTGCTCAGACACCACGATGTCATTGCCCCATCCCTGAGGGGATTTAACAGACGCGTGGATGTGGCACTTGGGGACACGGGTTAGTGGTGGGCTTGGCAGTGCAGGGCGAATGGTTGGACTCGTTGGTCTTGGAGATCTTTTCCTAGCTGAACAATTCCATGATTCTATGATCATGCAAGAAAGGGGGGCACAAAATGCAGCCACAGAACAACAACTTGCAGGGATGGATACAACCACTTCCTCCCAGGAGAAACAGGGATCCTCAGCTCCTCTGGGATACCTGTATCCCATTCCCCCCTGGAGAGCTCTTCTCCAGACACTTGCTAAGCACAAGCCGTGCTACTTCCACCAGGTGAGAGTCCTTTCTAAGCAGGGAAATCACAGCAAATGGAGCTGTTACTATGGCCATATGGAAATACAGCTGCTCTCCAAGGGCCCACAGCTCTTGGCAAGGGAGCAGAGAGGTCAAGAGGGGCATTTTCCCTGCCTTTTGCAAGACACACACAAGGTACAGTGGATGGGTGCTGCTGGGGCAGAAGGCTCCCTGTCCTGGCTCAGCCATTCTGGCTCCAATCCAATCTCCACCTGCACAGAGTTTCCCCTCCATGGGCCACTAACACCCCTGGATAAGGAGGTTTCTGCACTGGCTGCTCATGGACCTGGCACTGCAGGAGCCAAAGCAGGTTTGATGTGCCCAAATAGGTGTTGTCCGGGGGCGGGAGGGGGGATGCTGCAGGGTCCCAGCGCTGGCCAAAGCCGTCTGTGGTGTTTTTGGGATCTGTGGAGGACCCGGGGACAGCAGGGACATTCCTGGTCAGCCGCAGCCCCGTCACGTTTTGCTGAGCACAGTGTGTCTGTGATGTGCTGGGTGCCTGCATGCAGGACGGGGGGATGGGAAGAATTAACACCCTCTTCACTGGGGTTTTAATTCTGCTTCAAGTAAACAGTGTTGAGAAACTCTCCTGTTCCTGCCAGTGGGAGGAACCAGCAGAATCCCTTCCCCACAACGAGCCATTCCCAGCCTCGCAGTGAGCAGCAGCCTCCCAACCCCAGAGTGCATTTTCCATTTCCATCATTTTCTGCAGCTGCTGTTTTAAAACCCATCCCAGCGCAGCGACAAGACTTTCCCCCAAGATCAAAAATCGTGATTTGATGTGAACAAATTATTTTCTTGCCACTATGTCGAGGTTTGCTCTCTTCTTGCACACTCACTCGAGTATTTCTTTGCTCATTGTCCTCATTACAACTTGGCAGCCCTGGCTTTTGGGGGAGAGCCCTTAACTTCATTCCATCAGCTGGATTCCATTAGCCAGCTAATCTACTGATTACAATCCACACACAGGATATTTTCTCCTTGCTGTTATCTGAAAAAATATGGGCATCAGTACAAAAGAAAGAGGAAAAAAAACCCTAGAAAAAGCAATTTACAATAGAGGGAACGGAAATAAATATATCGTAGTCACATGAGGAAGTAGTAACCACAGAGCTATTTTGGGCACAATACATCATGCAAAGGATGATGTGTCTTTCAAGCGCATTTCAAGCCCAAAATTCAAGGCACAAAATGTTTTTGGAAAGTAAATGCTCACATACATTAAGCACCATGCCAAGGAGTGGGGTTGGATGCTGTCAGGCTTTGCATTTCAGGTTTGCTCAGGGTTTGCATACAGGAAGCCAGAGCCTCAGCAGGACAATCCCACAGCTAAAACCACACAGGTGCTGATGGATTCTGCTGGATCAGGACCGTCCTGGATCAATCTCACTGGGTAGAGCTAGAGGTGGGGTCTTTTCCAACTTAAATGATTCTGAGATTCATAACCCACAGTGGATGCACACCCAGCGCTGGTGGGTCAGTCCCTTGTTCCCTAGAGAATTGCATGTGCCCAAAATCACAAGTGCCTTAAAAGATCCTTACATGATTCAAAACCAAACTGTCACCTTGGCTGACCTTCCTGTGTCCTGAGTAAACATGGTACATGTGAAACACCAACAGATTAGGGTGCAATAATCAGCTGTCACAGCTGTTCCATCCCTTCCAAATGGGGCCAGGGCTCGTTTGGGGAATATGCCCTCTGTAATGATGCTTCCTTTGGTTGTATGGAGATTTTATTTTCGTTATATGTTTTAATCACTTTAAATCAGAAATAATTCAGATCCCCGAGGAGCTGTTGTGGGATGATGGATTGATCTCACCAGGTGCGAGCCACAGCCAGTGCAGGGTGAAAGTGACATTGAAACCTGATCGATTTGCTATGTTTAATGGTTTAAAAAAAAAAAAATGCACTGGAAAGTACCTGCCTTTTTCCAAGGTACCCGAGTTACCTGCTGTGCTGGAGGCGTGTAACACACCCCGTACCCTGCAGCTCTTACTCCATCCCACAGTCCTTGGGAATGGGCACCAGCCACGGGAGCGGAGTGCCGAGAGCCTTCGGGGAGGGCTCAGGCGGGTGCTGGTGCCCAGTGCCCTGTGTGCCCAGGCGGGGAAGCCCCCCCGGCATTGTGAGACAATTCCCTGCTGCACTGTCTGCCCCGCCCGGTGTCTGAACTGCCCCCCACGGGAATAACCCTTGTTTCCCGGGATTCTCCTGTCCCGGGGATGTTCACGTTCCCCGAGATGCCGCTGCTGCCTGGGATGCTTCTGTCCTTAGGATGCCCGTACTCCCCGGCATGGCCCCTGTCTCCCGGGATGCTCCTTTCCCACGGGATCCCCCTGTTCCTAGCACACCCCTTCCCCAGGGGATCCCCCTGTTCCCGGGACACCCCCGTCCCCCGAGATCCCGCTTGCCCTCCGGGACACTCCTTTCCCACGGGATCCTCCTGCTTCCGGGACCCGTGTGCTGTCCCAATGCCCCAAGACACCCCTTGTCCCCCGTGCCCCCCGGCACCCCCTACCCGGGAGCCGCGCGGTGCCGGGCCGGAGCGGGGGCGGCCCGGGCTGGAGCGGGGCTGGAGCGGCGCCGTGTTTCCGCCGGGCGGGAGGCGGAGCGGGGGCGGCCGCGGCCGGGCGGAGCAGCAGAGCCGAGCGGCGCCGGGCCGGGCCGGGGCTGTCAGCGCGGCGAGCGGGGCCCCAGCGGGCCGGGCCATGGCGGGCGGGCGCTGAGGCGGCGGAGCGCGGCGGGGCGGGCGGCCGGGGCGGCGGCGGCGCGCCGGGGCCATGCCATGCCCGTAGGGAGAGATGCCTTTGGGAAATGGAGACACTGGAGCACAGCGCAAACATGGCGCCCCCGCGGCGCGGCTGCCGCTGCCGGGCTGGTGCCTGCTCTGCTCGCTGCTGTGCGGGGGGCTCGCCGCGACCCCGGCCCCCGCCTGCCGGCCCTGCGCCCCGGGCTGTGCCTGCGCCGCGCCCGCCTGCGCCGTCAACTGCTCGGGCCGCGGCATGGAGCGCCCGGCGGCCGCCGTGCCCCCCGCCGCCACCGCGCTGTGAGTACCGGGCACGCTGGGCACGGGCGGGGGGCGAGGGCCCGGCGCGGCCCGGGGGATGCGCGGTGCCGCCGGCCGAGCCCGGGGAGCGGCCCAGAGCGGGAGCTGGATAGCCCCGGTGTCCCGCCGCGGGGGATGGAGCGGGAGTTATGTGCCGGGAGTTTGGTTCGGGAGGTTCTTGGGGAGTAACAGGAGGAGGGTGTGCGGGAGCGAGCGGTTGGATGGGGGTTGAACGCTCCTTAAAGCAAATCCGAAAGACGCAACTAACAAGTAACAAACATTTCTCCGTGGAAGCGCTGGGATGGAATGACAGATGTGTTTGTGTGTAGATGCTGGCGTTGTTTTGGGTAGATCAATCAGGCGTGTTCCGTGGAGGGGCACGGGAATGGTCCATGTGCTCTGTCACTGAGATAAACTTACTGCATGACGCAAAAAACAGACGTAGGGGAAAAGTTTGGTTTTCCGTAGGGAGCAACTTTTCAGTTCTTGACGAGACAAAAGCTTGGAGTGATTCATATAAGAGAGATGACGTGGGGCCCGGCACGGTGGATGGATCTCACATGAACTAATTTCTGGTGGTATTTCACTGCATTAAGGGTCTGCTTTTCTATTCGGATATTCTTAAGTAAGCTTTCACTTTTTAGTGTCAATACAGAGATACTGCAGAAGTTGTGGAGTACCACAGTAAACATACATTGTAGCTTTTGCAGGCTGGACTAACTTCAGGAAAATGTGCACATCTCTAAATTCAGCAGCCAAGGTGTTTTCCAGCTCTTTTCTTACTAGATACATTTAGACTTTTGCAAACAAACCAGCCATTGTTTGTTGCAGAAAGTCCCTAACTGGAAAAGACTGGTTTTTATTAAGGAGGTTCTGGATTTGTGTTACCTGTTGTTGGTTTGAGATGGGGATCTGCAGCTCCCGAGGCTGTGACAGAGGTGGAACCTGCCAGCTCCTCGCTGGTCACTGTAGAGCAGCCTCCTGAAGGCTGTGATGACCAGTCCTTCATTTGGCTTTTTGAAGATTTGGGGCTATTACAACGTGTTTCTGTGATTATTAATTTTGGTAGTAAGTGTTTGAGACTATGTTATTGTTGTTCAGAGGCGCTGAGTTGTGAAAGCTCCCAGAATGTTTTGGATTAGATGTTGTGCAGTGACAGATGGAAGTGGGACGTAAAGCTCTTGCAGGTGAACAAAACCATGGGAAGGGGAAATCTACTGGAGCAATGGATAGTGTTAATGGCACCATGTTCTGATTCCAGAAGTGTTTGGGTAGGGCACAGAACTGTGCTCTGCCGAGGGCTGGTTGTATTAGGAATTTAGGCTGTAGAGTCGTCTTTGTCAGGCAGCTCATCACTGCGTGTGCAACTGTGTGTGCTGGTCCTGTTCTGAGGGCTGGGTAAGATGTGCTGAAGTGGGTTTCTTTCAAGTTTACTGCCCTGTTTGGCCTCCTGATGATGGCAGAGAATGCAGGTGTGTACTCACTCTGTTATTATAACCATGAAGAATTTAAAGATTCATTTCACTGTGATGAGAGTGACTCTGGCTCATGGCGCAGTGAGGTTATGCAAGTGGTTTTGCCTATTCATTTCACATTCCCTGTGTTGAACACTGACAGATAAATAAAGTTTATCTATTCTCTCATTAGAGGAAAAATTATTTTTTAATATCTCAACAACCCCTTTCTAAAAAAATGAATTATTTTGAAATGAAAGCAGCCTTTAGGAAGGCCAAATTCTGAAAATTCCCAACACCAAAATTCCCGGACCCTGCTCAGGTGTGTGCTCGCAGCTGCACTCAGCAACTGTGCTTCCATATTTCTGGCTGTAGAAGTGAGGCCTAGGAAATGAATTCCTCTTGTATCCGACGTTTTAGACAGAGCAGCTTTGAGGAAATAAATGCCAACTGCGGCCGCACTGTTACCAGGAGCACAGGGAAATATCCCATCCAAAGAATCACTAAGGAAATGGGCTCTGCTGCTCGCAGACACCACATACCTCGCTGGAAGCAGTCTCCAGGCAGACCGAATGGGAATATTGGCCCCTTCCCATCGCCAGAGTCAGGTTCTTGAAGTGTAACGCAAAGTCTGGCTGGAACCAGGAGCAAAGTCTGTTTTTCCAAATAATCCGCAGTGCTCAACATGTAAAACTGAACTTGAGGAGCAACGCGCTTCAAGTGGCAGCATTTGCACTTCTGAGCCCCTCCGAGGGGCTCCATCCGAGGAATGCTCTGATCCATCTCTTTCCAAGTGCTTTGCTCTCAGCGCTACCGGATTTTGTTGTGCATTTATTTGAGCCTGAGCTTTTTCTTGAGCTTTCATCGCTTATTTCATTCCTCAACTGGAAATCACCCTCACCAAAATTTTCTGACTTCCCCTTGCAAATACTGCTTCTTTCTGACACATCTTCAGTGTCATGGCAGGTTTGAAGTGGAAATTAGAATCTCGATGTAAAAGGACGAGAGTTGAAACTTCCTTTATTTTCCCCTCATTAGCATGGATTAGTATTTGTGGATGGATGAGAAGGAGAAGCTGGGAGCAGAGAAGCTCTGCTATTGTCAGGCTCCTGCAGAAGCAGGTTTGGGGGTCAGAACTTTCATCCAAAACCAAGTGGGGTTTTTTGTGGCTTTGGCAGTGAGCCCTGGGGTTGCACTGCCCAGCCGGTGACTTCACCTAAACAAACCTTAAAATAAACAGATCCTGTGACTCAGGAACCTGGAGTCTGTGATATTTTAAATTTCAAGAGTCAGCAACGATTGGTAGATTTTGATATTACTACATGATACAGGGAAAGCCTGTTCGAGGCTTGAGGTGTCTTCAAAAGCTATCAGGGAAGAAAAATTCCACTTTAAATTAAAATCTAATTCAGGTAAACCCACAGGCAGTGGAGTGTCTGTACAGTAGTGTCCAGGCCACAAAAGCAAAATAGCTCTATTGCTGTTCCTAGAAAAAATTGAGACAGCCTGGAATGTCATTCTTATAGGAAGCCATATCCCAGTGAAAACAAGGCTGCATTTCTCTTTTGTAAGAAATTTTGGAGGGGGAAAAGGGCCCAAATGAGGTGCTAGATAAATATTTTGCCAATGAGATTCCTTCAGCCTGTGGAAGGGACCAGTCCCATAAGCAACTTGTAGCTATAGTTTGAGTATGAACAAGGGGGCGATTCTGTGGTGGTGTATCAGAGCAGAATGGGCTCTGGTGTTAGAGAGGGCTGGGTTGTTTATTGTGCTCCTTCCTAAAGCTTCAGAGAAGTCTCAGTGCTGTTCCCATGACCGAGAAACTTTTTAAAAAACTTTGGGTTTTTTTTGGTGATGTTTCAAAGTGTATTAAGAAAAATGTCCAGCTCAGGAAGAGCAGGCATCCACCAGAGAGGCGGATTTGAAGGTGTTCCTGCTCTGTGCAAAAGTTGCAATTAAATAATCCCGAGCAGCATCAACATGTATCGTTTTCGTGATCCGCAGTGTGGTGCAGCCATATCTACAAACCCTGCAAGTGACAAAACCCCACATGTTAAAGAATTGTGATTAAACATTTTGGAGCCTCACAGGGCAGGACGAGCTGCTGGTGGAACCTTCTGGGGTTCCTCTGACACCTGGTGTGTTTTTTCCTGTGCACTGTTTGCACTGATTTTTCCCTGTATTTCCTGAAATTTTTAAGTTTCCTGGTGGTGTTTTTCTCTGTGTTGCTTCTTCCTTGTTGGAGTGAAAGTGAGGGCTGATCCTGCTCTTCTCCTGCTGGCAAGCCCCTGGCAGGTCTCATGTGTTTCACTCAGCTGCTTTCATTCTGCTCTCACAAAGAGTGGATTTAAAAGAAAACCACTCACTCAGAAGGTAGAACTCATATGGTTTGTTAATGCTTCTCTGCCTTTCATCCCGTTTAATGAGATTCCTTGTTTTATCTCTTGTCATGCCGTGTTTTCCACACTGTGGTTTCCATAACGCGTCTCTGCGTCATCCTTTCTCTGTTTCTCCAAGCTTTGTTGTCCTTTGATTGATTGTTGCAGTTCAGCTTGATTTTGTATTTTATTTACTCCATATGTCCCCAGACATTTATCTGAGTTGTAATAAGTGAATAACAAAGTGAGCAGGGGAAGCAGAACAGCTCGGGAGCAAAGCTGTGCATTCCAGTGCCAGGGTGGAGCGGGCTGGGAGCTGCTTGGATCTTGCTTTTGATGTGAGCAGAGTGCATGGAGGAGTGTGGGGAATAGGGTGGGTTTTGGGGGACATAGCACTTGTGAATTAGTCCCTCCACGGCCAAAAGCTTGATTTTACGCAGTCGCTGTCAGGCTCAAGAGAAAATTTCCCATCTCTTCCCCAGTGGAAAGTTGGCAGCTCCGCTCCCAGGCTGTGCTTACGGTGCTATTGCTGTTCAGAGGAATGGCTGCTGCTGCTCATCAGTCCTCCCTTTTCTGCCCCCACATCAAACCACCCTTCTCTCCCACCCCACCATCCCACCCTTCTGTCCCTCCCTTGCTGAAATGTGGCTCCAAGGCTGGAAAGCCGCAGTGGCTACGGAGCTGCTGGCCACGCTCCCCTTCAGCTGCTGCCGCCTGCACGGACAAGCTCTGCTGAAGGTCACTGCCTGTCCCAAAGGAGGGTGAGGGTGTCCCATCCGACCTCTCCAGCCCTTATTTCTCAGCCTTACTTGGCAGTAAAGAATGAGCCTGTTTGTTATATTGAATCACTGTTCTTTGCTTAGATACTGAAGTGAAGTTGGCATCTCTGTTTGCCAAAACTAAAAATGTCAATTGAAACATAATGATAGTTTTTTACTTTGCAAAGAGCACAAAAAGGAAAACTCATGTGCTTGCTGCCATTCACGTTTATTTAAAGGATAGCTGTCATCAGGAAGAGCATCAACAACGTGCAGTGTATTATAGGAACCGTGACTATTCTGTCATAGAATCACAGAATCCTGGAATAGTTTAGGTGGGAAAGGATCTTAAAGATCATCTCATTTCACTCCTCTGCTATTGGCAGGGACATTTTCCTTTAGACCAAGTTGCTCCAAGCCCCATTCAATCTGGCCTTGGACACTTCAGTGATCCATGGGCAGCCACAGCTTCTCTGAGCAGCCTTTGCCAGGGCCTCTCCACCATCACAGGGAGGAATTTTTTCCATATATCTAACCTCAGTTTTTCCTCTTTCAGTATGAACCCATTCCCACATGTCCTATCACTACAGTTCCTGATGAACAGTCCCTCTCTGGCTTCCCTGTAGCTCTTTCAGATACTGGAAGGTGCTATGAGCTCTCCATGCAACCTTCTCCTCTCCAGGCTGAACTTCCTCAGCTTTCCAGCTCTTCCCTTTCCCTCAAAAGATCACATCCTTTTTGATAATGTGCAGATAAGCAAAACACAGATAATTAAAACAAAGTGTGATATTCCTCAGGCAGCTGTTTCTACTGCATTAACAGCAAAATAGTTGCCCTCAGGTTAGGAACAGGTAAATCTCTTTGGCTTCCTGGCATCAGTCCTTGGAAAAACCTCACTAAGCTGAGCTTGGCGGTGAAGTTTCAGACGTGGCATATGGTCCTGTGTAATTCTGTTTAACCTACTGTCATGCTGAATGTAATTAGCAGCCCGTAGTAAGGGATTGTGATAGGCTGGGTTGGTGACAGGACTTGATGTTCATTCACTCTGTGGTAACGGATCTCCCACCTACGGCATTTGTGGGCGTTGGAGTGTGGCCCTGCTGTACCTGCAGGCTGGGGCTGTGGGTGCCCTCTGGCAGTGCAGGGTTGGGAGCCGGTGGGATCCTCTTTTCTCACTGCAGTTGTGTTGGCAGATGCTCTGAAGGACCATCGGGACAGGGCTGTGCTCGCTCTCCCAGCAGTCACAGCAGCTCGTTTCTGACGAGCCTGCAGGACAATCTGGAGTGACACGGATTCTGGATCCAAGCCACGACTCAGCCAGCCTGTTCCTATTCATCTGAAATTGTCCCTGGCCACCACACCATGGCCTTGTTTCTCCTGGTGACAGCTGGGCAGCTGGTTTTCTGTCAGCCTGTACATGCAGCTCCTTGTGTGGAGAAGCACGCTGGGCTCTGTGCGGTGCAATTTGTGTGTGTGTGATGTAGTCACAGGGTCTAATCACTGCTTTGAAAGGGACATTTCCAGGGAGGGGTTTGTAGCCCTCCCAGAGCCGGTGCCCACCTCCTTGGACAGACCTTCTTGTCCTTTAAAGAGCTACAGGAGAGGGGAGAAGGACTTGTGATGAGGGCATGGAGTGCCAGGACAAGGGGGAATGGCTTCCCACTGCCAGAGGGCAGGGATAGATGGGATATTGGGAGGAAATTGTTCCCTGTGAGGTTGCCTGGGGAAGCTGGAAGTGTCCAAGGCTAGGCTGGACAGGGCTTGGAGCACCTGGGGGTAGTGGAAGGTGTCCCTGCCCATGGCAGGGGGTGGCACTGGATGAGCTTTAATCCAACCCAGTCCCATCCAACCCAGACCGTTCGGTGATTCCCTGGTTCTGTGGTACTTGCAGATCCCCAGCAATGGCCTCCTCACAGCTCCATTGCAACATCCCCTGGCAGCACCTCAGCCCTGGCTCCCACAGGATCTGTGCTGCTGCTCTGGGCTCCTCTGGCAGGGACAGGACCTACGCAGATCCAGAGGCAAAGGAGCAGTTTTCCCTGCAGGGACAGGCAGCGACGCCTCTCCTTCCTCCCTCTGGTCTGATGGCTTGCATGGGATCCTGTGAACCCTTTCCCAGCTGGTCGGGGGCTCTGGTCCTGCTGGGAATGGGTTAAACGGGCTCCATGGTCCGGGAGCGGTGGGAGTGGTGCTCTAAAAAGAGGACCCAGGGTGTGGGTTGAGTCCTCCGGAGGGAGGAACCCGAGGAACAGCTAAGCCTGGGAAAGCAGAGCCCAGCCGGATTGTGTTGGCCAAAGCTGAGCGTTTCTCTCTCAAACCACGCCTCGGGAAGGGGGTGGAGTGAGGCCGGGCTGGAGCTGCGGATTTTGGTTTAGGGCAGGTTGGTGAAAGCGTCTGTGTCCTGTCCCGGGAGATTCTTGCACTGACACAGCCCCAGGGTGGTGAGCTGGGGGTATGATCCCTTGATCCCTAAAACTGTGATGGGAGCACGTGAATCCCTGTGAGAGCTGGGGAAAAAAATCCCGTGATCATTTTTTTCTTTTCTTTTTTTGGTGTATTTTTGTAGTGCAAAAACGTTGCTTGAAGAAGCACTACAGAAGTGCCTATTTTTGTTCCTCTCTGTTCACCCGCTCGCCTCACAGCTGGCTGGATGTGTGTTAGGGGTTGAATGCAGCCTTTCCACATGTGGCTTGGAAATTGCAGCTGTTCCATTCCTGTCTCTGCTGCCGGTGCTCCCATATGCCACATTTCCAAGAGCAGGATGCTCATCCTGGCACAGGGGCCTTGGGCTGTGCACGGGGGCCCTGTGCGGCATTGCAGCTCTTGGGTGTTTGAGTGGGGCTGTTAGGAGAGATGTCAAACAAGCTTTCCCTTGCAGAGGATGTTCATGGCCCCAGTGTGCAGCCCAGGGCTGGCACCCAGCATCCTGCTGGCAGTGGGACCAGCCCTGTCACACTGGGAATGTTCACGGGTTTTCCCTCCTGGGTTGCTCCTGTGCTGGCCCTTCCATGGGCAGGGGCTGTGTGGCTGTTTGGGAGCACAGGGAACCATCCAGCCATGCTCTGCAGCCAGTGCCAGGCTCTCTGTGGGGTGATAAGAACAATAATCACGGGCCCCATTCCATGCCACGTGCTCCCAGCACAGTGCGTGTGCCACATTTCCTCTCTTGGGTCTTGGAGAGCTGAGGGAACAGCTGGAAACCACAATGGGATGCAGAGTGGAGCCTCTAAGAAAAGTGTTGCAGCCACATTCCCTTCTCTTTGCTGTGCTTTCTACTCCCTCAGACACCTCTGCTTAAGTTATGTTGTTTCACCAAAAGAGGAGTGGGACAGGGTTTTTAGGATGGTGACTGCCTTGTCGCCCCCAGACAGATCCCAGGGACACAGGGGACCTGGTGAAAGGCTCTGAGCCCTGGCAGAGCCTGTGCAGACAGTGTCATGCTTCTGGGAGTGCAGAGCCAGCCCTCAGCAGAGTTGGGTTTCACCCCTCCCCAGATGAAAAAGGTTTGGAAAGCTTTCTGGAAAGAGTGAGTTTGCAAAGGAGGAGTTTGGATATGGAAAGAGCAATGAACTGGCACCTTTCATGTTTCATATTGCTGCACCAGCTCTGGGATCTCACAGATTGGTGCAGGCACCGTGAAAGGGCAGCTCTTCCCTGAGACCTGCATGTGATCCAGGCAATCCTGCGAAAGCATCAGCTTGGAATATGGGCACTTGCCTTTGAGGTTGGCTGCTGCCATTCCAGTCTCCTAAATGATTCCAGCAGGATGCACAGTGACTCCTCAGTGATTTGTGTCACAGAACTGCCCTCGCACCTAAGCAAAGCACAATTTAGAAGAAATCTTCTATTCCCTAAAGCAAAACACAGTGTTCATCTGAAATGTGATGCAGAGTGATTCCCTGGGAGAAGAGTTTCCACTGGAAAATATCTTGGCTCCCGACCAACACTTTGTGAAGCAGTTGTTGAGGACAGCTCCTTATTGCTACCTGGGTGATTTTCTGGAGGAGGACTGTTAACATAAGCAGGAGTTGGTGAAGCCATTAGTCAGGATCCCATCTCAGCTCCTTCACTACACAGCAAAAAGAAGATTCCCTGTCCTCCCAGACTCTGGAGACGACTGCAAGTAGAGAGCCACTGCCATGAGCAGAGTGGCGTTGGCCAGAGATTCATAAGTAATGAATTAAATCTGTGCAGAGCAAAGGTTTCTATCAGAGTGTGGGAACATTATTTTACTCCTACGGAGGGAAAACATGAAGTCAGTGGCTTTATAGACTGAGCTCTGTGACCTCTGATTGCATGGATCGGTGCAAAGTTTGGATCAGAAGTCTTAAAAAAATTAGTGTAGACAAAACTGAGGTGGGAAAACAAAGGCTAGATGAGGCCAAGGGTTAGCCTTTGTTAGTCCCTGAGTTGTGTTAAGAAAATTCACTGTAGCTGGTATCTGTGGTGGATTGTGTTCCTACAGCAGTAAGGAAGGGCTTTACTTAAGGAAAATTGAAAGGAAAGGTGTTGCTCCTGTGTACAGGAAAGCTGTGTAGGGCATAGCACAGATCAGGCAGCACCGTGAAGACAAAACTCAAGCTGTCTGGGTGGCACTTGAGGTTCTCCTGGGCTGACACAACATAATTCCCAAGGTTTAATTGAGAGGGAAGACACACCCTGCTTTCTGCAGGAAGTGCCAGGAGCATCACTGGTTCCTGACTGTGTTTCATACAACACAAAAGAATAACTTCAGTAGCCCAACAGCCAGACCCTGAACTCTGAGCTCCAATGCCCTCCCTGTGCTCTCTCTTCTCACTCCCTGCATCCAGTAATTAAACCATTATTTGGAAAGCTCTGTGCATTTACAGTGTTTACAGGACAGTGAGCTGTCAAGGTAGCAATGCCACTGGCCTTGGGTGGTTTAATTTCTGGTTACACTCACTGATTGAATCTGATACAGCCACAAATTTAAGTGGCATTTACTTGGATTTGCTTTGCTTTGCGTATAGTGCCCCATGCTGTGCAGCCAGTCAGATGGGAATATTTCCCTCTGGCATAAGTTAGTCTTTGCAGCAATTAAATGGTTAATTACAGCTGGCCATCAGATCTCTAAAACAAGCCAGCAGAGCCCACTGCTGTGCTCTGTGTTCCTGCGGATTAGCTGGACACATCCAAGTCTGCAGCTTGATCCCATAACTTCAGAGAGAGCTGGGAGAGTTTGGAAATTCATCTCCAACACCCCCGCTGTCACAGAACCCACAGCTTCCCCTGAAGTAGATCCACTCTGGCTGCTTGGGAGAGACATTTCATAAGTCATCAGAGGATTTTTTCACAGAATCCCAGAATCATTTAGGTTGGAAAAGACCTTCAAGCTCATTGAGTCCAAGCTCCCCGTGTTGAGGATGGGCAGCCCATCTCTGCATCCTCATCTCACAGGTGGGTGCTCTGATCAGCAGCACGGAGCACCTTTAGCTCCCTGTGCAGACTGACCACAATTCCTCTGTTCCCGTAGAGCAGGAAAAGCAGCTCTGGAGCTTGTGTTCCATTTCCTGGCTTGCTCTGCAGCTCCTGGAAGCTGCTGGATTCTGCAGCAGCCATGGAGGCTGTGTGAAGGCCGGGAGTAGCTTCCCTCTGTCCTCCCCTCGGCAGTCAGGGAAGTGCAGTGCATACCTTGGTTTGGGAAGGGAGCCGAGCTACTGGGGGCAGTGTTGTCTAAGGGCTGGAACGAGGAGGGGGAAGCAGGACTCCTGCTTTTGTTTTCAGTTTGACCCTGGTGTTGTGGGCTGGGCTGTCAGGGATTCCTCTGCATCCCTCTCCCTGCCCTAGCAATGGGGCTGGGGCTTCATTGCCTTGCGAGGGTATTGTCCTGGTTATTTATGGGAATTCAATGCTTGTGGAGTGCTTCAGTGCTTGGCTGCTGGAAAAATGCCCTGGATTTGTAATTCCTGCTTGCCTGGTGCTCTGCCATCCTTGTGAGGGGGCAGTAAAACATTCTGTAGCAGCTCTTGGGAAGATGAATCTTCAGGCTGAGCAAGGGGAACATTGGGGCAGCAAAACAGAGATGTGGACTTGACAGGTACCCTTGGTCCTGCCTTCCCACCCCTGCTGGTGCTTCAGCCTCTTCTTCCTCATCCTCAGAACCAAACACAATCCAGTGCTTGGGGGGTACATCCTGAGTCACAGGTACTGGAGCCAGCAGGATCCCACTGTGCTCCCACTGGAGAACCATTAGTTTTGTTTTTAAAGCATCTGAAAAAGAAGAAGAGTTTTGTTTTCTGCCCAGCTTGCATTTTTTGTTCAGGGCAGAACCATCAGTTTCCCAAACAGAGACATCCCAGCCCCAGATGGGAAGTCAGCCTTGTGTCCACTGCAAGGGAGCAGCTTCTGAGAGGAACGTGACTGCATTTCAGTGTTCCCACTGGAGTTGAGCATGGCAGGGATGGCTCCAGTCCTCCTCCTGGCTGCACTCCGCTTGTACACTTGTTTAACTTCTTGGGTTAAACTCCTAGTTCTGGCTGGCTCACAGGCTGTGTGACAGTAGAATCATGGAATAACAGAATTGTTAAGGTTGGAAAAACCCTCCAAGACCATTGAGTCCAACCATTCCTCCAGCACTGCCAACTAATCATGTCCTCAGTCATTTCTCGGACACCTCCAGGGACGGTACCTCCACCACCTCCCTGGGCAGCCCCTTCTGATGCCTGACAACCCTTTCATGAAGAAATTCCTGCTGATGTCCGTCCAACATGAACCTCCCCTTCCTGTTTTTCAGCTGGGTGAGGCTGTAAGAGCTCCATGCACAGAGTAAGGGAGGTGCCTGAGGTCACACAGGGAGTTTGTGTCCCAGCCCAGCCCTGAGCTCTCCCAGCGTTCTGAGGTGCAGCTGAGTGTGACAAACACGTGGGTTTGCACGTGGGGCCGATGTGACGTGAAGGTCCTGTAGTGTGAGATGATGGGCTGGGGCTGCTCATGGGTCCAGCTGCCCCTGAGGCATCTTCAGGCTGGCAGAGCTGCATCCCCTGTCCTGTCCTGGCCCCAAGGACAGCACAGCACACCTGAGATGCGGATTGGTTTGGAGTGGGAATAGCAACAGCTGGTCACTGCATCCCTTTGCCTGCCCTGCTCCTGGTGTCCCTGGAGGTCTGTGCAGACACTGTCCCTCCATGGTGACCTCCAGGCAACAGGATTCATCTGGTGTGACAAGGGGAACAACATTTCGTCGTGGATCTGTGCCGGGGTTCTGGATTAATCATTACTGCACTTAATGGGTTGTAACTCAAAGCTAGAACCGTCCACATCACCTGAGGACTCTGCACGCCAGACCAGTGGGGATCAGGTGCTGGCACAGCTCTGCTGCCCAGAACTGGGGCTCCCAGGAGGCATGAGGGAATGGAGGCAGTGGTTAATAGGTAGGATGGAGTTAATCATTCACTGAATTCCTCAGCTACAAACTCTCTCCTCAGTATTTTTTCTGGTGCTCTTGCTGGAAAGGAAATGGGGGTATGTGAAGCAAAACCACACTTAACAACTTACAGTAGCCCTGGTGTGTGCAGGATTTCTTGCCTTGTGCTGAGGGTGGAGCTCCCCTCTGAGAGGGAGACGCTTGGATGGTCTGGTGGAGCTGAGCAGTGCTGGGATATTCGATATATTCTCACCTTTCACTTTGGATGCCTGGGCCAGGCCCTGGAGAAGGAAGTGTCTGGACTTTCACCTGCCTGAGACCCAGGAAAGATCTATATTTTTCTCACAGTAGTCAATCACCAACAACTCAGACAAAAGTGGGAGAACTTAATTAATAAAATAGCAAGGATGCAGTTACTTACAAGAGTCCAGCTCTGCCAGCCAAAACATGAGTCAGCTACCTCTCATAAATCTTTAGATTAAAAAGAAACAAAAGAAGGCCAGATGGTGGTGCCCTCTGTGTTTTGGGCCTGAACTCCCATGTAGGAGACATCTGGAAGCATCTGTATCTCTCACTGAGGAGATACAGAGGAATAATAGATTTCAACAAAATAGAAGGGAAGGGAAAAGCAGGGGTTACAGTTTAATGTCATGGTTCCAGGAAACAAGGGAACCCACCACTTCTTTTAGGACAAGACTGAGTGTGTCTTCTAGTTCTTCTTTTTGAGGTAAAGATGTGTCATGTAGATCCACATACCGTAGGACCAGGTACAGGAATTTTTCACATGTGAGTGAAGAATAACCCAGTTGGTGTTAGTCATGCTGCAGAATGTGTTAGCAGTTCAACAGTGGCCCTAAACACCAAGTGGGATCCAATTTAAACCCATAAAAGTGAGGAAGTCTGGACTTGGAGCCTGTTCTTCTACCTGTGTACGCAGCCGTGCATGGAGTAGCTGTGGCATAAACAGCTTAGGAAGGCGTTGAGATTTCTTTTTACTCCATTAAACAGTTGTCATTTGTTTCCAACCATTTGATTTTATTGCTCCTCCTGTTTCACTCAGCAGGAAATTTAAAAAAAGCAGCCCAACACACAAGAAACAGATGCAAATTTTTAGTTGCTCAAATTCAGCTGAATGTAGGAGCTGGGGCTCCAGGTTGCTGCACAAAAATGTCTTAACGTGGGATGATTCTGAGTGTAATAAAAATATGTGAAATCCATGCTCAGGCCTCTGAGGTGGTGATCTTAGAGGTCTTTTCCAACCATGGTAATTCTATGATTTGCCTTTTTGTGTTATATGGGAACACCGGTCGTGAGTACAAAACTCTTTCTGCAGTTACAGTGCAGGCTGAGCATGGACAAATGATGGTTATCTTGCTTCTAGTGCCTTCCATTCCCTCTTCCCATCCCTGGAAGTGTCCAAGGCCAGGTGGAATGGAGATCTGAACTACCAGATCTAGTGGAAGGTGTCCCTGCCCATGGCATGGATCTGGATGATAATTTTATGATCCTTTCCAACCCAAACCATTCTGTGATTCTACAATTCCCTTCATCTGCTGTTAGCCTCAGCATCATCCCTCTACCCTTTAGGAGCTGGAGAGCTGCCCTCCCTGTGGAGCACCCAAAATGCCAGATGTACTCCAGAGCCACCCCTTGCCCTCCCGAGTCCTTGTCAGGCTGTCAGAAGGGTCTCAACCCTTGTGGTTGCTCCGTGCGTGTGAGGCTGTGCTCTCCGGGGCTGCTCTGCTTGGGAAGTGCTCGCCAGACAGGGCAGGAGGCAGCTCTCAGAGTTTTCTTGGCAGGAGGGTGTGGAAAATGTTGGAAAGGAAAAATGGAGCTCAAGCAGTCTGCAGCCCTGTCTGCCTCGGGATCAGAGGTGTGCGCGAGGCCGGGGAGCTCTGCTCCTCACGCTCCTCCATCCCTGCGCATTCCCTGCTCTGCTCTCAATGCCTGCGTGCTCCAGATTTCATTTTATTGTGAGGAAAACAGTAGCTCTTTGATAGCCTTTCAAAGGATAAGATGGGACAGACAGACTGCTTATTGGGAAAAGCCTCGGGGTCTTTGTGTTCCTACCCTCCAGTGTGACACAGAGCAGTGCCCAGCATGGGCTGGGGCTGTTGGAACAGGCACGACTGGGCAGCAATCCCAGCATGACTGAGCTGGAAAGGGACCTGTTTTGTCTTCTGGTGCATGACCCAGGAGCTTTTCTGACCACAGGTGCCCAGGATGTGGTTTTCCCATCTGTTTTCCCGCTCGGTGCTCTGGGCTGGGTGACAAGGCGGGGATCAGTCACAGGTTGGACGTGTTGGTGTTGGAGGGCTTTTCCAACCAGAGCAGACCATGGATCAGAGTCATCCTTACACCAGCAGCATTGTGGAGGATTCCGTTCTTGCCCTGTGCTGTCCCTTTTCCTCATGTGCTGGTGATCCTTCTTGCCTTGTTAAGCTGAGCTGTGATGCAGGATTACACCCCTCAGAGCAGTGCCTGTGGTGGGTTACATAATCCTCGTGCATGGAGCCTGCTGCAGTGAGGCAAGTCACTAATGTCCTCTTGGATCCTAGAGGAAGAAGGGTGCTATGGAAACCTAACTTGTTATTATTATATGGGAACGAAATTTATTATTTCGCTCTTCTGCCTCAGTTTGTGATTACACCATGGAGCAATTTTTAGCCTTGGCAAGAAGGTGATTTAGCATAAGACCAAAGATGCAGCTTAACTCAGTGTCTGCCGTAAGTCTTGAGAGCGATGCTGTGTCTGAGAGAACTGGGCAAATTCTCCTTCTGCCAGCAGGGCTGATTTATGAGTGTCATCCTTGACGTTGCTATGGTGTCCAAAGTTTACCAAGGATGTTTACCCAAACCTTCCAGAGTGTCTGTGTGGAGCCTGAGGAGGGGATCAGGCTGCACTTATGTGTCCTGCTGATCCGAGCCTGCTTTGGGAGCCTTCCAGTCCCCGCGGGGCTCGGAGCAGAGCTGTGGCTGGTGCTGGGCACAGAGCACGCTGCATGCCCCTGCTCCTTGGGGCACTCTGTCTGAACCATTTTATTTGTCTTGGCTTTGTCGTGGTGTTTCCTTGCTCCTTTCCCTTTTAAACAAAACAAATTTGCTGCTGGTTTGTGTGTACCGCGAGCACCCTCTTACACAATCACCCTCGTGGGTTTCTGAAAATAGGGAAGAGTAATTTTGGATTTAATCAATAAACTGAGGCACAGTCCAAGACAGTTGCTTGAACCTGAAGTGAAGCATCAGCCTCCCCAGAGACTCCTCAACCAGCACTGTCCATGTTTGAGTCTTCCTATGCCAGGGAAGGGGCTCAGCCTTGGGCTTTTGTTTTAACCAACATGAAGTGGAACAACAACAACAGAATCAATCTGTTTTATTGTAGGAAAAAAATCCATGAACTGTAAGGGGTATGACTTTCTCTTTTTTAAGATGTTTGTGTCAGCTCCAGGGCCATCTGCCCTGGTGGATCTCTCATGGTTCATTTGTCCTTTCTAGGTGTGTGCTTCACTGTGTGATGTGTGGGGACTGTCGGTGTTAGACCTACCTGTTGTAGCAGTAAAACACCTGTAGGTCAGGTGAACCATCATAGGACCTGTGCTGGGGAACTTTGGAAAAACCTTGTGTTGAGGAAGATTTAAACTGACTGATTAAGAAAAGATTTCTGAGAGGAAGAATCAGTATCAGTGTCAGTCCCAGCATGTGCTTGTGTGGAGAGTAGGCAATAATTTAAAAAGTTTCATGTATTTAATATTTAATATATTTTCTGTGCATATTGACCTGGGAAGGAAATATCTCTTGGCTTTGCATATGCAAAGAAAAAGAGAAGAACCAGGACAAACAAGGCTCATGAAGCCACCTCAGCCTTACTCTGTGTTCTCCAAAGGAATGGAGTGTTCCAACCTTGTTCTGGTCCCATACACGAGGGAATGGCCAACCCTGGCTGGCTGAACCCCAGCCTGGGATGTCTTACCAGCTCGTGGCAGATGGAGAAATCAAACGGGGGACTTTGGGATGTGCCCTGTCCTTGTTAATGTGGTGAAGAAATCAGGAGAAAAAATGTCACAAAAACTGCAGGGAAGAGCTGCTTGCCAGAGAGATGGAATAATTAAAGAAAAAGGGTGGCTGTAGTAGAAGGAAAAATACTGATTGTGAATCATCAGCTGTCCGTGACTTTCCTGCTGTAAAAGGTTGAATGGTCCAGGCTGTGTATTTGTGCTGGCAGTGAGAGATCTCTACAATAACAGCCGTACCCTGTTTAGCTTTGCTACTATTTGGAGAATCTGTGCCAGGACTTATTGGAATCCCCCAGGCCGGCGTTTAGAAGATCTTTTAAAATTGGTGGGGCTGTGGGATGAGAAACCCTTGCTTGGTCTCCAGAGAAATTGGCTTTGTTTAAAAACAAAGTCCACAGTAGGATGCTGAAGTATGTGAGATGTTTCGTACGGCAGCATTTAATGGGATCAGGAAAGGGATACCTCCCAGTAGTATTTGCAGGTATTAAATCATTAAGAAGATTAGCAGAGTTGCAAGACCTCTTTTTTTTTCCTCTAGACAGTTTATTCCACATAATGATGTTCTTATAAAAGGATTAGAGGCGTTGGTCCTGTGAGAGAAGGGAACAGGCACCGTAGTGATCCTCCCTTTAACAGATCCCTGACAGGATTGTAGTCTGAAGTGAATGGAATTATCTTTTCTCTGATTCCTCACAGAAAAATCATGGAATCATGGAATGGTTTGGGTTGGAGGAGACCTTAAAGACCATCTCATTCCAACGCCCTGCCATGGACAGGGACACCTTCCACTAGGCCAGGTTGCTCCAGGCCCCATCCAGCCTGGCCTTGGACACTCCAAGTGTGTCTGCACTGTGTGTTTCATTTGAGGGAGGGACCTCTCTTTTCCCAAGCTGATCAGGGAGGGCAGTCTGCAGGAGCAGCAGCTCCTTGTAGGGGAGGGACGTGGGTCCAGCCTGTGCCACCAGCTCTGTGCCTGCTGTGGTTCCACCAGGAGGCAGACTGGGACTCCTTCCCATAGGCTGTGGAATTGCTTCTGTGATTTCCTCCTGTTTTTCCTGAGTTTGGGTTGAAAAAGATGCTCTGGAGATAACCTGTCCTTGTCCTGGAACACATGTGACATACACACACCTGTGGCTAACTCACATGCCAGGACTGGGGACAATGGCCTGGCTCTGGGCTGTGGAAGGTGGAGGATCAGAGCCTTCTGTGTCCTTCCCCAAGGCATCTTGGAGGTTCTCCCTGAGGAGCACACACCCATGTTCTCAGCCCGTGGTTGCTCTTTCTACAGCCCCACGTTGTCCCCTGAGCTGCAGTACGAGCCGTTTGGGGCACAGGAAGCTTTGCAGTTGCTGCAGGGCTGTGGAGGAGCTGCACAGAAGCTCTTTTAAAGCCAGCACAGACAAGCCCAGGAGGGTCTGACCAAGCCAAGGTCAGAGGTAAATTGTTCTTGTCGCTCTGGACAGGTGGAGATCAGTCCAGCCAAGGGGAAGAGTTGAGCTCAGGGGAACACTGGAAAGCAGGTTATCTCAAGGTCAGCTGCATCTTTCCAGGATAGGCTGATGACTTGATTGAAGCATTCTTCCAGAGCTCTTTCCAGGGATCTGGCCTTTGGTCTCCACCCCGTATCTCCAGATATGTTGCAGAGTGGATTTCTCAGCCCCTGCTACTTGGCAGAAGTGTGGACAATTACTCCTCTCAGGCAGATCATGTTATAGTTTTGGCTCTGTCCTATCCGGAGTTTAAGTTTTCAAAAGAGTGGGTAAAATTGGATGTGCAAGTCCTGCTGAACCCAGGAGATCCAGACCCTTCCTGGCTGTGGTGTTAGGCTCATGTCATTCCAGCTGTGTCACTGCTGAGGAGTCACTTGTCACCTGAACCCTTGGAGTGTTAAGGGGCTGTTGGATCTCTTAATGTACAACACGTGGAAGTGGGTGGATCCCTGGTTGGGTCTGTTGGTCAGGGTGGGTCCAGAGGAGAACACTGAGCAGGATCCTGTGCCCAGCGGTCCAGAAAGAACCAGAAATGTTCATCACCTGCACATGAGTAGAAGAGTAGATTTAGATGGGATATTGGGAAGAAATTCCTCCCTGTGAGGGTGGGGAGGCCCTGGCACAGGTTGCCCAGAGAAGCTGTGGCTGCCCCTGGATCCTGGAAGTGTCCAAGGCCAGATTGGATGGGGCTTGGAGCAACCTGGGATAGTGGAAGGTGTCCCTGCCCATGGCAGGGGGTGGAATTGGGCGGGCTTTAAGGTCCTTTCCCACCCAAGCCATTCCAGGATTCTATGATCTTGTGCAGGGAACAAATGAGTTTCTGTCTCCCAAACGTGTTCAGAAGGTCTCCTAGAGGGGCAGCTGAGGCCCGAGCATGCTGCTCCCTTCCCTCTGTACCTGCTCTGGGGCCTCTGAACATCAGCGTTTTTGAAGCAGAAATATTCTGACTGCATCACAGAAGGCTTTCTAATGCTAAAAGGAAGCAGCCCAACCACACACATTATTAATGCCAGAAGCATGCAAATGGCTTTTGTACGGGAACCAGCAGCTCTATATTGGGTTCTAATTGGGTTTTGTTTTCAGAAGGAAGATATTTAGGGTTCTATAGTGAACATGCTGCAAAAACATTGAGAGCAGGGCCCTCCAACCCAAACAACCACATTTGAAAAAAGCTGGGGGAGCTCGGATCGATTTCGGCACTGGCACAGGGGGATTAGGGAAAGCCTGTCCTTTGGCCTCTTCTGGCCAGATCCCTGTGCTCTGTCTGTCCCTGGCTCTGGGGTCTGCTCTGCCCTCAGATTTACAGCACATAACATCAACCAGAGGTGCTGCTTAAGGAATTCCTTGAGTGTTTCTGTTCCAGTAAGGATTCATGGGCCTGACTTTGAATTATGGAGCCTTTGTGCTAGAGAGATATTTACAACAGAACGGTGACTTTCTCCCTCGGAATCCTGAAAATACTATTATCTCAAGCTTCAGGAGGAACTTCTGCACAGAGACCACCCAGGACTCAGAGCTACCTGTCACCAGAGCATCTCTGCTCCCCTGTGTTCCTGTGGGGAGACTGAAATTTGGCACAGGTTGGGCTGAGCCCTCACCACCTGCAAGGGCTGGATCCACCAACACAGCTATGGAATAGCAGAGATGGAGATGTCCTCATCAGCAAAGTTTCTGGCTACATTCATGGTATCTTCAGCCTGGTGGATGGCAGAGTTTTGCCCTTGTTTCTGCTGGGGTAACATCCCTTCTGAGGGCCTGCAGGATTCCTGCTGGTACTGCTGGACTCGTTTCACTCTTCTTCCTGCTGCTCGTTCAGGCTGCCAAGCATTTCCTTCCTTCCTCCCCTGGAGCTGTGTCTGCATCCACTCCTGTTTGTGTTCCCACTTTCCTTCAGCGGCCGTTTTTAAAAATTATTTTGAGCATCAGTTGCACTTCTATCGTATTTGGATCCTGCTAGTTAGTGCTCGCTGCACGAGGAGAGGACAATGTGCCTGTTCTGTCACCTGCCCCATGGCCAGACCAGGTGGGCCCCCAGCACACCAGTTTAACCAGCAGACCTGTAGCTTCCCTCTTCTTCAGACCACGGTGGGAAGCAGCTCCTTTTGCTGCAGAGGGCTGTGACAGACGCTGCTTTTCAGAGGTGATGGAGAAACACCCCTTGTCTTTGTCCCTCCCGGGATTTCCTTTAAGACAAGAAAAAATTGGACACCTGGAAGAAATGTGGCCCCCAAGCCCACCTGAAAGAGACCTCCAAGAAGGGGATGTCAGTCCCCATGGCAGCAATAGGAGCCTGGATCTGTCCTGGCTCTGGGGGAGAGCAGGGGAGCCGGGCAGTGGGAAGCGGCCGGAGCGGAGCCGCGTTCCGGGCGGGAGCTGGCCCAGCGTTACATAACGCACCAGAGACACGTTCAAGTGATTAATTTGAGGCTCTGGCAGCCGCTTCCCTGTAATAATATTTTAAACATTACTTTTCCACTGGCCCTTGCCAGCGATCGTTATTTTGCACTGTGGAGGCTGTAAAATTTCACTTCAAGGATGGGTTTCACTCTCGTTACAGAATGTGTCTGGAATGTGCAGATGTTTCCTTCGGGGAATAGGGAGCCAATCGGCTCTAACACATCAGCCCTGTGGGGAGGACTCAACGTGCTAAGCAGCCCTATTCACAAAATCCCAAACAAACACACACACAGAGCCCAAGGAGCTGCACCCGCGCTGGGCATGTGGCTCCCAGCCCTGGGCATGGAAAGCCAGGGTCTGCTGGAGCTCAGCAATGTTCTGGGCTGGGATGGTCACAGAGGGGTCCCTCAATGGGCTCTTACACAGTGCCACTCTTACACAGTGTTCTCTGGAAGAATTGTGGGAACTTTGGCTGACTGGGTGCAGATAAGGTGGCTTGGAATGACATGATCTCTGAGGTGCCTTCCAACGCAAACCATTCCAAGATTCTGTTGCTTTTGAACTGGAAGAGCACAGGGTTAGATGGGCTGTTGGTAAGAAAATTTTGACTCATAGGGTGGGGAGACCCTGGCACAGGGTGCCCAGAGAAGCTGTGGCCGCCCCTGGATCCCTGGAAGTGTCCAAGGCCAGGCTGGACGGGGCTTGGAGCACCATGGGATAGTGGAAGGTGTTGGGGTTGGAAGTGGATAGGTTTTAAGGTCCCTTTCAACCCAAACCATTCTGGGATTCCATGATTAACATCCCACAGGTATCCAGGGGTTGTGCGTGTCAAGGACAAAGCAGCTGCTGTGGATGTGCCAGAATTAAAGAAAATGGGAAGATGGGATTTAATTGCTCAAAGAAATAGTTTGCATGGAGAGCGGAGAAGACTGAAAATTGCATTTTATGGGAGAGCTTCAAACTAAGGAGCTTCAAATTAAGGCTGTAACCATCCCTGAGGGACACGTGGTGGGGCTGGTCCTCTTTTAATAGGAAGATACAGGAGAGCACTAAGATTTTACTTCTCTAATTTTCTCTTTCCTTATCATCTTCACTGCAAGGAAGAGGAGAACAAAGCATTGGGGCATCAGGTCCCTAAAGAGGAGCCCTTACAGGGTCAGTCATGGACTCAGAGAAAGCTGCAGAGGGACTTCGAAGGGCCCAGAGTGGCAGGACGAGGGGGAATAGCTTCACACCAATAGAGGGAGGGTTAGATGGGATATTGGGGAGAAATTCTTCCCTGTGAGGGTGGTGGAACACTTCCAGGGCACATCTTGCTCAGAGAAGCTGTGGATGCTCAAACCTCTGCCGCTGGCATTGTCAGAGCCTGAATGAGAAGTGGAAGCTCTTACAGAAAGTAAATACACAAGATAGGAAAGAGAAAGGTTGGTTGTGATGAGCGTGGGCTCAGCTAAGGCCCATCAAACACTGATAAGCAAAAGAATCTTAAGGAAAAGTCTGTGTCCAGCAAGATTGAAAAGAGTAAAGAGTTTCACAAGTGTATTGGGAATTAAAGGAATTAGATGATACTGGTCTGTTAATAGATGAGCATGGTCAAATTATCAATGAAAATACAGAAAAGGCAGGACTGCTCGGTAAATATTTCTGCTTTCTATTTGGAAAAAAGCCAGGTGATGTATCATATGAGGATGATGAAACACTTTCCACTCCAACAGTAACCGAGGAGGATGTTAAACAGCTGCTATTAATGTTAGACCTTCTTAAACCAGCAAGTTCAGATATTTTGCATCCAAGAATTTTATAAGATCTTGGCTGAAGAGCCCTCTGGGCTATTAATGTTCACTTTTAATGGATTTTTGGGCCTTGGGGAGATTCCCAGGGACTGGGTCAAAACAAACATGTTGCCAGTGTTAACAGAAGGTAAATGGGGTGGTACAAACATTCATTAGCCCAATGTCCTGATTTTCTATCCCAGGGAGAAACACTGCTGTGACTAGCATGGCATTAGCTAAAAATTAAGGGGGATGGTGTAATTAGTGGCAGTCAACATGGAAAATCCACTTATGGAAAATTCATCTCCCAAACCTCTGCCTTTTAAGTAACTTTACAGATGGAGGAGCAGAAGATGCTGAGGTTGATGTAATACACATCTGACTTCTGCAAGAAGTCAGAATTTGAATTCCGAGTCAAATTTTTGAGTTTGACTCAATGTCACATGTATTTGTCAGGAATTGGAATGAAAAAATCAACACTATAGATATTAAAGGGATTAAACACTGGCTTCAGAACGTTTCATAGAATGACAGACTTGACCCAAACGATTGTTTGGGTTGGAAGATGCCTTAAAGCCCATCCAGTTCTAATGCCCTGCCATGGGAAGGGACACTTCCCACCACATCAGTTTGCTTCAAGCCCCATCCTGCTTTTAAGGTCCCTTGCAACCCAAACCTTTCAATGGTTCTCAGAGTCTTTATGTGAGATGGCAACATCCTCTGGAAGGCTGGGAGCTGCCTGCTTGGGCTTGACACAAGAATTGGTGTGTGGAATCTGATGATTTGCAGTGTTTGAGTTGTTGGGATAAACCATGGAAAGCAGCCCTAACATCAGGACTGCAGGGAAAACACAACTGAACTGTGCTGCAGCCGTGGTTTGGCCAGGTCTGGGGGCCTGAATCTGCTGCACTTTGCTGTTTGTTTGCTCCCAGCTCTCCTGCTCTGGGGATTTTCTGTCGCAGGCAGTGGCTGTGAACTCAGGGCTGTGCTCAGCATCACAGAGCAGCACTGTTTACTTTGGGCTGCTTTTAAACATACCAAGTACTAATCTGATGGCCCCGAATCCATGAGTTTTCCCTCTGGGGAAGAGGAAGGTAAGTCAAGAGGCTCATCAGCTCTCCAGACAGGCTGTGCTGCAAAATCCTGCTCAAAGTTGGCCTCCATCATTGACAGTGCTCTGCCAGGCCTGGACCTGAGTGGGTCTTCCTTTCTTCTTGGGGCTTCCTTTCTTCTTGTCTTTTTCCTCATCAGCTATTTTCAGGGAACATCCCATGCTGGAGCTGAAGGATGTTGGTGAGAGCCTAAAATGGGGAGCCTCTTAAATGAAGTGTTGTTGGTAAAACATATTGGAGATGAAAATCAAGTGACAGACAGGACTAAAATAGACACAAAACTTTTTCTTCAGCAACCACCCAGGAACCTGGAAAACTTGGAGGTGTTGGAGGGGGCTGTTAGCTAAAGGTTGAACAGATTGGGACTGTCAACTGTGAAAGGGAAAGGTTTGAGGAGCGTTACCTGCCGTGGGAAGGGACAGTCCGGTTCTGGGGACTGGGGGAAGGGGAAGTTGTGTCCGTATCAGCACCGAGGTGAGTCCTGGCAGGTCTGTGTGGAGCCAGGCTGGTGCTGTCCCCATCTCTTTGCTCCGTGTGCCCTGCAGGAGGTATGGGCTGGGGAATTTGTGAACAGGGCCTGGAGTTCAAACTTTTCAAATAACTCAGGAGGAAATGGCCAAAAATGCTTTCAGTTTGGTCTGCTTAGCTTTGTGCTGCTCCAGCAGTGGGAGGTCCACAGCAGGAGCTCACCCCACACCCAGAGGGAGTCAGGGATGTGGTGACACTGTCCTTCAGCCACCTCATGGCTTTGGCCATGAGACTTGCCTATGTGCCCTTTGCGTGTCTGCTTTGCCTGTCACAAGAGGTTTTGCCTGGTTGCTGCTGTTTCTCCTAAATCCTCAATCCTTTGTGGACTCCGGGGCTTGGAGCAACCTGGGCTAGTCGAAGGTGTCTCTGCCCATGGCAGGAGGTGGAACTGGATGATCTTTAAGGTCCCTTCCCACCCAAACCATTCCAGGATTTCCTGGTCCCCTCTGAGTGCTGTGTTTTGCTGCTTGTGGCTTTGTTTTTCCTTTGTTTGTGCTGCCGGTGCTGGTGCCTGACAACACTCTGACTGTTCCTTGTGAGAAATGAGAGAATTATTTCCCAACTGTTTGAAGAAATTGCTTTTGATCTGATACTGCCTTATCAGTCTCACCTTCTGTCTGCTGGGTTGTGCTCTGAATTCAGCTCGGAAGTGGCATGAAGGTTTTTAGAGATCTCCCCGTGTTTCGGAGGATCAGGCAGTCCCTGGTTCGTGGCTCTCATTCTGTATCAGTGATGCCCAAATTGTTCCCCTGTTCCTTTTGGGATACAAAACACAGATACCCCAGAAGGTTTCCAAGGAACAGGCCATTCAGACTTCACCAGTGTTTGCAAATAGGACGTGTGCTTTGGAGAAGACTTCCTGGAGTTCTTCATGTCCCTTGGCTCCAGCTCCCATGTCAGCTCAGTGACACATCCCTGTGATCAGTCCAGCATTATCCTGAGCCTCCTGCATCCCCTGAACCCTGCCTGTGGCTACTTTGCTGTGTACTGCAGAATTTACAGTGCTAGGACTAAGTAGCATTGGGGTTTTATTATTTCTCACATCCCTAGAGGACAGCTGTCCAAGGAAAAGCCTCACTTATAAAATAAATACAAATTAAGTAATAAAAAACCAGGGCACAAGGATTATCTACGCCATTCCCTGTCCCAGTGGTGAATTAATATCAGTAATACCTAAACATTTATTGAAAACTCCTTACTTTGTGCAAGGAAGATTAAGCACTGAGCAGCTCAGTTGTGTAATCCCTAAATTACAGCTTCCAGAGGGCTCCCTTTTTATGGTAAAATCAAATGTCCCTGGGCTCCCAACATGCTGACTTGGAAACATGCTGGGTTTTCAGGAGACCAGAGCTGGGCATTGGAACTGCTGTGTGTTGGCACACAGTGGCACAGGACATGGGGACAGATGTGTTTTGGGGGAAGAAGTGGGGATCAGCGTGGAAAGCAGTAGGATTTGGGCTGCAGGCATCTTAATAGGATCTGCTTGAGCTCTGCTACGTGTGCTGGGGAGATACTTGGATTTATCACATTGTCGGTTGCTTTGCAGACTTTCCATGAAACAAATGTGTGCTTGCAGGGCTGACATTTCCCTGGCTGGAGCTGCAGACAGCTCGTTTACGTGCGGCGCTAATTATGGACATCAGCTTGATTTCAGTATTTGGGTTGCTGCTTTCCCAAGCTGGAGGTCTCTGCTGTTCCCATCCTTGGCCGTGGTGTCGCAGGGTTGGGTGATGCCTGAGGTTTCTTCCTTGTTCTGTGCCACATGAAGTCACCTCTTGGCAGCGAGGGAAGGACCGTGGCCGGCGCCAGCCCTGGTCAGTGCCAGCTCCTGGTCACTCGGATGGCTCAGAAGGTGGCAGGGACCTCTCATAATGGTGGCCATCCTTGTATCCTTCTTCCTGCCCCACTGGAGCACCCTCCTGGCTTCCCCAAGCACTGGTGACACCCCAGTGCCTGCCTTGCCTTTGGCACTGTTTGGGTGTTGGGAGTGAGGAGATGAAGTCAGTTCAGTGTAAGAATAACTTGCAAGAGGAGCTGAGCTGTGGGTCCTGGATCCTGGGAGCCCCTTCCCAGCCCCCTGGCCAGGGGGAGAGGGATGGAGCACATGATGCCATGGCCTCCAGGATGGCCCTGCCAGAGCATGACGTCGCTGCATGAGGTAACACGTCCCCTTTGTGCGAGTGGCTCCATCCCTGCTCCGGCTTCATAACCATATTTGGGAAAGTTTACGGAAAGCTGCTGGCTGCAGGGATGCGAGGAGCTGCTCCTGGAGCCACAGCTGCTCTGCAGACAGCTCCCACCTGGAGGGAGGGCTTATCCCGACCCTCGTGGGGGTGCCCTGGCCAGGGTTGGGATGCCCAGGTTATTGTGAGGATTTGTGATGGGGATGTAGTGACAGTGTTTGGGACACCCTGGCCGTGGTTGGGACACCCTGGCTGTGGCAGGGGTGCCATAGCTGTGAATGCAGTGCTCTGATCATGGTGGGGGTGGCCTGGATGTGGGTGGGACACCCTGGTTGTGACAGGGATGCCCTGTCTGCGCATCCTGCAGGTGTTTACAGCCTCACCTCCTCCATTTGCTCCAGGAATGAGGCATGGGCACAGGAGCAGAGGGAATGTAGGAGGGACTGTGTCACCTGGGGTGCCCTGAGCTCTCAGCTCAGTCTTTTCCCTGCGTCTCGGAGCACAGGCTCTCACAGCCCCTTTTCCTGAGCTGTGAAGAGCCTGTGGCCCCAACCTTCAAGTTACTCCTACAAATCCAAGAGTCTTCTTGTGCTGGTGCTCAGGGAGAGGCGTGAGCAGGATGAGGCAAGGCAGTGAGGTGAGGGAGGAGCGTTGCTTCATCCCCCTCCTCAGGGAGCCCACAGTGATGGAGTGACCTGTTTGTGATCCTGCAGGAGGTGGGAGAGACATCGGTGTCTGCTCCTGGCACAGCTGCCCTGCGAGGGCATACTGGGAGTGCTTTACTCTTTTCAGGAGACCACAGAGTATACAGAACATTGCAAAGATGCTCATCTTGCCCTGCATTTCGTATCAACAATTAGGATTTTGCTATAAGAAGATAAATATTCCATTTTTAGATGAATTTTTATGAAAAGTCTTTTGGGGCAAATTCCTCAGAGAGAGCCAAGGACTTGGGCCAGCATTTGAAACTCATAAATTCAAAATGAACAAATAAATTGTCATCGTGCTGTGACGGCCTCGGGGACATGAGGGTGCTCACAGCTGCCTGCCACCAGTGAAAGGCCCCTCTTGGTGCTGGGCTGCAGCTCTTGGGGGTGATGTGTGGTGGAGCTGGAATCCTTTGGCCTTGGAAAATCCCTGCTTCAGCATGATTGAAACCAGTAGCTGGTGATGAAGATCTCCGTGTGCTGTTTCCCTCCTGTCTGTGTTGAAAGGCAGAGAACTCCTGGTGCAGGAGAGTGGTGAGACTGTTCCTACCAGCCAGGGTGTCCCTGCCCCTACTGCAGGACCACAGCATTGCTCCCTGTGCCCAGCACACAGGAAAATTCGTGGTTTTTCATATTTCCATAGCCATTTGTGGAAATAATTTTTATCCTCACCTCTGCACACTGTTTCTTCTGCGCTTCCTTGGAGAGGTGTAAGCCAAAAGATGAAGAAAAAAGGAATCAGATCAGCAAAAACCTGTAATTTTTCCTGGCTCAGGCGGGCAAAAGCACACACAGTTTTTCCTGCTCTTTTCTGGAAAGTCTGTTCTGTGTGTCAGGCAGGATCAGCTCTGTGCTGCCTTTTGTTCCTGGAGACAGGGAAGTGTTTGCCATGGCAACATGGGAGGCAGCTTTTGGGCTGTGCAGGGGATCTCTTGGGCAGTTTGTGGATCTGGCAGGTGATGGAAGGCTCTGGAAGCTCTGGGCTTCGCTGTGTCTCACCAGCCATCTCACATGTCCCTCTGTCCCTTGTCCTGACTGGTCTCAGGGTGTAGAACGGTGCAGCCTGGCTTTTCATAGAATCCTGGAATGGTTTGGATTCAAAGGGACCTTAAAACCCATCCAGTGCCACCCCCTGTCATGGGCAGGGACACCTTCCACTGTCCCAGGTTGCTCCAAGCCCTGTCCAACCTGGCCGTGGACACTTCCAGGGATCCAGGGGCAGCCACAACTTGCATGATGGGGTGAGAAATGGGAGCATTGTGGGAGCACTGCTGGGCTTTGCTGGGAGCTGTCTTTCCCTGGCACCTCTGTAGCTTCACTGCCCCACAGAAACCTGAGCCTTGATCACAGCTTACAGACCTGGAGCTTCTCTCCTGCGGCCCCACCGTGCTCTGCCCAAGCTGTGCGGGCTCCTCTCGCTCAGACGCTTCTCCATCTCTGGATGCTTTTCCCATTACTGTTCTGGCAGGGCTCCATGCACCAAAAGGGCTGGGGAAGCGCTGCCCTCTCTCCCCCTCCCTCTTTTTTTGTGAGATGGAGGCAGAACGGGCCCACAAATGACATAATGAGAGCATGACATCAGGCTTGGCAGCGGGGCCGCCCATACTGTGCCGAACATTACATGTTCTGTGGAATGAGGGAGCAAACAGCAGTGCCCCAAAACCAGTCTGGCCACTACAGTGTGCAGGAATAACCCCTGGGCTGGCACTGGGGGGGCTTCTGAGCATCAGCGAGGGATGGAGTGGGTGGCACTGAGCCCTCCTGCTCCCTCCTGCTTCCCTCCATCAGCACCGAGCCCTCCCGTTCCCTCCCTCTTCCATCGGCACTGCTGCAGAGCAGCAGCTGAGAAAGGAGCAGTTCTTGATGCTTTTTCCCCCAGTATTCCCCGAGTCCATCAGGAGCAGGTCGGGCTGGTGGTGTCTGTGATGGATCCATCCTCACCCTCTCCAGGAGGTGGGCTGTGGGTATCCACAGCTCCAGAGAGGCTCAGGGATGCAGCTGGCATCACACAGGGAGTCAGTAGCAGGGCTGGGATGGAGCTGAAGGCTCCCAAGGCTCAGGTTGATGCCTCATTACTAAATATTCCCTTATTTTCCAAAGCTTCACCTTCCTCCCAAAACCAGCTCCCTTTTCCAGAAGTATTTGAATCTCTCCCTTTGCTAGGCGGATATGCGGGACGTGGCTGTGTGGGGAGCTAGCACTCTGTAACACTGTTTGTGTCCTGTACTATAATTTTTGGTGACTTTTCATGCCCCATGTCCCACAGAATGTGGAGAAGCCTCCCAGCCTCTGGCATTGCATTGCTCCATTTTACAGGTGTAAAATGTTGAGAAGTTGTGGCTTGTGGCTGCCCTTTTCCAGGAGGCACAGCATGTTCCTGAAGTCCCCTGAGCCACAGGAAACTGCATTTTTCTTTCTTCTTGAGAGGAGGGCAGCAGGCTGCGTGTGCAGAGAATGTCAATGGAGAGCCTTGTTTGCTGCTGGCTTCAGCTCTGCTTTGAACCTGCTCTGAATTTCCTCCGGCCTGGCAGTGGGCTGGGAAAATACAGTCGTGGCAGTTTGTGGTACCGCCAGGCTGAGCTCTGTCCCACAGCCTTTGCCTTGGCTTTTATTGCTCAGTATTTCCTGGTTTATTTTTTTTTCTGCAGCCCAGCTTGGTTCACAGCCACCTCTTCTATGCCAGGAAGGCATAACACGATTTTCCATACACGTTGGAGAGGGAGCAGTGGGAGAAGGCAGCAGGCAGCTCCCCGGCTCCTGGCTGGAGGTGGCAGGCGCTGGATCCGCCACCATTCCTCACTTCTCCCTGCTGTCCTGTCAACAGGAGCTCTGCTTCCCTCGCAGGCTCAGCACCCAGGAGGTCAGGGAGGGTGAAAGCTGAGAGGTTTTATACCAGTTCCTCACGGGATCATGAGGGCAAGGATGCAGCAAGGGAATTGGCCCTGGTTTGTAGGTACCGGTGGGTGCCAGCTGGTGCCTGGCCTGGGTGGAGCTCAGCAGCGCCTGTGAATGTGGGAGACAGAGGGTGGGAACCAAGGGCTTGGGATCCTTGGGAAGCATCTGAGTTGTAGTGAAGTGTGACAAAATGTTTGGGTTTGGGTTTGGGTTAATTACAGCCTCTGGAGCTGAGCCCCAGCCCTCCCCTGGGAATCCCAGAGGTGGAACATCTCTGCACACTGGGCTGTGGGTCAGCGTGGTCAGATGGGTGAGCTCAGCTGATCACACCTGATATCAGCTGGGCTGTGGAGTGTGCAGGATGCCAGCCAAGGTTCTTTATCAGCAGATAAAGGAGAACAAGGCACAGGAGCCCTCTCCAGCTGTGAGACACGACAGTGCTGGCACCCCAAAGACAGGATCCGAGTGTCCTGACACCCTCCCAAGCCTCCCCTTGCGCCATGCTCCCCCTGCAGTCAAGGAACACCATGGAAGAGGCTCTTGGAAATGGCAGAGCCCTGTTTTTGTAGCAGCTGAATGGTTTGTTTTGGAGGTTTTGCTTGTCTGGGCGAGGAGCAGGAAAGCATCCGAGCTGAAACTCCCATTTCCTTTCCTTGGACTTGAGGTGCTGCCTAAAAACTAAATGGGCGACTTCCAGGTATTTCAGAGGAGAAGGGAAATATTTGCACTGGGCTCCCTGTAAGGTGGCTGCTTGGTGGTCTGGTCCTTTCCCACACAGGTGCAGTGGTGCAGGAGGGTGCAGGGACAGGGCTTCAGTGTACAGAAAGTGCTTGAGGAGAAGTGGAGCTGGGGCTTCCCCAAGGAAGGGTCTGTCCTGGCTGGCAGCAGCCTGGATTCCAGTCCGAGCTGTCTCTGTGCTTGTCTTCCAAGGGGGAGCTGGGAGCAGGTTTGGGGGTGACTTTGCTGTCCCCTGTGCAGAGTGTGACTCAGCCAGGGATGCTCTGTGCTCCTCCGCTGCTGTCCCAGCTGCCCTGAGACAGAGATCACTAGAGTGGTCGGATATTTTTGTTAGCATCCTTTTTTTAATGTATTTATTGAACTTTTATTTTGCACATTTCTTGGATTCTGTATTGGTGTTGCTGGTGAACTCTTCTGAATCCAGTCTCAGCTTGGCAAAGAACTCCCAGACAGCAAAATCAGGGAAAATAAACCTTTTAAAGAGACATCCATCCCTGTTACTTATCCCCAGTTTCCTGGAATCGTACGTAATTTTCGTGCCAGTTTGGCAGAACTATTTTCATTTGGATAAATGAAGTTTAAATGTCAGATCAAACCAAGAAATAATTGATTAAGGGGTAGAAATAACAGGTGAGACAGCCAGGAGAAAGGAGAGGAGGTGTTTGTAGGAAAAAAAGTGAGAAAGGAGATGGCAGGAGAACGGCTCTGGTGGCAAAGTGTGTCCAGCCCTGTCCTCTCCTGGGAGCTCTGCCAGAAATCCATGAAGGATAAGAACCATCATATGGGCTTGGAATAAGTGTTTTGATGCTGCTAAAAGAACGTTTAGGCCAAAGGAGATTTGTCTGAAAACGAATAGCGAAGTTAATTGGGAACAAGTGGAGGCTGATGAGCGAAACTTTCACTTCTTCTCTGAGTGACATTTAAATTTGGGAAGGAGGATGGTGGGTGAGGAGAGAGCTGGGCTGGACAGGGACAGTTTAGTTTGGATGAGCTGAAGGCTGTTGGTGTTACTGGGAGCAACTGGAGATTTTTTTAAGCAGTATTCCTTTTAGAATGACAATCTGTCCTGATTTCAAATGGAAAATATTCTTTGTTGCTGCTTCTTCCATTTTAAGCTTTTCCAAAGAGAGACAAAAAGACGTTTAAAATGTAGAGTTGACACATCAATTGTGTAATTACTGATCAGGGCTTTGGCACGAGAAACTCACTTGGAAGTTAATCGTAAATTTTTCTCTGAGTTAATTACTACTTGAGTCTAAATTACTTCTTAAGGACTTCTTTGAACATAGATTAGACTTGAATGTCTTTTAAACGATGCATCACACTTAGTACCACGTGTGGTGTGGTGTAATTGCTCCAGGTGTGCTGCAGAGTGGAGGCACATCCTGAGACTCCTGGTCTCTATTTCCAGGTTATATGAGCAGCAAGTCCTTTATGGTTTTGGGAAGGGTGTTTTCTTTGGCTGGGAAAAATGCTCTGCCTTCAACACACCAAATTTCCAGTTGGGTTTCTGGCTGGAGTTTGGAGTGAGGCTCTTCTGAGGTCTGGTAATGGAAGTGTGACAAAACAAGGTTGAATGAAGGCTGAAAATGTTTTTTTTTCTTTCCCTAGGGATCTTTCCAATAACAGGATCAGTGGTTTAGATGATGAGCTATTCAGAAGCCTGACTTCGCTGGCAAAGCTGTAAGTACATGCTGTGCCCTCCAGTCCCCCCAGTGCCCCCAGCACGTCTGAGCTGGGCCCTGGCTCATGTTGCACTGCTTTGCCTCATTCTTGCTTTACCTCCTCTCCCGAGCCCCACGTGGTCCTGTCTGTGGGCTCCTTCCTCGAGACCTTTAGCTGCTCAGTCTGGTGATTTGGGAATTATTGGTATTTGGAATTGGGCAGGATTTGACCCTCTGTACTGCTGGATGGAGAGGAGCTCAAGGTCAGAGAATGAGAATTATCCAAAAATGTGTATTGGTACTGGAAGGGACCTTAAAGCCCATTCAGTGCCACCGCCTGCCATGGGTAGGGACACCTTCCACCATCCCAGGCTGCTCAGAGCCCTGTCCAGCCTGGCCTTGGACACTCCCAGGGATGGAGCAGCCACAGCTTCTCTGGGCAGCTTGTGCCAGGGCCTCAGCACCCTCACAGGGAAAAGCCGCAGTGACAAGGAAGTCGCTTCTAACATGATGAACTTTTCTCTCTTTTACAGAGATATAAGCCACAACCAGATTTCTACATTAGAAGATGGAATATTTGATAATTTATTTAATTTAAGTGAAATGTAAGTTCATCCTCTTTGTTTCCCAGTTCTTTATGTAGACCTTTCCTTGAAACATTCCTTCCTTTCGTGGTGGGGTGGGAGGCTGTGGTGACTTGGAGAGATCTTGGGCATCCAAGCAGCTGCCTTTTGGGGTGTCTCCAGTTTCTTTCTCAAGCTGTGTCCTGCTCCTGGGTCCTGTTGGTGTCCTTCAGTCCTGACCTCTTCCATATCTGTGCCTCTGTCTCCTGGATATCTCCAATCTCTGCCGCTGCCTTCTTGTCTTCCTTGCTTCTCTTCCACGCCAGCTCTGCTGAGGTTCTTATCTCTGACCATGCTCTGGGTCATGCAGTCCTGTTTGCATGGTCACACCTTGAGACTGGAGGATCCAGTGATTCCTGAAGCCTGGTAGGTCCTGACTGAGGTATTCAAGTCACTTGTCCCTAAGTGATCCAAGTGTTTAGGTTTTGTTTTTTAATTGAAGTCTTTTGATGTTACGGGGAAGCCACACATTTCTGGAAGAGATCCATGAAGTCACATCACAAATGGCAGTTCTGCCTCTGGACGAGCCAAAGGATTAACCCCATGCAAGCCCTCTTGGCAAGCGAGAGAAAAACTCAGCCCTACATTCTCCCTGAGGACGGGACACAAAGAGCATTCTCAGCTTTGCAGTTTGGCTCACAAGTGACTCTGGATAGAGACACAAAGGCCCTGTGGGCTGTGTCCCAGGGAGCCTGTCCCTGCTTGGCCTGGTGGCAAAGTGGTGCTTTCAGCCCCAAAGTCAGGGCTCAGCCCTGCAAACACCCAGCCCTGCTGGCATCAGCTCCACACACAGCTCCAGCTCTGTCCTGCTCACAGCTGAGTGCCAAAGGCTGTAATTTGGATCAAGCTTAGCTGCAATTAAAGTTTCCATCTTTTCGTTGAACTGCCACATGGAAAGATTATCATTGACTTTGCATTTCTTTTTTTGACAGATCAATTTTATTCTCTTAGCTGTTTTTTAATGGAGCTGTAAATAGTCCCCTGAGCAGGAAAGGCTGCCCTCATATCCAGGGGCTCTTGCATGACAGGTTATTTTAGATATATGATTGTGTCTGTCATTTGCTTCTAATTGCAACAATTATTTGTAGAGTTAAAAAAGTACTTGGAGTACTTGCCTAATTCTAGCCTCTAGAAAAATCACGTTAATTATTGCTTGATTCCCTATTCGTTAACTCCCCTCCCAGTTATTCCAAAGCCTTTCAGTGGAGTGGCACAGATGGGAACAGGGAGGGCTCGGCACACTGCTGTAATTAAGGCTTAGCACATGTCACATTAATCCCTAACTTGTTCTGATCTCCCTCTGACAGAAACTTAAGTTGGAATCCATTTGTATGTGACTGCAAACTGTCCTGGTTGCCCCGCTGGGTGGAAGACAGAAAAGTGAGAGTCCTTGAGGCGTTGGACACGAGATGTGCCCACCCCCCCGAGGTGGCAAACCTGTCCCTCTTCGATGTCGTGTTCCTCAATGCCACCTGTGGTAAGGAAAGGCTGTGGGGTGGAGGTGACTGCATGGGAGTGATGGGCCCAGGGGCAGCTGGGATCACATCAGCCTCTTCAGACCTCGAGTCACCAGTTCTAATCTAATTAAGCAGGTGTTGGTCACACAGTCTGTATGCTGGTGCCTTAAGGATCAAGTCAGTCGCACCAGGGCTGAGATTAGCCCTCATCACAGACCAGGCACCACAGGACACTGGCTCCGTGACCTGCAGCCTCAGGCTTTCATTCTCCCAGGGTTTGAAAAGGCTGACTTCAAGCACTGAAACCTGATGGGAGGTGATGGCACCTGAGGACATGCTGAGTTGGGTCTTTGCAGGTGACAGGGCTCCACGTTGGGAGCGTTGAATGAACACTGCCCTGCTCTACAGCTACCTGCTGCAGGGGCATTTTTCTGACTGCTTGGCCAGGAGAAATGTCAGGCAGTGATTCACTGGAAAAAGGAGAGCCCTAAGAAGGCTAATCCTGCCTAGATGTTTGGTTATCCCGGAATAAGAGAGAGAGAGGGAGAGTAAGGGCTCCCTATGGCAGGCAGCAGGCATCTCCTTTAATTTGGGAGCTGTGTGACAGGAGGATGCAGGGATGAGGGACCCAGAGCTGTGTGACAGGAGTGTGCAGGGATTAGGCTGAGGGACCCAGAGCTGGTGGGGGGGCCAGCTGAGCTGCCTGGTGAGGCACAGTGATCCCCAGGACCAAAATCTGGGTGGTGGTTGTTCCTCTTCCCCCAGCAAAGCTACCCCAGCTTGCAGCATCTTGCAGGAATTGTCAAAGGGAAAAACACTTGGCACTGTTACTGCTCTTGATAATCAGTTGTTGCCTCTTGAACTACTTAAAGCCAGTGTGGAAACAATAATGTGAGGCTGCCTTCTGGGTAATTCAGTGTAATGCGAGTAGGCTGGGACAGCCTGCCAGCTCCTGACAGTTCTTAGTGACCGGCAGGGGATGAAGAATGACCAGGCTGGTGGTAGAAAACAGAGCAGTTCCCATGCCGTGCTCCTCTCCAGGGACTGTTCTTAGGAGAAGTGGCTCAGTGTTTGCCGGAAGGCCGTGGAGGAAGCTGGACAGTTGGATGGGTTTGATCTGGGAAGATCGCACGAGACTGGAGCTGTTGAGATGTTTGGGGGAGATGTTGTAGCAACCAGCAGCAACAGCGGAGCAAACGTGGCCAGGCCGCGTGGGCAGAGGCCGAGGGAGAGGCCCTGCCTGGGTGTTTGTGGCAGGGAAACGTCCCACCCCGTGCAAGCCAGAGAGGGGGGATGACACTCAGGGGAATGAGCTGTTCTCTGGGCCCGGGGCTGTCGTGGCTCTGTGTCCATGCACGTGTGTGTCCCTGTTCCCTGTCGGCAGCACGTGCTGTTCCCGTGGGCATCCCTGCACCCCCTCGGGTGCAGCTGGGCCTGGCATTGCCCTCCTCTCTGGCACCATGTTTTCCTGCAGGGAGGGAAGCTCTTGGCTCTCCGCATGGAGAAAGGTGCCTCAGAGAGTAGGCCTGGTGGAGAGTCCATCGGTATCTCCCCTGTGTCCCCAGTGTGCCACTGCCCAAGCGTGTTTGGTTTTGGGTTTGTTGCTGGAGGTCCCAGGCAGCACATGATGAAACATTCTGCACCAGACCAAGCCAGGGTACCACCAAAGGACACCCTTTTGTCATGGTCTCACTGTGGGCTCCTCTGAGTGTCAGACTCAGCAGCTCCATGTCCCATGGGAGTGTCGGTCTCTCCAAAGCCCTGTTTTATTTACTGAGTGCTGCTGCTCCATAAATCTGTGTGACTGGCTTGTTATTTCTGTCATCACTAATTAGCATAAAGAGTTTGGAAACTGTTGCTGGGGGATTAAAGACTTCCCAGGCAAATCTCAAAAAGGAAATGCTCAGAGTAGGAGCTGCGCAGGGGAATTCCATTCCTAGGAGTGTGGGGTGGTTCTCTTGGAGGGTCTCACCAGTCCATGGCATCCCAGTGTCTGTTTTGCAAGAGGATCTTCTGTTCTGTCCTGCAGGAGCTCAGTACATCACGTGTCTGACAGGCAACCACACTGAAGAAGCTGAGCTTGTCATCCTCTTCACGTCTGTCCACTCTGGGAACCTCACTGAGGAGACCTGCAGTGCCCTCTGTTACTCTCAAGACCAGGAGTATGGAGGTTTTGGCTCCCAGGGGCAGTGTTTGTGTGGAACTGCCCATGAGACAAACTCTTCCTCCGGCTGTTTGCCATTTTGCACTGAGCATTTCTCTGGGCAGGGCTGTGGTGGCCCCTCACTTGTCCCCTCGCCCTTCCAGGCACAGCTGTCTGTGTCTTTCACAGGACTCCAGCCCCGGTACAGCCTGCACCAGCCCGTGCTCTTCAATGTCAGTATTCCCATTGCTGTCAGCACTTTACTGTGGGAATTTGGGGACCAGACAGAGGTTCTCAACACCACTGGACACACAGCTGTGCACACCTATGCCTTACCCGGGCAGTACAATGTCACTGCCACCATCCTTGTGGGCTCCAGGATCCTATATGAGCAGGCAGAAATTGAGGTGGTGGCTTCACCCCAACAGCTGGAACTGCAGTGTCCTTCCTTGGTCATGACAAACGAGAGCCTGGACATCCGGATCCGCAATAGGGGCGGCACCGGGCTCGCGGTGCTGTACGGGATCACTGCGGAGACTGGAGAGCTGGGCAGGGGTGAGCAGGGCTGGCTGGGGGTGCTGGGATGGCTGGCACTGGGTCCTGGGCCTCCCCTTGGCCTCGCCTCCCAGTGAGGGATGAGGGATGAGGGATGACTCCTCTGGGCACTCCTTGCTCCCTGGCTGAGCAGTGTTTTGCGCTTTAACAGCAATGGGGTTTGTTGGCTTCGGGACTGGGACATTCCTGGAGCCTCTCTGCCCAGATTGGGTTGGGATGTGTGGCCCATAGAGAGAACATCATTCCTGTGTTCTTTCTGCAGCAGTTCACCCCATGTGCCCTGCTGAGGGCTTGGTTTTCCCGGGAAATAACCACTGCTACCAGCTAGTGGTGGAGAAGGCAGAGTGGCTGGAGGCACAGCGGCACTGCCAGGAGCTTGGAAATGGGGACCTGGCTTTTGTCAGCAGCCCTGACATCCAGAGCTTCCTGGTTGCTCATGTCATCAGGTAAGTGAGGAGGGGAAGGATTGGGATCACCTAGGGACAGATTTTGGGTTCCTGAGAGCATGTCTGCAGAGTGCTGTGTGCAGGCTGAGTATGGGGAGATGGTGGGAGTGAGGCTGCTGAACAAAGAGGAGGAACGAGCAGAGCTTGAGCCCTTGCTGGACTTGGCTTCTTTCCTTAAAGGCTGTGGAGGGAAGAAGAGGAATGGGGCAGGATGGCTGGAAATCACAGTTGGGAACTGAGAGATTGGTGGGCTTCTTGTACCCTGTGTTTGTGTTTGTGGATGCCTCTGAAATGTCGTGAAAAGGGATCTTGTGTCCTTAGACATGGCTGCAGCCCAAAGCCCAGACCTTTCCCCTTCCTGTCTCTCATCCTGGGAAACATCAGTGCTCCTCTCCAGCAGCATCTGCTCCACCTCAGGACTGGGCTTTATAAACAGAGAGTGCTGCAAGTGTCAGCCTTTGATTAAATCCGCCCCTCTGAGTGCCCTTTCTCCAGCAAGTCATTCTGGGGGAGGGAGGACAACCAGGAGAGCTCTCAGGGCCTGACGGCCCTGTCAGCACTCCCAGCTGCAGCTGTGGGAGATGGGCTCTTCACAAACATGTCCCAGAAAGCACATGGAAGGGAACAGCTGCGTGTGACATCAGCTTTGAATGCTCCCGCTCAAGGGCTGACAGCCCCTTCTTGTATCCATGCCCTGTTCCCTTCACACAGGGCTGGATGCTGAGATTGCAAACATGTGGTCCCTGCTCTGGGGAAGGGAGGCTGTCCCTCTCCACGGGTTAGGAGCTGGTCACTGGGTGCTGGGATGTGGCAGGAATTGCGTGTGGAGCTGCTGGGCTGCGGCACACAGAAATCACGAGACCTTGGAGGGAACAGGGCTGTTCCCCAGCTGCTGCCCCACAGCGCTCTCCTTCCCACCCCTCTCTAGTCCATATATTTATTTTATTAATCCATGCAGATGAACATGAAGGAGGCAGCTCCAGAATGCGATTTCCCTGGTGATGAAAAGGCCAATGGGCCGAGCTGCAGGATTTTGGAACGTGCAGCTTCCATAGTTTCTTATGGGAAGATGACAGAAGCAGGAAGCTGTTTCCCATTAGGGCACTGAGCAGCTCTCCTCTCCTTTGCTCCTGACATGGGATGGCCTCCCCAGGAGCAGCATGTGCTGAGCTGGTCCCTTCCTGCCTGCAGAAGCAGAGGATGGGACCATCCAGGGGACCCCACTTTTTTTTGCCCCTCTGCCCTTCCAAGCCTCCCCAGGCCTGTTCTGCTCCTCCTGCCCCAGCAAGGCAGCTCAGTCCTTCCTCAGAGGTAGAGGAGAGCTCACATCTTGCTTCAAAAGAGGGTGTTCAGAGTCCTCCTGTTCCCCCTGCAATGGAATGCGCTGGGCAGTGGGGCAGGGTGGGAGCCAGGCAGCAGCTTGTCTTTTAGTTATTCCTTCCTTTCTTACATTTTTTTTTTTCTGATGACTTGCAGTTAGATCATAGCTAGAATTAGAAAAGGAAAATCTCCACTGAGTTTTCCTGATGGCAGCAGGCAGGCAGTTTCCTACCCTGCTCTCCCTTATTCCCTGCCAGTGGTTCAGGAGCAGAACACAGCCCTTATTTATTTTTTAATCTCATTTGCAGTGAAAACTACTGATTCACGGAACAAGTTATTTTTGTCATCATTTTTCAGCATGACCTCATGAATCATTTCATCTGGCATGAGCCTGGGGGTGGAGAGGCACCACTTATCACCAGTTATCTCCCCAGTCCGCTTTGCAGAGCCGTGGTACCACCCTGGGAGCACGCTGGGGCAGGCAAGGGCGTGGCAGGATTGATTTCCACCTGCAGGAGGGAGCGTGGAGAAGGAGCTGAGAGCTTGGAAGGGTACAGGATGTTAATACAGAGAAGTTAATAGAAGTTAATATGGAACAAACACCTCCCATTCTGCTGGGTGCGATTAGAAACAGTTCTCCAGAACTGTGAGACTTCTCAGCACTTTCCACCAGGATCTCTGCAGGGATTCAGCCAGTTTCCAAATGGGGCAGGGACATTCTATCTCCTAAAAGGAGCCTGGCAGTTTCTTGTGTGTGGGGGGTTCAGCTGCCTGCAGTGCTTCAGCCTCTGCTTGTCCCCTCTGGCTGCTGCCTTTCCGTGGTGGCCGAGGAGCTGATCAGCTCCAGGAGCTGCATCCAGGAGAGCAGGAGCTCCCAGACCTGGCACTGTTGAGCTTTGATCCTGCACTGGTGCCGGTCCCACCTGCAGTGGAGCATTGACTGGCGGTAAATCCCACAGGTCTGCACAGAAAAAGCACATGTTTTCTAAGGGATTCAGCTTTACCAGACAGTTCTGTGTGACCAGATCATTTTTCTTGGGTCATGACTCAAAACAGGCTTGGCAGAATCTGGGAGGGTTATTTCAGCTGCAGTGTGGGCAGCTCCTGGTAACAGAGTGCTCTGCTCGGAGAGGGGTAAGGCTCAAGTCAACCTGCTGGTCACAGAATCATGGAATGGTTTGGCCTGGGAGGGATCTTAAAGCTCATCCAGTTCCACCCCTTTCCATGGGTAGGGACACCTTCCACTCACTCTTCCAGGTTGCTCCAAGCCCCATCTAACCTGGCCTTGGACACTGCCAGGGATGGGGTGGCCACAGCTTCTCTGGGCACCCTGTTCCAGGGCCTCCCCACCCTCACCAGGATCTTGGGACAGAGGTGGGAAGGCTGGTGCAGAGCGGTGCTGTGCTGTGGAGGGACTGTTCCTGAGATTCTGGTGGTAGAGTGGATACTGAAACTCCTTAATAATTAAAAGGCTTCATGAAATGCAGCCCATGACACCCCGATGGAGCTGTTGTTATTATTTTTAGAGAGAACCATAGATGGCAGCTGTCCCAGCTCTTTCTAATACTCGTGATTTCCTGAAATCCCCCCTCCCCCCTCTTTTTTTTTTTTTTTTTGCAGGAGCCTCGATGTCTGGATTGGATTCAATGATTTTGCAAGCTCTGGAGCGCAGCAGAGAGGGGAAGGATTTAATCTGGAGAGCTGTCAGAACTGGCTGCCAGGAGAACCCCATCCCTCCAACGCTGACCACTGCGTGCGGATGGGCCCGACGGGCCAGTGCAACACGGACCTGTGCATGGCCAAGCACAGCTACGTCTGCGAGTACAAGCCACAAGGTGGGCTCTGCTTGCCCTGCTGGCACCGAGGGTGGGCTGGTGTCCCCTCACTGGCACTGCCATGGAAAAAGAGGCATGCACGGAGAGGCTCATCCAGGCCATCGCCAAAAAACAAGTGTGACTTGCAACAGTATTCCCAAACCCAACTTCCAGAAAGCCAACTTTAGCCCAAAAGGAAGAGTTTGGTTTATTCCAATCTTTGCCATGAGAAGGAGAGAGAGGAGCAAAGGTCTAAGGCAAAGCACTGGAAATAGCTTTTCCCTCTTATTTGAGCAGTCTTGGCTGCTGCCAGGATCTGAGGCCATGGTGCTGCCTTGGTGGCCCAGTGTCCTTCATTGTGTAATCTGGGAGATGCTGGGGTGGCTCAAAAGATGATGAGGTGAGGTGTGATGTGGTGTGTGCTCTCCGGGTTTATGGGTGTGCAGCTTCCCAAACCTTCTACACCGGTGTAGGGAGTAAGAAAAAGAAGTAGAATGGATGTGAAACGGGGCAGAAGATTTAGGGAAGAAGGAAAAGCCATGGCCAGAGAGGCCACTGGCCTGGTCAGGGGGGCAGCAGCCCAGTCCCCAGAGAGCCACAAGTGTTTGCCACTGCTGGAAACCAGCTGGTCACAGCCACATTTCCCACAAAGTCCAGGGGCACAGGGAGGATGAGGAATGCTCAGAAATTCCTTGTGCTCAGAAATTCCAAGCAAATCATTAGTTGTTGGAAGGGAGAATTACTTGCACAGTTCCTAGAAGTCAAAATTGCTGAACATTGCAAATGAAAATGTTATTTGTGCTGGATGAGAAAGAAATCAAGACACCTATAAGGAGAAGGAAGGTACAGGATTATAGAGCTGCTCCTCCAGTACAGCTGGACAGACTCCTGAGTGGTCCAAGCCCTGCTGCAGCTTCACAGGGTGGAGGGAATGGCCTCAGGCCTTGCTGAGTCTCATGGGCTTTGTTCAAATATTTCCTTTGTAAACAGGAGTTCTCCTAAATGCCGAAAACTTCTTTGAGGGAGACGCTGTGTTCGCCACACACGAGGCCGTGAGGAACGTGAGTGAAGCTGTGCCGGCAGCTCCATGGCAGGCTGAGGAGGTGAGAGGGTTTTTCTCATCCTGCTGCTGCCCAGGGATCCCTGGGGACATGGGCAGGTGAGAGCTGTGCATGTTCTGCAGGTGCTGGAGTTCCCGGAGCTGGTGTTCAGGCACCAGGGATTTCTCACTGCCCTGGAGTTTGTGACACAGGAGCTACACCAGCCTGTCCAAGTGAGGTTCCGGCTGCACAGACCGATGGATGGGGAAGGTGAGGCTTCTCCTCGACACTTGTGGGATTGTTGGAGGTGACACCATCAAACTGGGTCTGGCCTTGTGGCCCCTCTGGTCCTCTGACCTTAAACACTCAGAGATTTGGTTCTTTTTTTTGAGATTAAAGTGCAGGATCAACAAGTAGGGTTGGAAAGTCTTGGAGAAGTGGTTATCCTGGAGAAAATAATAGAGGGAGAAATGTCTCTAAATGCATGAGGAGAATGTGAGTGTAAGGACCATGTGTAGAAGCTCATTAATCTTCTGAGCTGTACTTTTTACTTTGTGAAAACTCATGTCAAATGGGAATGTGTTCTGGTCCATCTGGCCCCACGGGTTAACAAGGAAGAACATTTTCCTGAGCCCATTCTTCTTGATGGATGAGATAATCTAAAAAGCCATTTACTCCTTGTACAACAGCCCAACAGTCACAGTTTTGGCAACAATTAATTCTGCAGCAGAATGTTTGTTGTAGCTGTAGGGTTGGCTGGTTACAAAAGGATCTTTTTTGACACTGACAAGCTGATACTTTGACATGGAAACATTAACTTCAGAAAAGTTGCTTAATGTGTTTTCAATGTCAAGGCCAGCTCTTGCTTTCACTTGGACTTGCTTTTGCTGGAGCACAGATCCTTTCAGAGTGCAAATTGGTATGTTCTCACTGGAAAAGAGACAGCTTTGGCTTTAATGATCTTGGTGGATTTTTGCAGTAAAACTGGACCCTTACATAGCACCAGGATGTGCTGCAGTTGCAGCTTTTACTAAGAATGGAGCCATCATCAAAGTGGAAAAAATGGTGAATTTGGAGCAAAGAAGTGCATTAGTAGTGTAACTCATCAGAGTGGTGATCACTGATTTCTCTTTCACTACTTCCAGACTACCAGGAGGAAAACAATGCTACAGAACCATTCCCCAGCGCTCAGGATGACGGGAACTGGACCCTGCTGGAATGTCCTCCTGGTTTCCAGTGGTGTCCTTTGACGAATTTGTGCTCATCCCACAACAACTGCTGCAATGGGACTGAGTGTGCTAACAGTTCCTTTGGCATCAGCCCTGCCCCTGGGTCCCTGCAGCCCAACGACAGCCAGCCCAGCTATGAACTCCTCAAGGAATTCCTCTTTACAGTACCAGCTGGCCCCTCTTCCCAGTATCAGGTCAGTGTTTACTGCTGTAACCAGTGAGTAAGTGGGGCAGTTTTCTCCTGAGGGCTTTGGGTAAGTTTGGGTTGTTCCCCTTTGGCAGATGGAGCCACTGAAGTCCATTGGAATGTGCCCAGTGTCACATGGGCCATGGTTTCCCTGTAGTCCCCTGTGCCAAGCACAGTTGGTCAGAAGGGTCAAAAGCAGTTGGCACAGGTTGCCCAGAGAAGCTGTGGCTGCCCCTGGATCCCTGGAAGTGTCCAAGGTCAGGTTGGTCAGGGCTTAGAGCAACCTGGGATAGTGGAAGGTGTTTCTGCCCATGGCCAGGGATGGAACAGGATGGGCTTTAAGCTCCTTTCCCACCCAGACCATTCCATGATTCCATGAAAAGGCTGTGCAGATTCCATGGGCTGTTCCTGTGGCATTAACACAGTGGAGATGGAGTATAAAGCTGATTTCTGTGTTGGCACATTTGATTCAGAGAGGCCAAGGAGGGTGGAGTGCTGAAAGGTCTCCCCGTGCTGTGTTGGAATCTGCACCATTTCTGTTGGTTCCCACCTGGCAGGAAATCCAGCATTTTGCCTGGGCAGAAGTTGAGGGTGAATGCTCTTAACGTGAGGCATTAATCCAAGAATGTCTCCTCTCTCTGCAGGTCACATTCAGAAAAGAAAACATCTTTGTCAGGGCTGGGGATGTTTTCAGTATCCAGCACAATGCAAGCTCGGGGTCGTTCCTCCAGTGCCACCCCAGTGCCACCTCTGTGTACAGAAGGAACTCCTCCGAGTGGGCATCGGGCCCGTCCGACGGCTCCGTGGATCCCCCCAGGACAAACAGCACCGTGTGCTCTGTCTGGGTGCGCTACGCCGAGGAGCAGCTGGTGCCAGTGCTCAGCCCCCACAACGCAGGGCTGGAGCACCCCGGTCACTACACGGTCCGAGCCAGCGTGGACAACGGGGTCTTCAGTGCCAACCTCTCCTGCAGCTTCCAGGTGGCCTCCCGGGTGTCCGGCCTGCGCGTCATCCACCCCGCCCCCCAGGGCTCCAGGGTGTACCTGCCCACCAACCACACCACGCTCGTGGTCAAGCTGTCCTCGGGGGTCAACGCCACTGCCAGCTGGCTGGGGGACAACCGCACTGTGCCCTTCGTGGCGACCTGTCCGGCGGCCGTGGCCCTGCTGTGTGCCAGGGAGACCAACGACACCTGGTTTGCTGTGGTGCAGCTGGGTGGCCTCGGGGAGGGCGTCAGCACCCACGTGCTCGTTGCGGAGAACGTGGTGAGCTCCCAGAACATCACGGTCACGGTGAAGGTGGAGGAGCCCATCCGCGGGCTGAGGGCCACCCCCGACCCCGAGAGCAGAGTGTTGGTGAACACACGGGTGGTGAGTGTTGGCTGCTGCTCTGAACCTATCCCTCGTGGGTTTAGCCCTCGCCTGTAGCTGTCAGGGGTGTGTTTGGCTCGGGGGTGGTGGGGTAGGGGAGCACTGCTTGCTGCTAAGCTGCCAGGCCGTGCTGCCCGCACTGCTGCAGACACAGCATGTGGCACCAGCGCTGCTGCTCTCCAGCAGGAAGGCAGCTCAGCTGCACATCCCCTTGGACCCCCCGAGGTAAGACAGTGCCTCCTGCAAGAGAATACTGTCTGTCCAGTTTCCCGGGACACCAGGGGTGTTAGGAAAGGCCAGTATTTACCTTGTTTTGCCTTGTTGAGGTAGTCGGTCCTTGAGGTGTTTAGATTTGCTCTGCTAAATCCTTACATCAGCTGGATGAAGCTGTAAAAATGTTTCGCCCCTCCAAGTCTTCGAGTTCCTCTGGTGTTTGCAGTCTTGTTTTCTCCAGTCCCCCATCCCCAGAGCTACAGCCCTGGGAAGCTGCTCAGTAACTGCCCCAAATGCTCTGTACAAGCTCTGGCTGCTTCTGGCAGATCCTGTGCCTGCACCTCTCAGTCTCACCCTTCCTGCTGCCACAGGCTGCTCAGGAGGCACTGCTGGAGTGAGGGACCTGCCCTGTCCAACCCCTTCAGCCTTTGGGTCAGGCACCATCCCTGGACGAGGGTCAGAGGCTCAGCTTACAGGTGTAGCTAAAGCCAGGCTGTTTCTGCAGAGATTTCAGAAGGTTTTTTAGTTAGCAAGAGAGACCTGATCACAGGAGCGGAGTGCTGGGCTGTGGGAGCAGGGAGTGTGGGGTCTGCTCCCAGCTCTGCTGGGGATTTATGAAGTCAGGGTCTGCATTTCTCCATCAGCAGCAGAGCCACAGATGATCTGTCACCTCTTTGCCATGCTCTGAGGGCACTGCAGGTGTGGGGGCCTCCCAGTCTGGCTCTGCTTCCTCTCCAGTTTAACTGGAGATCTCCTGGGAAGTGCTGGGAATGCTTTTCTCTTGCACTAGTGTGAAATGTTCTCGTGCCTTTCAGAGCTACATCCCTGTGATGGAGGCTGGGTCAGATGTGACTTTCCGATGGACAGTAGATGATAAGCCATCTTTCACTTTTTACAATGTTGTCTTCAACGTTATCTACCAAAGCCCAGCTGTGTACAAGCTTTCGGTAAGCCAAGGCCTTTCCCATGATACCATTTCACCCCTGGGTTTCCATCTCATCCCACAGACTCCTCAGGAAAGGCAGCAGGGAGAGAAGGCAGAGTTGAGTTGAGGTTTTCACTGTGCTCGTCTGCTATTTCTCACTGAGCTGCTCTTGCAAATGCAAATAGTTTCTTCCACTCTTACATTACTTCGCTGTGTTCCTCCTCTTTGCTTTCTCCTCTTTTCTCCAAGTTCCCCTTTCTGTTCATGGAGTGTCTGTGTTTCCTCCTCCTCTCTAGCAGGAATTAGCAGGGAGCCCCTGCCCTGGCAGACAGGAGATCTGGATTCAGAACCTGGAAGAGGCAGGATGCATCATAAGACTTCCATAGGCAGGACAAAGCTTCTCCCACGAGCTCCTGTGTTCTCTGTCCTGTTCTCTTTCTCCTGATGCAGACTGGAATGCTGGGTTTCGCCATGACCCCAGAAGGATGGAGCAGAGTCTGGGCCAAGGGAGGTGTCTCTTGTGGACCAGGAATATCTCTGGCCAGAATATCTTTGTGTGTCATGCCCTGCAGAGTTTGCTCTGGTCCAAGGTGCTGGATCTGCTCTCAGGGTGACTCGGCTTCCTGAGCAGACACCAGCCCAGCCCCAAGGCCACGCTCGCACTAATTTGCTTGGTGCAGCACTAATTTGCTGGGTGAAGCACTGTGCTGAGGGCCTGGGCTGCTTTCACTTACAGAGCTGCCAAGGTGCCATTAGCCTGGGGGGCTCTGGGTTTGGTGCAGCAGATCCACAGAAGCCTAGACACGAGCTTCTCTTACCTGCTGGGGTGGGAGGTCTGTTCCAGTGGGTTTGAAGGATCCCTCTGCCAGCAGCTCAGCTCTCCTGCAGGTGAGAAGGGGAAGATGCTTTGTCAGTGTTACATGCCTAGAAGATCTTGAGGGTTCTGCTCTACTTCTGTCATGTCTCTTCAGTCCCTTGTGTCCCTTTCCCTCGTCTGCCCAGCCTTGCTCTCCCTCTCTGTGCCCACCACACTGGGATCCTGGAGCTGCACTTCGTGTGCTTGGTTTTATGAGCCTCTCCCATCCCCGCTGTGCTTGAAGCCACTTTTCTGCCACCGTCCTGAGGAAATTGGATGGCTCTTGTCCCGTTGGGGCAGCAGGTGCCTGTGCTCAGCAGCTGGAGCTGCAGGGCACATTGGAGCAGGCAAAGGGGCAGCTGGCAAGTTCAGAGCCAGAGGAGCCTCAGGATGAGAAACTCCTCGTCCTCTTGCTGTAGCACCAGTCCTTCCTTGGACTGGCTGTAGTGGTGAAGATGTGGCTACTCTCTCTGCCCTGACCTGCTTACCTACCTGGTGGTGCTTCTTCAGTCCAGAAAAGCCCCACTCAGAGGGTGATCCCCACAACGGGTCCCAAACCCATTCTTTGTCCCACTGTCCTTCCCAGCTCACCGCCTCCAACCACGTCAGCAACTTCACAGTCAACTACAACGTGACGGTGGAGATGATGAACAGGATGAAGAACCTGAGCGTGGTGGGCATCCTGCCAGTGCTGCCCCAGAACAGCAGCGTGGAGCTCAGCGCCAGGGTTCACGTGGACTCGGCTGTGGAGGCTCTGTTCCTGTGAGTCCTTTGCTGCTTGCCCAAACTTAAGATCTTTCTGTGCACATCTGACCTTGCCTGCACTGTTTCTCTTCCCAGGGCCAGCTGATCCATCTCAGCTGCTCTTTAGTTAGTGTGAAATCCCTGTGAGTGGGGGCCAGTCACATATCTGTCATTCAGGCTGAAATCCTTTTCTTTTAAAGTGTTACAACACTGCTTTAATTTGGGTTCTTCCTCTTCTTCCCAGTGCTGTGCTCCTCTCAGCACAGCTACTGCTTTGATACTTCACATTCTGCTTCCTATGTTTTTTTTTGAAAACCCAGCCCTGACCTGAAAGGGTTCCTCTGGGATTTCCATGATTCTCCTGTTGTGCAGTGTAACATGGTTTGCCTGTTTCTCCAGGTGGGATTTTGGAGATGGTGTCCAGGAGACATATCTGTTCAAACCTCCCTACAACAAGTCTTTCCTTGTTCCTGATCCCAATGTCCATGAGGTTGTCATTGAGCACAACGTTTCACACATCTACCAAGACCCAGGTATGCTCAACAAAGTTCTTTGGGGAAGAAGGGGCTCAGGCATTTTTGGTGTGAGGGGTGTATGAGGCACCTTCCAATAAAACCAGAGCTTGGAAGTCATTGCCTCGTTCCTGAGCAAACAGCAGTTGCCATCCTCTATAACTCCATTTCCCGGGGAAGTTTGGCCACTCTGTAAGAAGCAGGTCCACCACACACAGCCCCTTTTTGGGCAGTCTCAGCAGAAGGATGAGGGAGGGGCAGGCAAGCACCAGGCCGGTGGGAGGGGTGGGCAGCAGGGAGGGTCTGTTCTGTGGGTGAGCAGAAAGAAAATCTTTTCTCTCTACCTGTTGGACTGGCTCCTTTCTTGGTGTTTGATCCCCACACACATGACCTGCTGTAATTCCTGCTGGTCCTGGGCTAGAGCAGGGCAGCCCAGGGTGTGCACAGCACAGGAGCAGAGTGTCCCCTGCAGCCCTGTCACACCCCCCACAGCACTGAGAAGCTGTTGACAGGCATGTCCTCACACTGCCCTTGTTCTGCTCTCTCCCAATGCAGGAGAATATGCCCTGATGGTTGTTGTGTCCAACCAGTATGAGAACCTCACCCACCTGAGCCCAGTTCACGTCCACAGTTACCTGATCGATGTGAAGGTGGAGGCAGAGGAGGATGTTTTGGTTGTGGGCCGGCTGGTCACCTTCCGAGCCACTCCTCTGCCGTCCCCGTATGGCGTCGTGTACACGTGGGACTTCGGGGACGGGTCCTCCCTGCTCACGGAGATCCAGCCCACCGTGACCTACAGCTACCCCCGCAGAGGGGTGTACAACGTCACCGTGACAGCCAACAACACCGTGAGCAGCGTGGAGACCGTGGAGTGCTACCAGGTGTTTGAGGAGATAACGGGGCTCCGCGTTTCCGCGGACGAGGCCACAGAGCTGGGAGCAGCCGTCACCATTAACGCTTCTGTGCAGACTGGGGACAGCATCACCTGGACATTTGACATGGGGGACGGGACAGTGCTGAGGAGTCAGGTGCCAGTGGTGGAACACGTGTACATAAAGGACATCAACTGCACCGTGAACGTGACAGCTGTGAATCCTGTGAACTCTGTCTCCCAGGTGGTTCCTGTCCGGATATTTGTCCTGGAAGTACTCAGAATAGAGCCCACTTCTTGCATCCTGGAGCACCCGGATGTGCAGCTCACTGCCTACGTGACAGGGAATCCTGAGGAGTACGTCTTTGACTGGACTTTTGGAGATGGCTCGTCCAATGTCACAGTCAGTGGGGACCCTGTGGTGATGCACAACTTCACCCGGAGCGGGACGTTCCCGCTGTCCCTGACCCTCTCCAGCAGCTTTAACAAGGCTCACTATTTCACCAGTGTCTGTGTGGAGCCGGAGATCCTCAATGTCACCCTCCTGCCTTCCGAGCACTTCGTGAGGCTCGGGGAAGAGACCACCTTCCAGGTCAGTGCCGTGCCTCCCTACCAGTACCGCTACCGCTGGAATTTTGGCAACAACGAATCCACCAGGTCAAGTGGGACTGAAGTGACCTACACCTACAAGAACACAGGGGTCTTCCTGGTCACGGTGACCGTCTCCAACAATGTCTCTTTCAACAATGACACGGCATTTGTGGAGGTCCAGGAGCCAGTTGGGGTTGCAAAGATTGAATATAACGGGACAGATGTTCTGGAGGTGAACCAGATCTACCTGTTCTCTGCCAGCATGAATGGAACCAAAGTGAGTTACTGCTGGGACTTTGGGGATGGCACTGTCCAGCCTGGGCAAGTGGCCACCCACTCCTACAACAGCACAGGCCACTACAGCATTACAGTGATGGGGCAGAACGATGTGAGCTCCAACGAGACTGCCATCGACATCACCGTGAAACGGCGTCTCTTTGGCCTGACCGTCAATGCCAGCAGGACAGTGGTGCCACTGAATGGCTCCGTGAGCTTTGTAGCCACGCTGGTGGCTGGCACAGCCATCCGCTACTCGTGGATCCTCTGCGATCGCTGCACTCCTATCCAAGGCTCCTCCACCATTTCCTACACCTTCCGCTCTGTGGGCACATTCAACGTCATTGTGACGGCAGAGAACAAGATCAGCTCGCTGCAGGACAGCATCTACGTCTACGTCCTGGAGCAGATTGAGGGCCTGCAGGTGGCCAGCAGTGACCTGGTGGAGGACATGTATTTCCCAACTAACAAAACACTCCATTTGCAGGCTGTGGTGAGAGAGGGCACAAACATCTCCTACAGCTGGGTGGTCCAACGGGATGGCAATGCTGTGCAGACCTTCACTGGGAAAACCTTCCCCTTGAGCATCCTGGAAGCTGGGAACTACACTGTCTACCTGAAGGCCACCAACATGCTGGGCTGTGCCACTGCTAACAGGACACTGGAGTTCATTGAAAGCCTTGGTGTCCTAAAGCCCTTCGCCTTCCCCAACCCAGCTGCTATTAATGCCTCTGTGAATATAAGTACCACCATAACCAGTGGCACTGGCATCACGTACGTGTGGTACCTGGAGGACGGCTCCTCTCCTGTCACCTCTGAACCCTTTATTATACACTCCTTCCAAAGCCCTGGAATGATTGAGGTCATCGTTGGAGCAGAAAACAAGCTGAATTCAACCAATGCCACAGTTTCTGTCTGTGTGGAGGAGGTCATCGAGGGGCTGAGTATAGGGACAGCAGAGCTGGACTGTAGGTATGTCTCCTCAGGCTCCACAGTGGTCTTTGAGGGGGAGCTGCAGAGGGGGACTGAAGTGACGTGGCTGTGGGAGGTGCCAAATGGCACATTGAGTGGCCAGTCCGTGGCAGTCACGTTCCCCACGGCAGGGTTGTACACGGTCCATCTGAACGCATCCAACGACATAAGCTGGGCTCTGGCCAGCAGGAACATCTCGGTGCTGGACAGGATTCAAGGTCTGGAAGTCGTCGCCAGCAAGAAGGTGTTGGAGCCAGGGGAACAGGTCACGTTTGAGATCAGGATGCTGTCAGGTACCTCTGTGAGTTACCTGGTGAGCATTAGTGGGGACTACTCCGTGGTGCTCAACAGCTCCAGGTACACCCATGAGTTCACCAAGAGCGGTGATTATCTGGTAACTGTGACTGTGCAGAACCAGATCAGCATTGCCCACGCCCAGGTGCTCATCTCTGTCCTGGAGCCCATCCAGGACATCAGGCTCCTGAACTGCTGCGAGGAGGGCATTCCCACGGGCACGGAGAAGAGCTTCAGTGCCCGCGTGGGGAGCGGCTCCCGCGTGTCCTTCTCCTGGCAGTTCTGCCTGTGGAAAGAGCGAGGCCGGTCCGTGGTTGCTGCATCAGGAGAGAGCGTTTCCTACACTCCAGAAGCTGCAGGGCTGCTGGAGATCCACCTCATTGCCTTCAATGACTTGGGAAGGATCAACATCACCAGAACCATCCAGGTGCAAGACCCCATAGTCCAGGTGTCCCTCAGTGCCACCAATGTCTTTGTCAACAGGACGGCCCTGTTTGAAGCCACAGTGGTGCCCAGCAGCAGGAGCGTTGAGTTCTTGTGGAGCTTTGGGGATGGCTCTTCCACTCAAACCACCAGGGTTGCAGTGGCCAACTATTCTTACCTGAGCCCCGGGGATTACCTGGTGGAGGTGAATGCCACCAATCTCATCAGCTTCTTCATAGCCCAGCTCACGGTCACCGTCAAAGTCCTGGAGTGCGAGGAGCCTGAGGTGGAGTTGGCCCTGCCACCGCAGGTGGTTATGAAGAGATCCCAGAGGAACTATCTGGAGGCACAGATTGACCTCCGAGGGTGCATCAAGTACCAGACAGAGCACCTGTGGGAGATCTACCGAGCACCCAGCTGCATGAACTTGGATGACTCTAGCAGGATCCGGCTGCCGAATGTCGACGTGAACAGGCCCCAGCTGGTTATCCCGAAGCTTGGCCTGGAAGTTGGGAACTATTGCTTCATGTTTATTGTCTCCTTTGGAGACACCCCGCTGTCCAAAAGCATCTTTGCCAATGTGACTGTGATCCCGAGTAAGCTAGTCCCAATCATTGACGGGGGGTCATACCGTGTATGGTCCAACACTCAGGACTTAATCTTGGATGGGGAGAAATCCTATGACCCAAACTTGGATGACGGGGAGCAGACCCCATTGTTATACGAGTGGTCCTGCACATCCTCCTCCAAGGTAAGAGCAGCACTGCACAGCCAGAGTGACCATTTTGGAGCTCCAGCTCCACCACAAACCTGTCTGGGGTGAAGTGATGTCGAGAGAAGCTTTTGTGAGCATCTTTAACAGAGCTGCTCTAGAAGGAGGGTTGCAAAGGTTGAGTTCCCAGCTTGGGATGATGATACAGAAATTAGTGTGAGGAGTGGTGCAGTGCAGTGTCCCTGGGCAAGGCAGAAGGGCTGGCTCTGGAAGTGGAGGCATTGGCATTGCTGCTTCCCTGGCATTTGGCCTCTGGTTCCCAGTGTCAGTGCTGCTGTTTCCATGTGCTGAGGGAGTTAAGGAGCTGCTGATGCAGTCTGGGAGCTCAGGGCTCTGGTCCCTCTCCCATTAACAGTTAAATGTCTCTAATGCCATCATGGGACAAAGTTAGACTTCGGAGAGGTCAAGTGACCACCCCTTGTGGTCACAAGCAGGTCACTGTCCTCACGTGCTGAAGTGGTCTGACCCTGCACTGATGGAAGAGCAAGGGAGAACTCCTGGCAAATCCTGATGGGAATCCACCTCAGGACCATTTTTGATTGAATGAGGAACTCTTTTCTTTGTACAATGTCATGTTTTCTAGCTTTGTCTCAAAATAGCAAATGTGAAGTGTATGGGGATTGGACCTGTTGGTTTAACATGAGCTTTTTGTGTTGCTTGGCAATGTTTATAAGGTATTTAATGAAGAATTAATTGCTGTAAACTACAAATTTGAAACTCAGATGAAATACAGGAGTATTCTAGCTACTGTTTACTAACCTGAAGAGTAGGATAATGTGTGTCCACACATGCCCTGTTTTCCCCACCCCAATGGTGGCACTGCACAGCAAGGTCTGTGGCAGTGACTCTGTGTGGACCTGAATGTTTTGGCTGTGGACTAACCCGATGTGCACCCGTACCAAGGAGGGTTTGAAAGTTCTTTTCTCCTTGCAAGCAGAGCTCGGCTGCAGGGTGCTCTCTGAATTTCAGTGCCAAGGAAGGAATTGTCACAATATCCAAAGCTCTATTAGAAGCAGATGTGGAGTACACGTTCGACCTCACCATCAGGAAGGAGGGGATGAGTCCCGAGGCCACCAACCAAACCGTGCGTACCACACACAGCTGTCACCTTCTCTCCTTGGCACAGCCACCTCTAAGGCACAGAGTCATGGGATGGTTGGGTTGGAAGGGACCTGAAAGATCATCCAGTTCCACCTCCTGCCATGGGCAAGGACACCTTCCACTATCCCACGTTGCTCCAAGCCCTGTCCAACCTGGCCTTGGACACTCCCAGGGATCATGGGGCAGCCACAGCTTCTCTGGGCAGCCTGTGCCAGGGCCTCCCCACCCTCACAGGGAAAAACTAGTCCCTTTTCCCAAGGAAGTTTCTATAGGAGAAAGGACACTTCCTTTCCCGCTCCTCTGCAGTCCCAGCTCTTCACGTGCCACAGGCTCTTCCCTCGTTTTACCCAGAGAGCTTCCTAAGAGCCAGTGCTTAATGTTACTGTCAACAGTTCCTCTCTTCTCACCTTGGAAGGTTTTTTAAGGGAGGATTTTTTCAGTGCACATTGTTTATGTCCCATGAATCCCCACGCTGAGCGCACCCGCACAGTTTATGTCAGGAACATCCATTGTGGTGCGCTTGGCAATTGGAGATGGACGCAGTGTGGAAGTGGAAACTCTTACAGCCTGGTTTTGAAACCAGAGCTGCAGGATGAAAAGAAAAAAAATGAAATAGATAGTCTTTCAAGGACATTCCGTAGTATCTGGTTTCCATGCAGGAGCGCAGAACAATGCTTCCAGTGTCGCAGGAAATCTGCAAATACTGGCGGAATGAAGGGAGCTCCAGCGCACTCCGGCGCAGTGCTGGGGGATATTTATCCCCTTTTAAGAGTCTGCTGTGTTAAACAATGTCTTCATTACTGTCTTTGAATTCATAACACTCATTATGCCAGGGCAGAGGACTCAATCCAGTGCTGGACAAGCCCATTTCTTCAGGGATTAAAGGAATTTAGACAGAGCACAGGGGTCAGAGTTCAACTGCTGTTGTGTCTGAGCCACTGGTGCCTCTAGAGCTCTGCGAGTGCTCTGCCAGGAAGGTGTGGTGGATGTCTGGAGATGTGCAGTTAGATTCCAGCTGAAAGCCTGGAACAATGTGCTGCTCCCTGGAAAAGGTGGTTCTTCCATCCCCATCTGGCAGCACAAGCAGGGTTTGCTGGGAATTCAGCACCAGGGACCAGAGGGACATTTCAGAAGTCATTTATGTTGTTAAAAAGTGTAAATAAATAAATCCAGAATGACCTAGGTCAGCCCGGTTTGGCGTTGGGTGGCTCTTGCAAACCAGTGACAGAACTGGGCAGTGTAAGAGCAGAGATGCAGCTTAAATCTGACCCAAAATCCATTGGAAATCCCTTCCTGCTGTTTCTTAGCACAGACTGGGCTGGTGCAGAGCAATTCCTCCTTGCAGCACCAGGTGCTGGGGTGTGTCCTTGGCTGTTGTCTGTGTTTTGGTGTCAGACCTTCTTGATGGAGCCTCTTGCCTTCCCAGGTATTCATCAAGAGGGGAGGAGTCCCTATCGTGTCCCTGGAGTGTGTTTCCTGCAAGGCTCAGTCTGTTTACGAGGTCAGCAAGAGCTCCTACGTGTACCTGGAGGGCACCTGCCAGAACTGTCACAACGACTCCAAGCTTGGGGTAAAGTCACAAGGCTTTGCTTCACCTTTGGTGGGCTCTGGGAGAAGGGGCAGGCAGAGGGGTCAGGGTGGAAAGGGAAAGAGAAATGAAGTCCTGGACATAAACTGCCGTAGAGACAAGGAGGGGAAGCAATTTCTGGCCACAAGCAGTGGCAGGTGGTTCTGGCTGAGTCCTTGTGGGGTCATTTCTAAGCCAGAGCCATGAGTGGCTAGCCCTTTCCACACAAAAGCCACTTTTTTTTCCCTATAAGAGATCTGTAAAGTGAAGTGGTTTTTCTCCCTGCTGGTTGGCATTTTGCCCATTATTCTGGCAGCTCAAGTAGAGGTGGTTCAGTCTCTCCTCTTGTGCCCTCCTCTAATTCCAGCTTCCATTGCAGCCTGTGGAGTGAAGCAGGTCTCAGAACTGGAAGTCCTGTTGCTCCCAGCAAGCCCAGCATGTCCTTGCCTGGCATTTTCTGTCTGGTTATCTCACTGTTTCTCCTGTTATCACAGTCGTAGGTTTGTGCTATTAACGGTAACCACCCAGGCCACGTTCAGCTTGAAGCACATAAAACACAGTATCCCATGGAGACTCCACCAGTGCTTCATTTATTTCCTGTGTTTTGTACTCTGTATTATGAAATATTCTGTCGGAGGGTGATGTAATCCCAGAAACTAAAGTAGATCTCACAGTGGAAATATTCCCACCAGACATTTTGGAAAGGTTCCAGTTCTTGTTGCTGTAGCACACAAGACTAAAGCTGAATTATCAACTGCAAATTTGGCAGACGCTCCCACTAGAAATCTGTTACTTTTTATAAAAGACTCAATCTGAAAACATTTTAAGGACATAACTTCAGCTTCAAACCAAACCTCTCCTGTCTTTCCCCTGTCCATCCCTGCAGAGGTGGGCAGCTCACAGCTTTAAGAACAAGTCCCTCATCCTGGACAAAACAACCACATCCACTGGCGACACGGGGATGAACCTGGTCCTGAGGCAAGGAGCCCTGAGAGATGGCGAGGGATACACCTTCACTCTGCACATCACAGACCTCACCACGGGGGAGGAAGGCTTCGCCTCCATCGACCTGCTGCCCAACCAACCCCCTGTGGGGGGGTCCTGCCGCCTGTCCCCCAAGGGACCCCTCAGGGCACTGGTGACAAAGGTGCACTTTGAGTGTGCAGGTGAGAGCACCTGCCAGCCCCTCCTGCTCCTCATGACCAGCTGCTCTTCCCACAGATGTTCCCTCCACCCCAAACTCCTACCCCAGGGCAATGTTGGTCAGGGCTGGGCTCAGCAGTGGTTTGGACCATGAGCAGCTTTGTGGACCCAAATTGTGGAGCTCTCAAACTCACTGTGGCAGGCAGGCAGTTTAAAAATTCCTAACTCATGTAGGTGAATGGTGATATCCAGGCCAGACCAGTTCTTGTGGAAGGGACTGGTATTTCAGTGCAGGAAAAAGAAGATGGTGCCCAAAACTGAGTCACAGTATGTGGAAAGAATCAAAAGATGAAGCAGTGGGGCTGTCTGTGCCGTGTGGGCTGGATGTTCCCACCACCGTCACCTTCCCAACCAGCTGCAGAGACAGCAACAGTGAGCCCAGCTTTGGAGAAGTGGCCTGGCTGATGTCCCGTAGCCTTGGGCCAAGGACTAAGTGCCTCTGGAAACCAGATTTCCCCAAATGATCAGTGTTAGAGATTAGAGCTCTTTGTGCACAGTGCCGGGAAGCCACGCTGGGAGGAGATGAATCTTGCTGCTTCCAGGGGGCTGGGCACCAAACTGGGGGAGCAGCAGAAATGTGTTTAGGGTGATGTGGTTGTAACTTCGGTATGTTTTGAGCTATCCAGAATAATGCTGGAATCAATTCTTCTTTGGAATAGTGGGAATTTCAGCTCTTAGTGATTGTTTTTAAGCTGAAGTGACAGAGGCAGGACACAGTGGCAGTGCCAGCACCTTCACTGGGGCTCACTGGCGAACACAATGAATTTCCCAACTGCCCAGCTCCCATGAAAGTCACCATAATTCCTGGGAGCTTCAAAGAAACCTTTGTGCAGATTTTGTCCTGGGCTCAGTTGTTCCTGAGAGGCTGAACTGCCGGAGAGCTGAGCCTCTGTCTAATGTCAGGACTTGTACAGATGCTGTGGCCTTTGTCAGTGCTGTTCCCAGCCTCAGCAGTTATTCCCCCTTGTTATTTTGATCATGAATTTTTCATAATCCCTTTAAATGTTACAGAACCCAAACACCCAGGGAGAAACTCCTAAACATCACAAAAATTCAGAGAGAATGAAGACACCCCTCCAGCCTGGTGGAGTCCTTGTGCTGTCCTCATTGTGGGGACAGTCTGCCAGAGCAGGGGACCCCTGCTGGGACAGCAGCAAGGGCAGGTCCATAGAACCATCAGAGAATCCTGGAATGGTTTGCGTTGGAAGGGTCTTTAAAAACCATCTTGTCCCTTGTCAGTCTTCAGCTCCAAACTCCATCCATGCTGAAGGGCTGAGCGGGATGGGACACCCCAGGGGTGGGAGGGGGCAGTGCCAGCTCCTTTGGGGTGGTGTCTGCAGCTCCCCGTGCCCCTGTCAGAGCCCTGTGGGATTTCCTTGCAGGCTGGCGGGACACAGAGGACGCCGAGGGGCCGCTGGTGTACATCCTGCTGGCCTCGCGCCACCGCCCCGGCCACTTCCACGAGTTCTGCGTGTACAAGGGCAGCCGGGCCGAGCACGGCGCCTTCCTGCCCCCCGGCTTCCACGAGAGCGGCTTCCAGGTGTCCGTGGCCGTGCTGGTGCAGGACCAGCTGGGAGCCACCGTGGTGGCTGTGAACCGGTAAGATGCTGCTGGCAGGCTGGGCTTTCCCTCGGCACCGTGTCCAGCCTCAGCTCCCAAATCCCAGGCTCGTGGCTTGGCCAGCAGGTCCCTGTCCTGATCCTGGGTGAAGGGTTTGCCTCCTGCAAGAGGCTGTTGGCAGGAAGGGGAGGGGAGGCTCAGCAGAAGTGCAGACAGAGAATTCCAGGCTTTGTGGGTCATTGCTGGAGGGGGAGGTTTTCCCAGGAGTTACTGCTGCCACAGAATCGTGGAACTGCTAAGTGGGAAAAGACTCCTGGGATCATGGAGTCCCAGGGCTGGGCCAGTGAGGAGTCAGGCTGCAGGTCCTTGGTGTTTCTCATGCAAATGGGGCACCACGGCAGCAGCAGTGGTGCTTTTGTGGGTCACCCACCTGCCTCCCCTCCTCTCCCTCCCAGCCCAGTCTGCACTTCACCCAAATCCCTCTTTCCTTGCAGCTCCATTGAAATTGGCCTCCCCGAGGGGTTCCCCAGCCTCTCCCACTGGCTCTACAATCAGACTGACAGCGTGCTCCAGGGATTGGTGAAACAAGGGGACCCTCAGCAGGTCATTGAGTACTCTCTGGCCCTCATCACCATCTTGAATGAGGTAACGAAGCTTGTTCTGCCCAAGAGGGGCCTCCAGAAGTCCTTGCAATCGCCAGTAGAATTTTTGGGCCAGATTTTGTACAACAATCTCTATAGGCAGGGCAGGAATTTGGGGCTATATTCCTGTTTCCCTGCCCAGGAAGAGGTTGCTGCATACCTGGAAGCCAGGCAGGGATGAGCTTCCCCCTGGGCACAGGCACCCTGCTGAGCTGGATAAGGACTGCACTCCAGATACTAGACGGCTGCTGAGTACCAGGCTGTTAAGATAATTGCTTGGAGAACAGAAGTGAAATTGAGGAAGTTCTGCTGGAAAACCAGCTCATTAGATCCCTCTGGGGAGAAGCAGAGGCAGGAGATGTGGAGTGCAGGGAACAGGTGACTCCAGCTCAGCTCAGCAGCCTCTGAAACTGCTCTTCACTCTGTTTTTTTCACTCTACCTTCCTCACTCTTCCTGCTTTTTCTTCCACCCCCCAGTATGAGCGATCCATGCTGCTGGAACCTGAGGCTGGGCATGAATTTGAGCTCCGGACCTGGACTCGCAACAACATCACAGAGACCCTGAACTCCCTGAAGGTGAACACGGTGGATGACATCCAGCAGATCTCGGCCGCCCTGGCGCAGTGCACGGTACGTCCCCTGCCACTACCTCTGAGCCTCCAGCTGCAGCTCCTCAGTCCTTGCTGTGCTTGCCTGGCTCTCTCCACATACAGCAGGGACAGGTGTCACTTGCTGGCATCGTCAGGGTTTCTGTGGTGAGGTCCTGGGTGGTGCCAGCTCTGCCCCTGGGAGCTCTGTGCTGCTCCTCTGGTACCTGTCCTGGTTGGCAGCTGCAGGTGGAGGCTGCAGGAGAGGCCTTCACAGGCTGGAGAATTGGAGAATCATGGAATGGTTTGGATTGGAAGGGATCTTAAAGCTCACCCAGTGCCACCCCCTGCCATGGGCAGGGACACCTTCCACTATCCCAGGGTGCTCCAAGTCCTGTCCAACCTGGCCTTGGGCACTTCCAAGGGATGGGGTAGCCACAGCTTCTCTGGGCACCCTGTGCCAGGGCCTCCCCACCCTCAAAGGGAACAATTTCTTCCCAATATCCAATCTAATCTACCCTCTTTCAGCTTAAAGCCATTCCCCATTGTCCTGGCACTCCAGGCCCTTGTCCAAAGCCCCTCTCCAGCTCTTCTGGAGCCCCTTTAGGCATTGGAAGAGGGTCTAAGGTCTCCTCAGAGCCTTCTCTTCTCCAGGCTGGACACGCCCAGCTCTCCCAGCCTGGCTCCAGAGCAGAGGGGCTCCAGAAGCATTGGAATAAATCACTGGGGGAGTCACAGAATCCGTGAGCACAGACTGGGCTCCCATCAGGAGTAACACAAGTAGAGCTGCCTTGGGCCAGGGGCCAGTGCCCAGGTCTGATGCTCCTCCCAGCCCTGTTTCTGCCCTACAAGATGAGAAACCCCTCTCTGCTTTGCTCTGCTGCTCACTGGAATCACCGTGCTCCTGGCAGTTTGCAGCCCCCATTCCCGGTGCTGGGGCTGCTGCCTGGTGGATTTAGGAGGGAAGAGAGCCCGGTTACATAATGCACATGGGGTTTGGTGCTCAGCCAGGCTGCTCTGGCTCCTCCTTCCACCCTCCCCAAATCTTTGCTTTGCGGACTGGTTGGGTACCTTGGCCCTGGCTGTGTTTCCCCTGCAGGCAGGTCAGTGGTGGACAGGCACTGCATCCCACCCACAGAATCCTGATCTGCTCCCTTCCCTGCTTTTGAGCCTGCAAACCTCAAAAATCCCTTCTTTCTGTTCCCCTTTGTCCGGGGTTTGGGGTTCAGCACATCCCATTACATGCTGGACTGGTTTGTTTCTGTCTCTCCCACCTCCTCCTGCCTCGTGACTTGATCTTGCTGTGGAAGCTTAGATCTAGAAATAGAATTTTTATTCCATGGGAAAAGCTGACATTCCAGGATTACTTTGTGCTTTGGGTTGGAATGAAAATCTTAGGAAGATAGTACTCTAGAATTTCCCAAGTGGCTGAGAAAAGTGGAGTTCACACATTCCTTTCCTGCACAAGTGTCCATCAGGGCTGATACATTTTTGATTTTACCTAAAAGGGAGAGGAAAAATCAGAATTAGTTTCTCCTGGAGGGATAAAAAAAGAATCTCAGATTTCTTGGTCAATTCTCCTTCGTAAGTAGGAGCTGCCCTTGGGTGGTTCCTCCCCAGAACCTGATTCCTGACTCCGATTCACACAGTCTGTCCTGGCTTCTCAGAGCTTACAAATAAAGCAGAAAAGGGGGAATTCAAGACCTGCAGATGCTGTTTTGATTCTTCACCAAAACATATGGTGAATCACGGCTGAATCCTATGATGATTAAAAGAAAAAAGATGAATAAGAGCTAGGAACGGGGTTGTAACAGCTTCCATGTGTTGCCTCAGTCCCTCCCATCCAGCCCTCAAGAGTGCAGGAAGCTCCAGGCCATGGCTGGAACATTCTGTTTCTTGGACACATCTGGGAGCAGAGGGAGGGACATCCATCATGCCTGAGTGGCAGGATTCCTCCCACAGCCTTCAGGAGTGTTTAGACACTGAAATGAATTCAATTGGGGCTAAATCCTGCTTCCACTGGAGGTCGTGGAGTGGATGGAGGAATCCTATCCAGCTCTTCCTGGTTGGTTTCTGTGTGTGGCCCCAGAGGGGAGATGTGCCTGGTCCTTATGAGTGAACACCAGGGAAATCAATTTAGAATCAGAATCCTGGAATGGCTTGGGTTGGAAGGATCAGGTTGCTCCAAGCCCTGTCCAACCTGGCCTTGAGCAATTCCAGGGATGGAGCAGCCACAGCTTTTCTGGGCAACAATTTTCTCCCTTCATTCCTTTTTCCAACCCAAAAGCGTCCTCTGCCAGGCATCCTCTGCCTGCCTGTACATTGGCACCTTGGAATGTCCTGGGAGGGAGGTGGAAGAGTCTTGGACTCTTGGGACGTGCTGAACCCCAACAACTTGCTGGCCACTCTCAGTATGAGCAGGGCAGCCTCTGCTGTCCCCTCCCCAGGGCTGGACAGGGCATGGGGCACTTCCAGAGTGAAAAGGTCTCCTCAGGACTGAGCCAGCTGGGCTTTCCCTGGAGTGTTCCTGCTCTGTCAGACACTGGTCCCTTTGCAGGTGGTGAGCAAGGAGCTGGTGTGCAAATCATGCCTGACAAGGACCCTGAACAAGCTGGAGACCATGATGACCATTCTGCAAGGGGAGACCACCCAGGGCACGGTGACACCAACTGGCATTGCCGACAACATCCTCAACATCACAGGTGAGCTTTGTCCTCTAGGTGGGGGACAGGGGACTGGCTCAGGGGCAGGAGGACACCGAGGGGGGCTTTCAGGCTCCCTCCTCTGCCATTTGAGCTTTGGCCCAAATTTTTAGGAAATTGCATCTGCCATTTGGAGTGTGGCATCCCAGCCCTCTCTTCTCCCTGCGCTTTTCCCAGGGTTGTCCTGGCTTTGGCAGCTGCCTCTGTGGACACTTAAATCTGACAGTTGTTAATATAACTCACTATTACTCCTAATAAGCTCACTAAGACTCCAGGGGTTCTCTTTTTAGTAAACAATGAGTAACAGCTATGGCTTCCAGATGCTTGTCTTCCTGGTTGGAGTCCAAGGAGGCTGTCAAACCTCACTGGGGCATCTGGGAACACTGCATGGAAATTGCCACCTGGGTGACCTGGGGGGAAGCAGAGACTCCTTCTCTGCACACCTTGTTACCTCTGCACTCCTTTCTGAGTGTTGTGCACTTTATAGTGCAAAAGCATAGGAACATACATTTGTTTTATCCATTCCTTGCCTGCTTCCTGAGCGGTGGTTCTCTTCACTACACAGGAGGGAAATCAAGCATGTTGTGATTAAGTATTCCTCACCAAACCTGGTAGATTAGAGAGGCTGCAGGAACTGCTGACAGCTTTGCTTTTAGCTCTGGGCTATGAACACTCCAGTGGGGAAGGTCATGTGCAGAGGAACAGTGAGAAGACAGCAAGGAAAGCCTTGTCTGATTGCTTTGGGAAGGTGTCAGGTGTTCTCCTGACTGTAGCAGTTATCCAGGCTATTTACCACTTCCTTTTCATTTCTCTCCTGGCAGGTGACCTAATCCACCTTGTCAATACAATTTCACAAGAATCCAAGCCCCAGGAGCTGCTTGCTGATTCCCACAATTTGCTGCTGGCTCCCAAAGCCTACAACCTGTCTTCCAGCCTGATGCGAATCCTCATGAAATCTCGGGTGCTGAACGAAGAGCCCCTTGAGCTGGTGGGAGGAGAAATTAAGGCCACAGGCAAGAGGTCTGACCCCTTTAACTTGCTTTGCTACGAAAACACACCAAACTGCCAGTTCTCCATCCCCCAGGCCTTCAACTCCACTCTCTCCAACCTGACGGATGTCATCCAAGTCATGTTCCAAGTGGACTCCAATCCCTTCCCTTTTGGGTACATCAGCAACTACACCGTGTCCACCAAGGTCGCCTCCATGGAGTTCCAGACACACAACGGGGTGCAGATCCCCATCGGGAGCCTGGACTCTGAAAAAGCCATCACTGTGATGGTCTCAAACAACACAGACCCCAAAAATCTCGTGGCTGGCACGAAAGTCATCGAGGCAAGAACGTCCGTGAACCTGATTGTGATCATGGAGAGCAACAACAGGGAAGCAGGACTGCACTTCCAGCTCACCTACAGAGTCCTCAATGGTAGTTCAGACAAATCCATCTCTTTGTTAATTCTTCCTGTGAGAGAGGAGAGCTGGGTGTGAGGGATAACTGGTGGGGGAAGGGATGCCAGGTGTTGGCAGCAGGTTCCACACTGTGTGGTCGAGGTTCTGGCTATCCTGGACAATCTCCAGTGCCCAGTGTCATCCTTGCTTGTGGATTCTGGCCCTGAGAAGCCTTTTTCTTTTCCCAGCCCTTCTGTTGAGCCACGTTAGCCCTAGAGGGCATTGTCCAGTCCCTGTCCCGGGCAGGTTCAATGGTATTCAGTGCCTGGGGATCCTCTGAGGTGCACACTGAGAGAGCGCAGTCTGGAGAAGCATCTCTCACAACTTTCTGCATTCCTTATACTCTTCCTTGAGCCCCAGTGCTGGCAGCAGACCTGTAGTTGAGTCTCCCAGGGGTTTTTAAAGCCACTTCTGTTCCTTCCCCTCCCCACAGAGCATTACCTGGCCAGTGAGCCCGAGCCCTTCATCATGGCCTATCTCCATCACGAGCCCCAGCCCAATGAGCACAACTGCTCTGCCTCCAAGAGAATCAGCCTGGATGCCCTGGCTGGAAGTGACCACAAGCTCTACACCTTCTTCACCTCACCCAGGTAAGAGAAGCCTCCCTGGTAATTCCTGTCAGCCACAGGCTGTGCTGTGGATGCATGTGATGGCTGCTCAGGTGGTCTGTGGAACCCCTGAGTATCTGCACTGCCAAAGGGTGTAAATTACACCATGTTCACTGGGCTTTTCCTCCTTTGTGAGTGCGTCCCTGCCCCTGCAGCTGGATGCTTACCCTGGACACACCTGCACCAGAATGTGGGGGAATCATCTCCTTGCTCTTTCCCTTCTCCAGAACGGACGATCCTAACCAGAAGTACTACCTGAACATCACCAACCACTTCAGCTGGTCGCCAGTGGAGGTGACCCTGGGGCTGTACACATCCCTGTGCCAGTACTTCAGCGAGCAGGAGAAGCGCTGGAAGACGGAGGGAATTGTCCCCCTGGAGGAGACCAGGCCAGACCAGGCTGTGTGCTTGACCCAGCACCTCACAGCCTTTGGGGCCAGCCTCTTTGTGCCCCCAAACTCTGTCCAGTTCATCTTTCCTGTGAGTACAGCAAAGCAGAGGCTGTGCAGTATTGTCAAACATAGAACAGGTTGTCGTCACCTGGAGCAAAGCCTGAGGCTCCTGTTGGCTTCATGTCTAAGCTGGCACCAGCACAGGCATCTGGGAGCCTTTGGGAGGTACAGATGGGCACAGCTCAGGGGAAGCTGTGTCCCCTGCTTGGGAATCCTGGCTGGAAACAGACCTTTGCAGATGGCTTTATTCCCTGGCCTGGACACCTCGCACTGTGTCTCCCTCTTAGGGAGATGCCAAAACATTCCTCCCAGCTGTCACCCAGCACTGTTTGATCCCAGAGAGTCGCACCTGCCAGCTGCTCCCTGCATCCCAGGGGCATCCAGGCTCTTCCTCGCTCTGTCCCTGTGACGTGAGTGGGAGCAGGGAGCTCCTGGCAGCTGCTGCTGCCGGCTGTGTGGGGCCACGTCTGTGAGCAGGGCGATGGCCAGGAAGGAGGCAGGGAATGGGAGCTGGATCCTCCTGGGCTTGCCTTTCAACACTTCTCTTTTCTCCAGGCTCCAGGCCCAGGGCTGAACTACATTGTGCTGCTGACATGTGCCGTGTGCTTTGTCACCTACTCGGTGGCTGCGCTGATCGTGCACAAGCTGGACATGATCGACATGAACCGCGTGGGGGTGATTCCCTTCTGTGGGAAGAACGGGATGTACAAATACGAGATCCTGGTGAAAACGGGCTGGGGCAGAGGGTCAGGTGAGCCCACAGCCTGCTCCCATGCCTGGTTCCCAGGGGAACACCTGTAGTTCACCTGAGGTCCCACCTCAGCATGTCACGCTCTGAACGCTCCTCACGGAGCCCAGAGCTGAGCTGCAGCTTCAGTCCAGGGCTTCCCACAGCATCCCAGTTTTTATTGTGTGGTGATGGGGCAGGTCAAGAGAATGGTTTGGGTTGGAAGGTTCCTCAAAAACCTTCTGGTTCCAACTTCCTGACATGGGCAGGGACACCTTCCACTAGGCGATGCTCTCCCACCACTGGCTGTTGTGGTGGGACAACCAATTGCTGCTGGAAGGAACCACTCAGGAGAGAAATTCCTTCATCCTGCCTTCCTTGACTGGGCTGTGGTTGCAGAGGCAGAGATTGTTCCTCACTTCTGACCCTCTCCTGCCTTGTAGGCCCTTTGGATGGATCCTTTTGCTGTCTTCCAGGATCCATTACTTTGTTTGGAATCTTTCCCAGCAGCAGGCAGGCACAAAGTTTGGCTTGTGTTTGGGGGCTGGGTTTGTGATAGAGCTGTCACAGGCAGTGCTGGGGTCCAGCTGCACCTCGGGTGGGCTTCCCTGAGAGAGCCCCTTCCTTCCCTGCAGGTACCACGGCCCACGTGGGCATCGCCCTGTATGGGGTGGACAATAAAAGTGGCCACAGACACCTGGATGGGGACAACGCCTTCCACCGCAATAGCCTGGACGTGTTCCAGATCGCCACGGAGCGGAGCCTGGGCAGCATCTGGCGCATCCGCATCTGGCACGACAACAAAGGTGAGACATGGAGGGGCCACGTCCTGGGCCTGGACAGGGGGACCTGGCCTGTGGTGACCTGCTGGACTGGGGGGATATTGCTGGGGGACATGGAGTCTCCCTCACAGACTGGCCAGGTGCCATCCCAGACACAGACAGCGCAATGTCCTGTGTGCTGTGACCATAAATGTCACCTCAGGGTGACCTGGCTGTGCCATGCTTCCCTCGTGGGTACTGTGCAGTGCCCATCGATGACAATCACGTCACACAGAACTGCTGCTGTCCCACTGACAGTGCTCCTGTGGCCCCCTCAGCTTCACAGGCTCACACAGGGAATGTGTGCCGTGAAATATTCCCTCGTCTCTCCCCGTTCAGGACTGAGCCCCTCGTGGTACCTGCAGCACGTCATCGTGCGGGACCTGCAGAGCAGCAAGAGCTATTTCTTCCTGGTGAATGACTGGCTGTCAGTGGAGAGTGAGGACAACGATGGCCTGGTGGAGAGGGAGGTGTTTGCTGCCAGTGAGTGCTCCACCTCCCCTGGGTCCTTCTCACCCCTGGCACCTGGGCCCCTCCTTTTCTCCAGGCTGAGCTCCCCCAGCCTCTCATGGTGCTGCAGACTCTTCCCCAGCTCTGTTCCCTTCTTTGGACACACTCCAGCCCCTCCATGTATTTCTTCTTGTGAGGTTCCCAGAACTGACCCCAGGATTGGAGGTACCTCAGCAGTGCCCTGCATAAGGGACAGGGCCAGTGGCCACACTGTCTTTGGTACAAGCCAGGTGCTATTGGCCTCTTGCGCACCTGGACAGAGCTGGGCTCATGTTCAGCCACTGTCACCCCCAGATCCTTTTCTGCTGGGCAGCTTTTCCAGCCACTCATCCCCAATGAGCACTGCATGCGGAGGGACGCTGTGGATGCAGTGTGGATACCTCTGGAGTACCAGTCTGTTGGGAGGGACGTGGCCAGCCCAGCCAGGTCCCCTCAGTGGTGCAGCCACCCTGAGTCTGTCACTTTGTCCCCAGGTGAGAGTGAGCTGAGGAGCTTCTGGCGGATCTTCGTGGCGGAGCTGCAGCGCGGGTTCTTCGAGAAGCACGTGTGGCTGTCCCTGTGGGACCGCCCACCCCGCTCCCGCTTCACCCGTGTCCAGAGGGCCACCTGCTGCTGCCTCCTCATCTTCCTCTTCCTCTGCGCCAACGCCGTGTGGTACGGCGTGGTGAGCAACGTCCACCTCAGGTGTGTGCATGGTGTGGTGGGCAGTGTCCACCTCAGGTGTGTGCATGGTGTGGTGAGCAATGTCCACCTCAGGTATGTGCATGGTGTGGTGAGCAGTGTCCAATTGGTGTGGTGAGCAGTGTCCACCTCAGGTGTGTGCACGGTGTGGTGAGCAGTGTCCACCTCAGGTGTGTAAAGGGTATGGTGGGCAATGTCCACCTCAGGTGTGTCCCCACCCAGTCCCAACCTGCTCAGGGCCCCCCTGCCTGTCCCATTGGGGCAGGACACATCTTCCATCCACTGGGAAGAGCTTCCTTGCTTGTGCCTTGAGTCTGCCCTCCCCATTCTAAGGAGTCTGGGACCAGGCCATGGATGATGGATGACCAAAGACAGTCTGATTTTGGTTCTCAGGCCCATTTTCTTCTCTGCACATCTGGAATTCCTGGTTGTGCACTTCAGTCTCCTGTTTGCTTACCTGACAACCCCAAATGCTTCTGCTGACACCTGTCTCTGATCCCTCTCAATTCCTTGCAGCAATGTGGCTGTTTCCAGCCTGATCCCTGTCAGTGTGGACACGGTGGCTGTTGGCCTGGTGTCCAGCGTGGTGGTTTACCCTCTCTACCTGGTCATTTTATTTCTCTTCCGGATGGCTCGTGGCAAGGTAAGGAGCGGGGTTGGTTGCAGGTTGCTCAGATGGGTGGGAGGCCACCAGGTTTGCTTTTGGGAGGCTGAATTCTGCCTTTCCTGGGACCTCACTCCTCCAGCCTGGCTCTGCACTTGCCTGGTTGTGCTGCACCAGGGCCAGACCCTTCCCTGGTCTCTGCCTCCCTCCCTGAGCTCAGATCACTGCTGGACTCTGGCAGTGCCCAGGCACCAAAAGGGCAGATTTTAGAAGCTATTCAGGCACTTCCTCCCTCAGGATTTCAGTGTGTGACAGGCACCCAAATGCCAAAGGCAGAGCCTGGGAGCTGCTCAGTGGAGCCTCTCTGATGTCTGCCCTGGGTCTAAGCTCGGCTGGCTGAGCAGAGCTGTGGTGAGGCAGCTGGGAAGGGATTAGCTGGAGATTTAACGACTAGTTAAGCACAATTAGCAGCCCCATTAAGTATTGCAGCCAGCTGCTCAGGGAGTGATGAGCAGCAAATGTGGCTGATGCTGCTGAGAGCACACAGGAAAAGCTTTCAAACTCGGGGACTTCGTGGGAGCTTGTACCTGAGACGACTTGGGTGGCCCTGGCTGTGGCACGTGTGGGTACAGGTGTCTGGGAGGCCGTGGAGGATGGGCATGTGCCTGTTCTCAGCAGCAGTGGCAGTGTCACCTCTGTCCCTCCTGTGTGCCCTGCAGGTCTCCATCAGCCACACAGTGACTCACTCAGACCAGCAGTCCCTGGAGATCGATAACTACCTGGACTCCTCAATCCTTGACAGCTCCTTCCCCACCTTCCCCGGGCTCCAGGCAGAGGTAACTGCTTCCCTCCCCACAGCTGGGCAGGCTCCTGGAGGTGTGGGCCCAGGGTTAAGAGCAGCTCAGTGACTCCTGATGTTCCCAACCCGCTGCTTTCACCAGGCACAAACCTGTGTCACGTTCCTGAAACGTTTCTGTTCCCTGCAGGCCTTCTCTGAGCGAACCAAAACAGATCTGTTCCTGGAGGACTCCAAGAGGTGAGTGGGGTTCTGGGGATGGAGCAAGCAGGACTTTAGTCTGTGCTTTGCTGGGCTTGGCTTGTGCTCCCACAGCTGTTTCCCTCTACAATCCCACACAGTTCATTTTCTTGTGCTCCCCACATTCCTGACCGCCCCCATTCCTGTTTTTCCACAGCCTGGTGCGGTGGCCCTCCAGCGAGGCCCTGCTCAGCTGGCCAGACCTGCTGAGTGACCCCTCCATCATGGGCAACACCATCCAGAAGCTGAAGAGAGGCCGGGCCAGCCGCCACCTGGGGCTTGAGGCCCCACTGGCCACTGAGGAGGACACTTTGTCCCTTGGGATTCACCAGGGGCAGCCCCGGTACTTCTCGGCCTCAGGTGAGCCCCCCCTGGCTCAGGGCAGAGGTGGAACAACAGAGCTGCTGCCATCACCACTGGCCTCACTCTGAAGGGCAGGGGAGGAGGGTTGTGTCTGTTTAGGTGGGATTTTAGTCTGGGAAAGCAGAAATCCTGGTGGGCGTCAGACTGAGGTGGGTGGTCCCACACTGCCAGCAGACTGGGAGCCAGGAGAGGCGTGTTCCCATGGGAATGCTGCAAGCAAGCAGAACTTCCTCACTGGCTGCAAAGACACAGTGTGTCCTAGAGCCACTGGACATGGCTGGAGAAGGAGAACTTGGCCTCTTGAACCAGCAGTTCCCTGCCCAGCTCTGTGGCCAAGCTGGGATAGACAGGAACTGGAGGGCAGGGAGCAGGGGAGGGCTGTCCCAGGGAGGAGGACATCACCATGACCCTCCTCCTCCTCCTCCCCAGTTCCACCACGTGGCTGAGCCGTGTCCTGGTGTGGTGCTGGGTGCTGAGCTCCTGCCAACGCTGTCTGTGCTCTCTCTTTCCCAGATGAGGATCTGATCCGGCAGATCCTGGCGGATGGAGCCAGTGGCATCTCCCACTCCCAGGACCTGGGGCCATACATGAGGGCAGAAACAGATCTGATCTCAGGCCTGTGAGTGTTTGGGGAGCAGAGCCCCCATGGAGTCAGAGCCTCCCACCCAGCTGAACTGAGCTGGGTTTGGGACACTTTCACGGGTCACTCTGTTCCTGCTGGCCATGACTCCTGCAGCCCCCACAGCCACAGCTCCAGGAGAGCACTGCCACCCTTCCAGGAACCACCTGGATGGTCCCTTAAAGCCCCAGCTGTGTCTCCAGCACTTCTGGACTGCGGGCAAAGTGCTGGGATGAGGGTTCACTTCATGACACTGGTGGGAGGGAGAAGGGGATTCTACCCAAATCCCTGTTGTGTTACCGTGCCCAGGACACTCTGACCACCAGCCACTGCAGAGTGGGCGGCCAAGGGAAGGGAGGGATTGTCAGGCCTTGTCCATGAGACAGACACAGAGCAGTGTCTGTGCCTCGGGGACATGTGTGATGTCCCAGGACTGGTGCTGGCCCTGGAGTTCAGCCCCCGTGGTGCCAGCCTGCTCAGCACAGAGCCAGCAGTGGCACAGCTCTCAGCAGGCTCCCCCTGTGCCTGGCAGGTCCAGCGTGTTCGGGGAGAAGGTGGAGACTGTCATGATGCAGAGGCTGAACGACAAAGGGCAGAGCGTGGCCCCTCCTCCCAGGGAAGTGAGCAGATCAGCCAAGTCCACCTGGACAGGTACCAGGGCTGTGCCCCCCGGGGTGTGCGGGGACAGGGCCCATCCCACACTACAGCACTTTGGGGGGGCACAGTGGGGTAAATGGAAAATAAAATAGAGCCTTAGGAAGGGTTGTTCCCTGCTTGGGATATCGGTGCTATTTCCTGCCAGCTTCTCTTGGAGGCTGGATCTCAGTAAGCCCTGGGCCAGCACTTGTGCTGTGACAGTCCCTGCAGTGTCCCCTGGGGAGGCTCTGCTCCCTCCTTCCCCAGTTACTCTGCTCCCTGCACTCTCTGCAGCCATCAGTCGTAGAAATGTGTGGGATGATCCCTCTGAACTCACCCAGGACTGGTGGCAGGCTCTCTGCTGGGATGAGTGCTGAGCTCAGCCCTTCCTGTGCCCACCGGACCCTTTGCAGTGATGTTCACACTCACTCTCCCTCCTCCTCCTCCTCCCAGTTGCAGACCAGACATTCAGGAAGCGCCTGCTCCCGCCCTGGTGCTCCCTCCTGGCTCACGGCATCAGCCTCCTGCTCTTCGCCACCTCCGCCGGCGTCTCCGTGTGGATCGGGGTGGGCTTCTCCTCCAGCGTGGCCCTCATGTGGCTCATCTCAGGGATATTCAGCTTTCTGGCTTCGTTCCTGGTCTGGGAGCCTCTGAAGGTGAGGATGGCACAAGTGCACCGGCACAGACCTGTACGTGGAATTAACAGCTGGAGTTAACATTGTCCAGCTGCTAATCACAGTCATGGAATTGTTAAGGTTGGAAAAGCCTTTTAAAATGATCAAGTCCAACCATCAACCAGCACCACCACCATGTTCACCACTAACCCATGGCCCCAAGTGCCATATTCATGTGGTTTTTGAACACTTCCAGGGATGGTGAATCCACCACTGCCCTGGGCAGCCCCTTCCAATGCTTGACAACCCTTTCCATGATGAAATCAGGTCAGAGTGAACACTGTGTGCATTGAATGGTCACTCCCATCCCCATATCCCTCAGAAGGATAGGATGTGGACACCAGCAGCAGTAGGAGAGGGAGGGCTGGTGGCACTTGGTTTTGAAGGTCCAGGTAGGAGTTGTGCCATGCTGGCTGTGCCAAGGGGCCCACAGGAGCTGCTGCTGGAATGCTGAGGTGGCACAGCTCCCTGCAGGTTCAGCACTCTCCCTGTGCCCCAGGTGCTGCTGGAAGCCCTCTATTTCTCCCTGGTTGCCAAGAGGCTGCACCCGGAGGAGGACGACACGTTGGTGGAGCAGCCCTGCGTGGAACACGTGTCCGAGAGGATCAGCAAAGTCCGGCCCCCACAAGGATTCGCCCTCTTCCAGGCCAAGGAGGAGGCCAGGAAGGTCAAACTGCTGCACAGGATGCTCAAGGTGGGACATCTGCTGCCTGGCGCCCAGGGGTGAGACACGTCCGAGTGTGGGTTCTCCCAGTCCAGCTGGGATCCACTGAGTGCCTGGCTCTGGCTTCTGCCTCAGTTTCTCCATCTCTGGGTCTGATCCTGTTGCATGGCCATGGAAAGCACTGCTCTGCTGCAGGATTGGGATCCAGCCTTTCCATGCAATCCCATTTTTACTCTCTGCTTCCCAGAATTTCCTCATCTACATGATGTTCTTGCTGGTGGTCCTGCTCACCAACTACGGCGACGCCTCCCGCACCAGCCGGGCCTTCCTCCTGCAGAGCTCCATCAAACAGCAGCTGGGAAGCAACGACTTCCTGCTCATCAAGAGGTACCTGCCAGCCCCTGGGGGGGTCAGAGAAGTTGGCTTTTGGGTCGTGCTCCACAGGCTTTTCCATAAGAGGTTCCTTGGTGCCCATGTGGAGCTGGGTGCTCCACAGCAGTCAGCAGGTCCTGTCTGTCCCTGTAGTTCTGCTCCACTGGAGAGCAGAGGGGCCTTTGGGGATTGCAAGGTTTAATTTCTCTGAGGTTTAGAGAGGTTCCCAGTGGGAAGGGGCTGTGGGAGTTGATGTTCATCTTTCTGGAGCTGCTTGAAAAGACACGAGCTGCTCTGTCTCCAGAATTTGCAGCCACAACTTACAGTCATGAACAGGGTCACGAGAGCCAGAAATGACATCTTGTCCAGAGTCTGCCTTTCCTCACTCTGCACATAAGTTTAACTGGATTAAATTTTCCCGGCTGGTTTTCCACACCCCTGGGAGCTCCCAGCAGCCCAGTCTGGCTCTGGGGATCCCTGGGCTGAGGGTGTGTCTCTGCAAAGCCCTTGGCTCTCTGGGCACATCAGTGTGGCTTGTTCATGCCCCAAAGTCTCTGAAACTTTGCACCAATCTCACACCTTCCCCCCTGCAGGTCGGATCAGTTCTGGGTGTGGATGTCTCAGGTGTTCCTGCCTTACCTGTACAACAATGGCTCTGGCCAGGAGAGCCACAGCACCACGCTGGGGACAGCCCGGCTGCGCCAGCTCCGGCTGCGGGGAGGTAGGGCAGGGACAGTGGCTCTGCTGCCACAGGGGGAGGTGACAGTCCTGGAAGGATGAAGTGGGCAGGTCTGGGTGCAGCTGGGGCTGAGGGGAGGCAGCAGAGGTTATGGAAGCAGTGGATCATGGAATCCCAGAATGGTTTTCATTGGGAGGGATCTTAAAGCCCATCCCACCCAGGGACACCTTCCACTATCCCAGGCTGCTCCAAGCCCCATCCAGCCTGGCCTTGGACACTTCCAGGGATTCAGGGGCAGCCACAGCTTCTCTGGGCAACCTGTGCCAGGGCCTCCCCACCCTCACAGGGAAGAATTCCTTCCCAATATCCCATCTAATCCTGCCCTCTGGCAGTTTGAAGCCAGTGATGTCTCCAGGGACCAGAGTGCTGGTCCACTGTTACCCAAGGCCAGTTGGGATGTCTCTGTTCTCCTCCACTTGTACCCAGCTAATCCACTCTGAGTTGGTGGCATGGATGTATCGTGACTCCTAAATTGGACAGCTCTCTATTTTTATTGTTAATAACCATCTTTTCTGAATCCCTGACTTCTGCATGCCCCTTCTCTCACCCTGGTGCACTCATGGAGATGAATGCAGAGGGGTTGGGAGGAAGGGCGGTGCTGTGAGCTTAGCACTGGCAGTGCTGGCTCCCTGTGGCTCACAGGGTGCTCTCATTCCAGCTGAGTGCCAGCAGAGTGCCCAGGATATCCTGCAGGGCTTGGGCAGTGCCCAGAGGAGCTGCACTGACCAGCACATCTTTGCCACTGCTGACTATGGAGTGGGCTGGGAGAGCACGGCTGGAAATGGGACGGCAGCGTGGGTACACTCAGCACCCGACCTAGCGGGGTAAGGGCTGCCCTGCCTGCTCCCACCCCTGCTCCCACCCCTGCTCCCAGCCCTAGTCCCACCCCTGCTCCCACCCCTGCTCCTCCTCCAGGGATCCTTACAGACCTCTCTAAGGTCTTTACAAGTGCGTCGGGTTGTTCCCAGCCCTCACAGCCCCTGAGCCTGGCAAAGGGCAGATGGACATGGAAATTCCAAAGGGTCTGAACAGCAGCGTTGTGCTGTTATGGGGGCCCAGGGGCAGAGGGTTCAACTCTGCACCTTCCAGGGCACAGACAGGGCAGGGGAACCCAGCACCCCAGGAGCAGCACTGGATTTCTGCTCAAGGGGGTGACAGGAGGTTGTCCTGCATCCTGGGCATAAATCACACTTGGTTTCTGCTCTGGTTTGTCCCCAGAGGCATCTCCATGCAAGTCTGGGCCACCACAGGGCTTGAGGCTGTTCTGAGGTTGGGCACATGAGGTGGATCAATGCACCTCTGTAATTTGTCTTGTGAAATAAATCCTGAGGGGGAGGATCTGCATCTGCACATTTGCTCCTGGCCTGCCATGTAGGAGAGCAACCAGTGTCCTTCAGCCTCACCCACAGCTCCTCTTCTTCTGCAGGATCTGGTACTGGGGCTACATCTCCTTCTATGACAGCAGTGGCTACGTGCAGGAGCTGGGTCCTTCCCTGGAGGAGAGCCGGGCTCAGCTGGAATTCTTGCAGCAGCACACGTGGATCGACAACATGTGAGTGTGGCAGGGGCAGAGGGAATGTCCTGCTGTCACCTGGGCTCCTCAGGGGTGCTGCTGGAGTGTCGCAGGGGCACAGGATGGATGTCCCACCCAGCAGTGGCCCCAGAGCTGGTGGTGTCCCAGCCCCTGAGCTGCTCCTGTCCCTCTGCAGGAGCCGGGCAGTGTTCGTGGAGCTGCTGCAGTACAACCCCAGCGTGGACCTGCACGTGGCCGTCACCCTGCGCCTGGAGTTCCCTGGGGCCGGCCAGGCCATTGCCGCGGTCACCATCAGCCCCTTCCCCCTGCTGAGGCTCAGTGGGGGGGTCACCCTGCAGCTCCTCATGATGGTCAGTGTGGGACCTCCCTTGCAGCCCCTGCTTTCTGCGTGAGGGGCTCTGGGGACCCTCACCCAGGCTGGTCACTGTGGACTCGAGCTGCCCTGCCTGAGGCCACTTGTCCCCACGTCTGTCACCCTGCCTGGGTTTGGTGTCAGCAGAGCCCTTGTTCCCTGGGCGCTGCCATCCTGCTACAGGGGCATTAGGTGTGGGCACTGGGGAGCTTCAGGAGGGATTAGGGTGTTGGATGAGCAAGGAAGGCAGGGCAGGATACAAGATGTGGTCCAGGGGTGTAATTTGGCCTGGTTTGGGGGATTTTGCTGTCCTGGGGCGCTGCGGGGTCCCCTGGTGCAGCCACAGCAGTCGGGGCTCGTCCTCTCATCTCCTGGTAGCTTCTCCATTCCTCTTCTCCTGGTACTCTCTTCATAACCTCTCCTGGTAACCTCCCTGTTCCTCCCCCAGGTTTTCCTCATGCTGTTTGTGGTTTACTTCGTGGTGTCGGAGTCTCTGGCCATCAAAAAGGAAGGCAGAGCCTACTTCACCCTGTGGGGCAACTATGGCCAGTGGGTTTTTATCCTGCTCACCACATGCACGGTGCTGGTGCACCTCAGTCAGGCCACCCTGGCTGACCAGCAGTGGCTCAGGTACCTCAGCAACCGCAGGGGCTTCACCAACTTCTACCAGGTGGCCTTCCTGAGCTCCGTCTTCAGCAGCCTGGCCGCATCCCTCCTCTTCCTCCTGACCGTGCAGGTACGGGCAGGCTGGGAGAGCAGCACGTGGGTGGTGGGTGCTTTGGTCCTCCTGTGCTTGTCACCCCTGCACAGTCCTGGCAGGAGCAGAGCAGGTGGCAGGGAGGCCACGTGTGTCTCTGCTGTGCACTTCAGGTCTCTGAGGCCTCTGGGCCCTCGATTCCCCTGGGGAATTCAGCCAAGTGTGGCTGATGGGCTGATTCTGTCTGTAAGGAACCTGTGGACTGGGGTATTTGTGCTCTGATGGGTTTTGAGTTTCCCATGTGTTTGAGAGACCCGTCCTGAGCTGGGGGTGTGTCTGTAACTCCCTCCTCTCCCCTTCCAGGCTGCCCAGCAGCTGCGCTTCGTCCGACAATGGTCAGTGTTTGGGAAGACCTTCCAGAAGTCCATGAAGGAGCTGATGGCTGCAGGGGTGGCCTTTGCCCTCCTCCTCCTGGCCTATGCCCAGCTCGGCTTCCTGGTAACCACTCCTGTCCCCTTCCCTCACAGAGGAGCTGTTGGTGCTCCTGCTGCCCCTTGTCCCTCACCGTGGCATGACATGAGCAAAGCCCCTGGGTCCCCTGGGTGCTCCATGTGCACCCTGCCACCAGCACCTTTGGCCAGGGGCTGTCCCTGTCCCAGCCCATTTATGGGCCGCCCCTCAGGGCCCATGTGGGAGGGAATATTGCGGGTCAGGGGAACACTTTGCTGCTGCTCCCTTCTCATCGCATCTCCTCTGTCCCTTCGCAGCTCTTCTCCTCCTCCTCCGAATCCTTCCGCAGTGTGGGCAGCAGCCTCCTGCTGCTGCTGGCCCTTCTGCGGGGCAGCGCCAGCCTCTGGCCCTGCCTGCCCGAGGCCTCAGGGCTCTATTGCCTCTTCTGCACCACCTACATTGTGCTGGAGGTGTGGATTGTGCTGCGGCTGCTCGCGGTGGTGCTGATCCACAGCTACCGCGAGATGCACTCCGAGCTCTACCGCCCCGCCTTCGAGCCCCAGGACTACGAGATGGTCGAGCTGTTCGTGCGCAGGCTCAAGATGTGGATGGGCTTCAGCAAAGCCAAGGAGGTGAGGGCAGCCTGGGGACTCTGGAGAAGGGGCCTGGTGGCACAGAGCAGCATCCACCATCTTTAGCCTTTCCCTGCCTCTGGCTCCTTCCTGCAGCCAAGTTCCTCTGGCAGGCGAGGGCTGGAGCAGTGGCCACCCTTGGGGGCCCAAGAGCTGGGTTAGTGATGGGGAACCATACAGGCATCAGCTGCCCATTCTCAGCCCCACGGTTCCACAGGGCTTTATCTGGGATCCAGCCCCAGCCCACGGCCTGTCACACCAGGAATGGCTGGGAGCAGCCATGGAGCTGTTTGGCATGTTCCCACTTCCCAGCTCCTGCCCTAACCCTGCTCGTGCTCCCCTCTTCCCTCCCAGTTCCGGCACAAGGTGAGGTTTGAAGGGATGGAGCCGCTGCCCTCCCGAGACTCCAGCGACTCCAAGTCCTTCCGGGGCCCCACTCCCAGCGCTGCCTCCGACAGCTCCAGGGCCTCCACGTCCTCCAGCCAGCTGGACGGGCTGAGTCTCGTGCTGAGCACCCGCGACAGCCTGGAAGTGGACGCTGACATCCAGCGCCTCCTCTCCCTCTTCGAGATGCTGCTGGCGCAGTTCGACCGCGTCAATCAGGTGACGGAGGACGTGTCCCGCATCGAGCACCTGCTCGAGGTCTCCCGCAGCCGCCGCGCCCGCAGGAGGCACCGCGGGCCCGAGGGGGGCCCGGGCCAGGGCTGCTCGGGCGGCTCGGAGCAGGGCCCGTCCCCGGAGCTGTCGGACACGGACGCGCTGTCCCCGCGCTGTGGCGGGGCCGTGCCGGGCGGCCGGGGCGCGGTGCCCGGCCGGCTGCTGCGGGCCAGCCGGGGCGTCAGCGCGGCCGCAGGGTCACCGGGCAAGCCCTGTGCCGCCAGGAGGAAACGGCCCCTGCGGGCCAAGAACCGGGTGCACCCCACGGTCAAGTAACGGGGGTGCAGGAGCGATGCCCTGGCAGGGCTTTGCCGGGGGCGGGCTGTGCCCGCCCGGAGCTGCCGCGGCGGCTGGGCCGGCCGGGCACCGGGGCTCTCCCGCCACGCCGCTGGCACGGCCACCGGCCTTCCAGAACCGGCCCCACGGGAGCATTCCAGTGTTAAAGATGGAGGGGGAGAAGGCCGAGCCTTTCCCCAGGGGATGAGCAGGTGCAGGAGATCCCTGCTGGCTCACAGGGAGCAGCTGTGGGTTGTTTTATGGCCCCGGCTGCAACCGGCCACAGGTGGGGACTGGGTGGGCGCAGGGGGATGGGACAAGGCTCCCCCCCTTCCCTGCTGGCTGTGCCGGATGGGAAAGGGAGAGGAGAGCCCCAGGCCTCAAAGGTTTGAACCAAGTCTTGGATTTTTGTTGACCAGACGCACTGTGGAGGAAAGCGACAGCTTTCAAGAAGGTATTTAATCCACCTTGTTTTTTAAGCATAAATAGATATATAGGGAAATGCTATCTACACCCAGAGCAGTTAATTTCCAGTATTGGCTACTTTTATCCTCCAGAAATTGGTACTATTATTTGTATTTAAAGAAATCCAATATTTAAAACAAAGGACATTGCAGCGAGCGGGGGACAAGAGACCCCTGGGCTGCCTCAGCCACCTCTGAGCATGGGGTTCCCAAACTCCCAGCATGGGATTCCCAACTCCCAGTGTGGGGTTCCCAACGTGCTGGTGTCACTGCGGTCCCCACCTGCCCTGTCCCCCCGCCGTGGCCCCGGGGTGCAGGCGCCGCTGGCTGCTTGGCTTCTCTAACCCAAGGAATGTATTGCTCTAAGTATATGTATTTTTTTGGTTTACTTGTTCCTATGTACTGCCCAGCACTTTAAACAAGGCTTTCCTCGGCTACCAGTGACACGTGCGAGCTAAGAATGGGATAATATATCACAAAAGCAGTATTTTGTTTGTTTAAATCATAAACTGAAATGGACAGGGAGGAGGGGAGCGCAGCCCCAGCTCAGGCAGCTGTGCCAGCACCTTCCCTGAGCACAAAGGAGGTAGGTGAAGCCCTGAGGGAGCTTTTTTTGGGGGCCCTCCAGCCTTGCCAGCTGGAATTCACCATGTGCTGGCCTACAGCTGCTGGGCTACAGCTGGCCTGTGCCATGGGGCCCCCCAGATCACAGCCTGGGGGTGCCTGAAGCCCTCTCCAGGGGCTGCCTTCCCCTCCTCAGCCCCATTTCACCTTATGGCTATTGTAAGTAATTTATACGGGGTTTGTTTGGTTTTTAAATGTATATATTTTTGTATGTTTGCTATATTTTCATAGCATCGGTACCGTGTTTGAAACATGTAGATAGGAGACAGAACACTATTGTCAGAGTTATTTAAAGGATGTATTAAGTGCTTCTTCCTGGGAATGTCCTATGTATATAAGGATTGGGTGTCTGTGTGTGTGTGTGTGGTGTGTGTGCTCTCCTAGGCTGGCTCGGGGCAGTGGCCACAGGTGGATGGGGAAAAGCCCCCAGTGGGCCCCTCCGTGTGTTCCAGAACCTGCTCCATGCTTTGGACAGGTGAGAAGGGTGGGAGGGAAGGCTGAGAGGGGCAGAGCTGCAGGGCAGGAGCCTCAGGTTCAGCTGCCTCTGGTGCTGGTGGGCCAGGAAGCACCTTCCCAGGACAGGGGAGACTTCTCCACGCAGAGAGAGGGGGCTCCTAAAACACTTCCATTGTTCCATCCCCTCCTGAACCTCCCCTCCAGCCCCCAGCTGTGTTGGATATTTGTGAAGGTTTCATTCCAGCATCCATGTGCTTTCTTGGCCATGTGTGTCGGGGTGACTGCAGGGGAAACAGGGTGCTCGGGGATGCCTTTGGGACAGGTCTAAGTTACCTTTGGAAAACTCAGGTGCTGTTCAGGACAGACGTTGTGGAAAGGTTGTGGAGGGATGAGGGCAGGAGGAGACAAGTGAGGTGGTGCTTGGTCGGCATGGAGGTGTTGGAACAGCAGAGGGCACAGAGAAGTGGAGTGCAGAGGGGAGAAATCCAATACTGGTAACCAGGACAGGTTGGTAGTGGCAGAAGGGCAGGTGGGAGAGGGCAGTGAAGGGCCCAGAGGGCAGGAGTGGGACAGGGAGAGGCCTAGAGGGTGCCTGGAGCAGGCAGAACCAGCAGCTGGAGGCTGAGCCCGGGTGCTGGTCAGCTTTGTGCTCTGTGCTCAGAAAAAATCCCTGGTTTTCAAGTCAGAGAAAACTATTTGCCTTGGATTTTTTGTTCCTTTGACTTCCCAGGCAGCACAGCACCAGGCTCAGCTTGGCATATGCCTGTGACTCCTTTTTGGTGACAGGGACAGTGCCAGTGCCATGTCCCCAAACCCCCAAGGCAGTAGAGGAGCAGTGGGGAGGTGTCCCAGAGACCTGGGATGTCCCCAGGGCCCAGGGCTGGAGTCCCTCTAGCTCCAAAGCTCCTTTCCCCCGCACACCTGCCCTGGCACAGCCCCTGGCACCTGTGTGGAGCACCAGGGCTGTAGATCCAACCCCTCCGAGGGCCCTGTGGGAATTTTCAGTGATTGAAATGTCCCAAATTAACCAAGCAGGTCTTGGAAATCTCTTGAAGAGCCAAAAAGTTAAGTTCTGATGCAGGGGTCAGTTCTCAGCTTGAGTATCCCCATTAGAAGAGGTTGGGAGTAGGAGGGAAGTGTGGGAAGGAGACGGAGGCAGGAGGGGGCAGCAGGGCCCCAAATACTTGGAGCAGCCACCCCTAAGCTAAGGGGCAGCTGGAACAAAGATGCTCTCCAAACCCATCAGGATTTTTGTTCCCAAGTGCCTGTTCCTTGCCCTGCCTGTGTGCGTGAGTGTGACTCGGTGCGTGTGACTTTACCAAGTGCTCCTTCTGATCGGAGAGGAGCAGAAATGGGATCAGACAACTGCCCTACTTCTGGCCTTCCCTGAAGTACGGAGAGCAGCTCTGCCCCCCACAGTTCCTTGAAAAGCCCAGCCCTGCGTGGTGGGCAGCACCCACAGCTTCCAGCACTCACAGTTCTCAGTGCAGCAGTTCCTGTGCCAGCTCCAGCAGCATCCCAGGGTCCCCTCCATGTCCCAGCTAAGGCTCCTCTGCAGCCGGAGGCATTTAGTCATGGAGTTACACCCTCACAGCAATAAACTTGACTCAAAGCCCATAAATCCCCCTGAATGTATATTTTTGTGTCTGTAGTCACCGAGAGATGGTGTCTTATTTATTGCCTTGAATCTCACAATGATGCATCAGGATCAAGCTGCTTAAATGAAAAATGAAACCCCCATCCATTTGTTCCAAGGGAGAGGGAGGGACTTCTGTAAGTGCCTTATTTTTTTTTTTTTTCAAAGAACAACGATTATGACCAAAATGTCAATGGTTCCTGTCTGGTCAGCATTTCACTGCAAACAAAAATGGTGTATTTTTTAACTGTGGGGATGTTTCTTACAAACTGACAAAGTCAAATAAACACTGACTGCTAAAACCTGGCTCACGTGCTTTTGTCCTGCTCCAGACACTCCTCTCCACCCCACCCTCATTCTCTCTGCATCCATAATTTTAATTAAGGTCTCCTGCACAACACAAGACACTTTATTAAATCCTCCAGCCTATCAGGTATTAATGAATGAGCTCACTGGTGGGGACTGGGGATGGCACAAGGACAAAGCTGACAGAAAAATCCCCTCCCCAGCACAGAGGTTCCCTGAAGCTGAACTGCATGGAATATCCCTGTCCAGGGACTGGAATATGGCCAGGAATCCATGTGTCCAGCACTGGGAGGGGGGTGGGGGGTGGTTCCATGAGCAACACATATTGGGAAACTAAAGCAGGAAAGGAGGAAGGATTTACATGATCAGGAAAGAGTTTGAACTTTCCCAGGACCTCAAGAACTCACTGATCAGACAAAGATTTTATTTCCTTTACGACTCATAAACACTCAAACACAACGGACACTTGGTGTTCCCACACACCTGCACAGGCGAGGGCTGGCCCTTTGTCCCCTCGCCTGTCCCTTCACAGTCCCAGGTGCACATTGCACTTGTCTTCATCTCCCTGCTGTCAGCCATTCCCAAATCCACGCTTCTCACTCACAGACAAAGCAGGAGATGAAGTGCTCACAGTATAGTCCAGCTTACGAGGTGCCTCCCAGTTGGGTACTGTAGTGTCTGGTGCCCTCCTTGCCTCAGGATGGGCTGCAAGTCCCAGTCCAGCTGTGCCCACCTGCCCTGCAAGGTCCAACTGCACTGCTTCAGCCTCCCCCAGGAGACTCCCTGTCAGGAAATAGGCAAAACTCGTGGGGAAGATGATGCCCCAAGACTTGGCAGCAGTCAAAAAGGGATTTATCAGGTGCATGGGTAAGGATGAGACACCCCAGCATTCCTCCAACCACAGGAAGTTCTGCAGATGGATCTGGAAGCTGGGTCTGAACACCTGGAGTCAGCCATGGGGGTCAGACTCTTCATCCCCAGGGACTGCTGGCCAAGCTCTGCCCTTGCACTGCTCCCCTTCCCTCTTTGCTGTTACTTCTGGTGGCAAAATAATCTCTGCTGAGGGAGAGAGGCTTTACTGGGAATTCCTCAAAATGAAGACAAACCTTGGGAATTTAAGCAGCATTTTGGGCAGGAGAGAACCCAAATGAACTCTTTCCAGAACTGGCAATAGAATGAGTCAGAGCCTGAAGAGTCCAAGTGCTGCCGAGGTCCAGGGAGGAGCTGGGATTCCTGGGTGCTCAGAAATAGCAACTGGATTTCCAATACTTCATATTTCATTCTCAATTAAGTCCTCAAAAATTCCACAATTCCTGTGCCTTCATGTGAGGATCTGCAGAACATCATCCTTTGTCTGCTTCCACCAGGAGCTGGTGTGGAAGGAGTCCAAAGAAAGGTTCTGCAGGGAAGTTCCCAAAAGAGAAGCCTTGAAACAGCTCAAATCAAACCAAACACAGTGCGTTGGTCCTCTGGGAGCTTCTGCTGGGAATCCAGTGTCCTCCTCAGGGGCACCCGAAGCTCCTGGCAGGTTCAGTGCCAAGTCCACATGCAAGGAGCAGCCAGGCTGTGCCTCTCAATCCCTGTGTCCATGCAGGTGCAGGGATCAGCACGCAGGGACCACAATTCCATGGCCTCAGTGTCCCAGCAGGGACACCCCGAGCCCGGCCCTACACGAACTCAGTGAAGTCGTCCACGGAGGAGATCAGCCTCTTCCTCTGCCCTGTCTCATAGGTGGGAGGGGGGTCCTGGGGGATCTGGGGAGGGGGTTTTGTGGGGGCAGAGGGGTGCAGCTGCAGGGGAAGGCCAGGGCTCTGGTACTGTGTCTCTTCCCGGAGCTGAAAGGCAATGGAGAACAGGTGAGCTCCATTCTCTCCAAAACTCTTTCTGTTCTCCATCTGGGCAGGGCAGGTTACCCAGGACACTGTGCCAGCACTGAGGGGGTGCCACTCTGTGTCCAGGTGTTGGACATCAGGAGGAATTTCTCCATGGGAAAGGTGGTCATTCTCATAACAGAACTGGAACTGGATGATCCTTGAGGTCCCTTCCAACCCAAACTCTGATTCCCTGACCAGCTGGATTCTAACCTCCATATACACACCCCTCCTCTCACTCAGCAAGTTCTGCCAGCTGGTTTTACCTGCCTTAATTGCAGTAAGAGTCTCAGTAAAGGCCAGTTCTACCCCTCAGAGCAGCTCCACTCACCCGGTGCCGGAGCCTCTTGATGTGGCGCAGCCTCGCGATCCATTTGGAGGGGTAGGTGTCCGTGGGGTTGGATCTGCTGTGGTGGACCTGGGAAGCCATCTGGGTTGGAAAGGGTGGGGAGAAGCAGGGAAAGAGAGGAGCCACATTAACATAACAACAACAATAAAATTAATCCGATTTTTGTGTGCAGTTTGACAGCAACTGAAATCCAGCTCTGAGTTAGGACTGTTCAGGTGCCAACTCTGGCTTCAAGGTCAAGTAGAAAAGTTGTTTCTTTGCTTTAGCAGGCCCTGCTTGTTTCCTTGGAAGATGGTGATGGCCCAAGGCAGCAGCTGGAAGTCAGAAGGTCTGGGGGAGCTGGGGGTACTCACATTGGCATGCAGGGCCATCTGACGGGCCACAAAGGGCAGGTTCTTGTCAGAGATGATCTTGGCAACACTCGTGTCCACCAGACCCTCCATGTCTTTGGTTTAAAGGAAAAAATTCTTGTAAGACAGTTAAGAAGAAGCAAAAGGTTGCCAGTAACTAAACATTTAAGTCAAATAAACCTGAGGAATTGTATTACACAAGTCCCCACCAGCTCCACAGCTCCCACTCTAACAGAACCCGTTCTGCAGCTTAACACAAGTGGCTCCCAAATTCTGGCTGCTCCATAAAGGTTTGGGGAGAGCCTGCTGGGCTCTCACATGAACCAAACTGTGAGCCAGAAACACCCAAAAGTGCCCCTTTGGTAAAACACCTGCGCCAGCACTGCTGAACCCTCCATGTCCTCCAACACCCCCAGGCTCTTGGAGGGATCTGCTCTGCTGCTGGCACTGTGTCCTGAGCTTGAACACAATATGAGCAATCCAGTCAAGGTACACAAGCAGGGCAAACCCAGATGTAACTGGGCAAACTGGATCCAGAGAGTTTCTCCTAGAAGTTTTAACTTTTGAAACTCAAGCCCTCAACACAGCAAAGGCTGAGGACTTCCCACCTTTCCGACACTGCAGCGTCACCAAGTTACAGTCATAGTCCAGGGGGGTGATGATCACATGCACAAAATTGAACTGCCCCTAAAGAGAAACCAGTAAAAGAGTCAGAAACATTTCCCTGGCAGTACTGTGGTTTGAATGTCAAACTCACACCAGAGACCCCACCATGGCCAACAGCTCCCCCCATAATCCCCACACTGTTTTTAGGGTAACACCCACACATGAAGGTTTACAACCTTGTAGTGCTGCTGTAACACACCCACAAGGAAAACCCCCTACCTTTATTGTGCCCAGTTTAAAATCCTCTCCAGAATCATTGTAAACGATGGAAACAAAATCATTCCCCAGGTGCCTCTTCTTGTCACAGCGATATTTATCCAAATCCTTTGTGGGCATCAGAGTAGCAATGTGGAAAATGGCTGGAAAGGGAACACAAAGATCCTTAGGCTAGGCTGGGAAAGCAGCAATGGTCACACGCCAGTAATAAAAATACAAACTGTGCTCCCTCAATAGGTTTGTCCCCATTTTTGAGAGCTGAATCCCGTCCCACTGGATGCCCCAGGGGTCCCTGGAGCAGAGTGCAGCAGCCAGTGGGAAGGACCACAGCAGCATGGGGAACAGACCCTGGGTTAGGGAGGAAAAAGAGCTTAAACCAGGACTTGCCCTAACTGAGCTCTGCAGAGCCCCAAGGCCACAGGGAGTGGCCTACAGCGATCCCATGGAACTGGACTCAGCGTGATGAGCACAGAGCTGTGCAGAAAAATTTGGGAAGTTCACCATATCCTGCTGGATCCTGGATGATTTCTGCACTGCTTGGTGCTGCAGCAGCTGGGTGACACTGCAGTGACATGAGCCATGGCCACAGCAGTGACATTCCCTGCTCCAAACTGCTCTCCAGAGAAACACAGCAATACTGACATCACCCTCAGTGAACAGCTTTCACAGCACCTTGGGGACAAGCAGCTAAACCTCTAAACTAAACCCTGTCAGCCTTTAAAGAGCTGATCGTTGCACAGATTTACAGAGCAGATTGTTTTACAGAGCAGAGCATCATAAAACTGGTGTGATTTTTTTTGTTAAGAAAGGCAGATATGCACCTGTCCTGAACTTCATCACACAGCCTGCAGAGCTAACAGAACAGGAGGGGATCAGAGCCCCAGGACATCCTCACTACATCCCTGGGAAGGAATCAGTGTGGAAGGCAGGTCAGGTGAAGTCAGAAGACACAGACCATCCTTCCAGCTCACCTTGCATGATGTCATCGTGCCAGCAGTAGGTGAACTGTCCATCCTCCCCACACACATCCAGGCCACCCAGGTAAATCTTATCTGGCTGACAGTCCTTGAGCTCGATGAGCTTGCCCAGGCCCGTGAGGAACTCGGTGTAGCGATAGGAGCCGTGCTCGTTGGACAGGATGGCGATCTCGTTGTTGCTCTGGGACACAGGGACATGTCACAAGTGATCCCTTCCTGGGATGAGGTGACTGCCCTCACAGAAGGGCTTCATGCACGCACAGATTTTTAGCACAAGAAACTAAGGAAAAGCAAGGCTGCTGCAGGAGCAGGGCAAATCCCACTGCTGGAGAGGTTCCCAGCATTCCATAAGGATTCCAGCCCCTGCACACACTCACCTGGCCCTCCCCAACATAGAGCACTGCAATCTTGTGTGTGTCGTAGGATGGGATCTGATCCAGGAGCTGCACCGACCTCTCAAACGTCTGCAATCAAAACAGGGACCCCACCTGAGCAGCCTGGGCTGCTGGGAGGTGTCCCTGCCCATCGAGGTCCCTTCCCACCCAAACCATCCCAGGACTCTGTGAGCTTTAAAAAATCCTCTCCACAACCCCAACACAGAGAATCTCCCATCTGTGGCACTGCTGGTAGGAAACACCTTTAAACTGCAGCACCTTAGCTAGACACTTGTGATTAACATTTGCATTCCAAGAAAGTCATGAGGTTAAAAAAACTAAGGATTTATAAAACTCCTTGCCTACCTCATTTGGCAACAAGAGGGGTTTGTTGTTTTCATCACCAAAGAAGGGGGAGTGATACAACTGTAAAAACACAAAGCTGAAGCAGAGAGGGAGGGAAAAGTCTGTTACAATAAAAATGAAGTCAATTTTGATCTGTTGGATGTAAGAACATTATGTACAGCAGAAAAAGAGGAGGAATTAAAGCGCTAACAGGGTATTATTCATCTTTTAGAGACACTCTGAGTGCCTGGACTACCTGCAGTTTGCAATAGACCCCTGTCAGAAAAACAATAATGTGTCAAACAGCAGCAGCCACAAAAATTCCCTGTTCAAAGGCACGGAGTGGAGGAGCAGGAATGCCCTCCACAGCTCTGGGGGCATTTCTAGGCTTTCAGACACAAATTGTACAAAAATTTGCATTTTACCTGCCCTCAATCAGATGAAAATTGTCTCATCATGCAATTTCAGACAGCTAACAATATCCCCAGTTCAAAAAGCAACAATTACAAACCTTCTTCTCCTTCTTGGGATTTTGCACATTCTATTTCTTGAAATGCAAAACCAGCAATTCACTCTGTTCACAGCAAAATTAACCCTGGGTAACCTGCAGTCAAACCACAGCCCCTAAATTGAGTACATTAAGTACAGGAGGAAACTATTCATCTATTTCTTTCACCATTTGGGAGTTCTGTTTCCTAATCCCAAAATTAATTCAGTGGTACTGTGCTCAACAGGTCTGTACTAGCTCCTGAATCAAGCAGGTAATTCATTTTTCAATCAGATGCTTTGCAGACCCCACTCAAGCAGCCCCTCCTGAAGGAGCCCCTGATGGGGCAGCTCAGGGGCCCTGCACCCACCTGGGGTTTATTCCAGGGACTTTCTCCGCGTTGGAAGCTGCTGTCCTGCCCTTGAAGGCATCTCTCTCGATCCTCTTCCCCCTCCTGGACGGGGCAGAGTCGGAGATGGTGTAGCCCCGGGGCCGGTGCCCTGAGGGCGAGCGGGGTGAGGTGACAGCCCCGGTGCCACCCCCCGGCCCGGTGGCCCTGCTGTCGTCCCCCCTGCCCAGCCAGCTGCCCAGCCCTTCCCCTTCCAGGTTCCCCGACTGGGATTTGGATTTCACTTCCGTGCTCAGCCTCCTGGGCACCTCCCGGCCGTTGGCATCCTTGAGCACCTCCTGCAGCGTCTGGAGCTCGGGAGAGGAGCTGGACTTGCTGAGGGGCTGCGAGGGCTGGAAGGAGAGCTCCTCCAGCGCCCGGCCCTCCTCCCGCCCGATGGGGATCCCGCCCTCCACCAGCTCCTCCGACTTCAGCGACTTGTCTTCCTGGCTGGAGGTGGAGGAGGACTGGAAGAGAGAGACACACAGAATATAAGTTTTCAAGGAATCAAAGAATCCCAGAATGGTTTGGGTTGGGATAGACCTTAAAGCTCATCCCATGGTTGCTCCAAGCCCCACACAACCTGGCCTGGGACACTCCAAGCAGTGGAGCAGAGAGCTGTGGGGCAGCCACAGCTTCTCTGGGCACCCTGTGCCAAGGTCTCCCCACCCTCACAGGGAAGGATTCCTTCCTTTTCCTGACAGCCAGAATAAAAGCTGACAACAGCAATGCTCAAGGCACCCCAACACTTCCAGGGAAACGTGGGCAGGAAGGAGCACAAAGCAGTGCGGATCAAGGTCCCTGATAAAACAGGGATTTTCCCCTGAATCCTTCCAGGCCATCCAGACTCCCAGCACCATCAGTGAGCTATTTCTGAGGGTGCCATGAGGGAATTGATGCACAATCCCTTCCTGGCTGTCACCCACTGCTCGCCCTGGGCCTCTCCTTACCCTGCTGTAGGAGTCCTGGGCTTTTCCAAACCTCTCCTCGCTCAGGACGTGCTCGGAACACGAGGTCTCCACGTCCTCGCTCTCCGGGGACTCCGCAGGGGACTCGGCCTCCCTGAGCTCCATCTCCCCCGTGCTCCCTTCCTCCAGCACCACAGCAGATTCTACGGAGACACCAGCACAGGAGCTGTGGAGAGGGGACACGGGGACGGGCCCCCCTCCTCTCCTCTCAAGTACCAGCCTTTTCCCTACGGGATCTCAACGGAAGGCCATACGGAATGAGTGCCCTGGCATTTCTTGTCATGTCAGACTCGCTCCTGGCTCCCCTTTTTCCAGGGAATAAATCACCTCACCCTCACAGCCAAGGGCTGCCTGCCTTGGGCTAAGGAAGTGCAGCTGTTTTTTCCAATTGTTGCTGAAGGACAAGCAGGGCACGGGATGAGGAAACGGGACCTTGGACACGGGTTACCAGGACAGACAGGAACTACAGAGATGTAGGAAAGTACCGGATAAAAGCTTGCTGGAGGCATCAGCTCTGTGCAAGGCTGCAACAAAGGGAGCTTTTCTTGTACTGAAATGCAACGCTCCTGTGCCTTGAGGCCTACAAGGAGATCAGAAATTTTCCTAGGAGCCACTTCCTTGCAGTTTGGCAGCTTTCCTAGAATGTCTCAGGAGAAGCAAAACAATTCAGCCCTGAACATGTGGAAAGACGAGAGCAGGGGTGACACGGGCACTGCAGGTGGCATCTGCTCAGACACACAGGGAGTGGAACCACACTGACAAAAAAGCTCCGTGGAAGCCCTGCCTACGTGGAGGATTTAACCTTGGATCTGCTCCAGGCACTGACCACAGGGATGAGTCTGACCAAAGGCTCCTCCTGGCCTTACTTTTTGTCCTGAGGAAAAGGCTGGAGAACAGGAGGCTTCCCATTATGCACACAAGGGACTGGAAGACCAATCTGAAAGGCCAAGATTTGTTTTCCAAAATAATAACAATAATAAAACCAAAAATTAGCACACACAAAATATAAATAAAATCAGCAAAATTAAAAAAAATACAAAGAAAAAATCACTATAGCAGCTTTTCCTGGATTGATTTCAGCTCGCAGGACCAAAGTTATTTCAAAGAAGCAATTAAGAGTTAGCATTGCACACACAAACCTTTTAAAAATACAAAACAAACCAAAAGGAACCAAAACAACGTGCTGATCTGGTTAGCTGTCCAAGCCAGAACACACCTGCAGACACCCAGGGCTTCCAAGCTCCCCTCCTACACCACTGCCAAGATTGCTGGTGCTTTGAAACAACTCAAGCACTAATTATTCTTTAGGTGGGAAGAGAATAACAGGAGCAGAGAGAAGTACAGAAAAATATTGAACTGCAGCAGCTTTGTGTTGCTTTGAGAGGCCTCTGACAGCAACCAGCAGCAGCTCAGAACACCCCACTGCTCTACTGGGAGTTTTCCAGTGAAGTAAAGAGGCAGAAAAACATTTGAACCCTCTAATTAAAATCACAACGCACTGCAGGTTATCAAAGCAATGCAGGTGTTGTGCTCATAAGGTGTGTAATTTGATCTCCACTTCACTTAATTATGAAATCAATTTTACTGAAGTAGAGAAAGATTTCATATTTCTGTAGAGCCTCTAAAAGGCAGAATTTAGCAGGTTTTCTGCCGAAATATATTTCTTTTAATTCAAAAATCTCTTAACCAGCCTCCATGCTGGCTGAACTTTATCCATATATAAAATATATACATATTATCAGCTGATTTTATCTTTCTGTGTCCAATTCTGGCAGATCCCTGGGCTGAGCAGCTCCAAGGGGAGCCTGTCCTGCAGCACACACTGCTCTTCTCACAACTGGGAGCTTTTCCACTGAGCAGAACACAAAGCCAATTGGAAAATGAAGCTGCAAATGAAGAATTAATTAACCCAGCCACGTTTTGACAGGTCATTTAACACCTGGCCTCATGACTCACAAGCCACCCCAGCTAAAAGCAAAGTTGCTTTAAGAAATTGTCTGCACTTGCAAATGTTGGATCTGGCTTGGACTTCTTCATGCTAGTCAAGATCCCATTTGTTGAGAGTGATGAGACTGGGGACAGACAGGAGACATGGAAGGGGAAAATGAGGGATGAGGGATACATTTTCTATGAATCAGAGGTGTTCTTCTATGGCAATACTGTTTGGTTGTTTTTTTCCTTAAATATATATAAATATACCTGCCCAGGATATGCTCCTGTGCAACTTCCCTTGACAACTGGACTGGTACATGGAAGAGAAAGAGGCCACTGCAAAGGGAAATCAAGTGAGCAGCTACATCAAAAGGAAGGAGAGACTATATGAAAAAAAATTATAAAAAAATTAAAAAGCACAGAGTTTAAAATGTAACCAAGAGCCTAGTTTAAAACAAACAAATAAATAAATGAAACAAAGGAAAGAACAAGCTGGGATAAGCTCACCAGATGCCAAAGGGATACTTTAAGGGCACAAGGTCTCAACACAAATAAGGAGGAATAAACACATCCAACAGTGCAGGCTCCAACTGCTCCCTTTGCAGAATGCATTTTGTGAGGCTTAGGAACAGAAAATCCCTTCCTGATATCCCAGCACACACAGGAAACCAGGCTGAGCCTTTCCTGACCTGCACAAGGTCACTTTTAAACCCACAGAAGAGCCTGGAGAATAGAAATCTGGGTAAAGACTCACAGAGGTTTAACCTCTAAAGAGGCAGAGCAGGCATGTGACAGTCTGACAGCAAAACTTCTTCCAAATGGTCCTTCCCCAGCCAGCTCCAGCAAGTCTGGTTAACAAGGATGTGGGCCAAAATTACTCTCAGACTGGCACAGGAGTGGCATTCAGGTGGTGTGGGTTCAGCTCTCCACTTAGCTCCATATACCACAAATTTTTAGTCACAGAAGCGTTTATGGAAAATAATTACTTTGTTTGTTTGTAAGACGTGATAATTTGACTCCAATTTTGTGTTTACACGTTCTGAAATACTAAAATATACCCTGCCCTTCTTAAAACAAACCTGAAAACTGGCATTTTTACCAGATTTCCAGACAATCCGTCCCATTTTTCCCCAGCAAAGCCTGGTCTGCTGGTACCACTGCTCAATTCTGATGGTGTCTGCAGTGCTCAGAGCCTCAGTGTTGGATATCACTGGATAAGAGCTCGAGCAGGGGCTGCAGAAAGCTTCAAAAATTGCAGCTGTTAGTCAACACCAATCTCCCAACATTAACAGCTTTTTAAGAGGAACTAGCACCACATTGAACAGAGTGAAAATCCTCAGCCACTGTGTTAAAGTCAAGCCAGCAAATGAAACTCGAGTGGTTCAACTGAAGGCTGACAAGTCATTTTCAGAGGTGGGTAAATCCAACAGGATTTGCATTCTGCTCTAAAAGCCAGCAGCAACCAACTCCTCCTGGCTGGCAAGGTTTGGAAGAGGCCATTCCCCAGGAACCTGCAGCTCTGAGTGCCCGACACAGACTCCCAAACTGAAGACAAATGGAAATGGAAACACTGCATGGAAAGATCCATCCACAAGTGGGATGCCCAGATCAGCCCCAAACAAGTGGGTGAAGGAACAGATCCATGACTTTGTTCATTTTCATTTGGGGAACACACGAAACACACGACTCCTGCAAAGCAGCTCTGTTACTCCCCTGTTCTCCTCTTCCCCTACAGGACAGCAAAAGCAAGGAGGAAGGGAATTTTTCACTTCTAGGGACAAGAACTGATTCCCTTTCTCATTGCTGGCCCCCCTCACACTCCCAGCTGCTCTAGAAGCCCTGCAGAGACCCAGCAGAGCCTGGAGCTGTTCACGCTCTGCCGGCAGCTCCCACCTGTGTTGGAGCGCTGCAGCAGCGAGGGTTTGGCCGTTCCCGTGGCCAGGCTGGAGGAGGGCACGGACAGGGATTTGTACAGAGCTGTCTCTCGGTGCTCCTTGAAACGTTCTGCAGCCATGAGGGCATTGGAGAGCTCCTGCAGAGGCATGTTGTTGATGTCTGAGGAAAAGGGGCTCAGCGGGTTCTCCAGGCTCATCAGCCAGCTCGTGTTACCTGCAGCAGACAGTTGAGGAAGGGGTCAGTACTCCCAGGTCCCCCAAAGATTACAGCTCGTGTTGAAAATGCATAAATTGTTTTGGAATTTGCAAATAAAAATCCAAATGGAGCAAGTTCTCAGTTCTTCTGCAGAATGACTTGATTCACTTGCTACTCCCAGTGTTCTGCACTTCACCCCAAGCTCCGCAAAACCCACCCCTGGTAACTCACTGCTACAGCAGATTCCCAAAGGCATCCAAAACACTCAAGTGTCCTAATTAACACCAGGTCAGTTATTTTCTCATGAAACAGCTTTCAGCTGAAATAGGTAACTCCTGTTAATCTCGTGGAACATACCGGTGTTCAAGAATTTTGACCTTGAACAGGTTGTTATTCCTTCCTTAAGAGCAAACATAACTGTGCAGCTGCCCAGACTTGTGGATGTCCCATCCCTGGAGGTGCCCAAGGCCAGGTTGGACAGGGCTTGGAGCAACCTGGGATAGTGGAAGGTGTCCCTGCCCATGGTGGGGGGTGGAACTGGATGAGTTTTAAGGTCCCTTCCAACCCAAACCATCCCATGGTTCTATAGTTTCAAAAGTCAGTAAGCCACAAACATATCCATTTACAATCAAATATGGATTTTTCTCCTTCACCCAGGCTCTGGTTTCTCACCAAATCCAGGATCCCACCCCACACTCAGGTACCCACCTGTGGGCCTGCGCACCAGGATTTCTGCCCAGCCCTGGGTCAGCAGTGGCACGTAGGCAGCCAAGTTGGCTTTTTCCTTCTGCAGGGCTGTCTGTGGAGCAGGACTGGCCTTCTCTGGGCGAGCTGCAGCAGCAGGAGGGCCCTGTGTCCCTTGGGAAGTCGAGCCACTGGGAAAATGGGAGGCTGAGCTGTCTAAGGCACCAACACGTAAGGCATGACCACCTGGCAGGACAGACACAATCCAAGGGAGAGGCATGCTTAGTTAGCCCCAAAAATATCCCAGGAATGAGGCTTTTAAGTTCCTCTAGCAGCTGCATACACAATAACCTGGTTTTATTTCCCTTGTCATTACAATTATTATTGTTACTATTATTTCATTTCAATTATTAAACTGTTCTTCTCTCAATCCACAAATTTTCTTACTTCTCCCCTTCCAATTCTCTCCTCCATCCCCCCACAGGGGCCTGCGTGAGCACATGGGTGGGGCTTAGCTGCCAGCTGGGGTTAAACCATGAAGAAAATTTTACCTTCCATGTGTTCTTTATAAACCAATTTATGGGATCACCAAAGCTCTCCTGCAAGGAGAGGGAAGCAGGAGGAGCCCTGGTACCCACCCCTCATTAAACACCAGACAGCTCCAGGTCTCAAATTAGCTCAGACAGAGGAGGCACCTGGAGCCTTCAGCCTGTGGCAGGGCCCCAGGAATGGCAAGGAGAGCCCAGGAATGGCAGGGAGAGCCCAGGAATGGCAGGGAGAGCCCAGGATGGGAACTTACCCGACATGGATCGGACTCTGTTGCGGGAGCCCCTGCAGACCTGCTGCCCAGCCTGGGATTCCAGCTTGGCTGGAGCTTCCTTGGTCTGTCTCACTTGCAAAACAGGGTCTGAGCTGTAGGAAAGAAGACATTGGTGATGTTGAGAGAGGAATCAGCCGTGATGGAAAAATGAAACATTCCTCTTACAGCAAGAGGAAAAACTACAAAGATGTAGTGGTTTTTAGGTGACTTTGTCAAGTGGCGACTTCTAGACATGGGAGAGAAACTTACCTTGATTCTGGGGTGCTCTGGAACTCTGCAGAGTCCAGGCCAAGCAGGGACCTTGTTCCTGTTCCAACACTTGTAGTGATGGTCACCAGCTTGTTACCAACCAGCCACGTCTTGGTCCTTCCTCCAGCCAGCAGAAACTCACCCACAGGAGACCTGGGAACACATTTGGGGTGAAGATTCCTCAGGAGGCAGAGGACAGAGCTGATGTCATTAACCATGCACGAGGTGCTGCCTGCTTCCCTTCTTTACACAGCATCTGTGCCACTCCCCTTAGCTGCCATCATCCACGTTACCCATCAGGATGATGGATGAGCTTCTGCAGCAGACTCTGGTTATCCAGCACAGACATGGAGCAAAGTCCTGCTCCAGACCTTCAAGGCATCTCCTCCAGACAGGTCGAGGCTGAGGCAAAGGATTTGACAGATTTGACAGAACCACAGAACGGTTTGGGTTGGGAGGAACCTTTAAGTCCATCCAGTGCCACCCCCTGCCATGGGCAGGGACACCTTCCACTATTCCAGGGTGCTCCAAGCCCTGTCCAGCCTGGCCTGGAACACCTCCAGGGATGGGGCATCCCCTGGGAAATCCATTCCAGCACCTCACCACCCTCACACAGAAAAATTCCTTCCCAATATCCCATCTAACCCTGCCCTCTGGCAGTGGGAAACCATTCCCTGTGTCCTGTCCCTCCATCCCTTGTCCCAAGTCCCTCTCCAGCTCTCCTGGAGCCCCTTTAGGCACTGGAAGGACCTCCAAGGCCTTCCCATAGCCTTCTCTTCTACAGTCTTCCCTCATTTCATCTCTTCTTTAGCCAAGATTTTATCAGTGAGGAAAGGCTTCAGAGCCTGGGCCTGCCAGAATCCCAACGTTTTTCCACCAATAAAGTGAAACACGAACCTGAAACCCACCCATGTGTCCCTGGTCCCTGACTGACCTCTTGGGCACAGCAGTGAAGTTGGAGAAGACGTATCGAGCCATCATGTCCAGACAGGTCTCTGTCAGCTCCAGGTGCAGGTTTTTCAAGTTGTCATCAGCCTGAGCCATGGAGTTTTCATCTGCAGAGCCCAGGCTCGAGCTGGTGATGGATGTTTGGATGCGACTGGAAGAGAACACCCCCAAGTGACAGATCAGATTGCTCCATGTCCCTGTCCCCATAGACGGCGGGATGCAGACCCTGCTGTACATGCACGTGCCAGCCATCAAACCCAGGGACTGGGAAACAGATTTTGGGATCAGCCTCATGTTGTGCTTCCCAGGTTGTCGTTGCAGGAAGTGTATTTTCTCTGGAGAGACTCCAACGTCACTCAGCTGGCCAGGCCAGTGCTCTCTGATGTTGGTGGCCCATGGGCAAGTGCACCAAGCAAGGAGTGAGTGGCAGCTCTGAGTTCCTAATCTATGCTGAGGGCAAGCATCCCATGACCAGCACCAGCTTCCCAGGCAGCAGGTTGCCCATGAGCCAGAAATTGGGGCACTCCAGACTTCACTTTATAATCCTGTGGTTTGCTTTTTTCTCTGTTGCATCTCTCCCGTATATTGATTTTTTCCCCCTCCAAATTCAATAGCTACATAAAACCTAATTTAACTTGAAATAGGAAAAAAAATTGCACTCTGAACAGGAAATTAGCACAACAATAGAGAGCAGGTCTGCCTTCAAATCAGCCAAATCAGCAAGGCACTTTAAAACCATTTCTGTTTTAGGCTGGACTGCAGTATTTTATAAAGACAACTCCTTATGCCATTGTAATACAAACTAAGCTGAGGTACAGCCAAAATTTTTATGATGTGGCAACTTCTTTGGCTTCATTAAGGGCAATTATCTGAACTTCTCGTTGCTACCATTTACACATAAATGCAAGAGAAGAAAATCACCTCATGATTAATGGGGATATCAGAGAATGCTGGAAGGGTTTGGGTTAGAAGGGACCTTAAAGCCCATCAAGTACCACCCCCTGCCACGTCAGGGACACCTTCCACTATCCCAGGCTGCCCCAAGCCCTGTCCAACCTGGCCTTGGACACTTCAAGGATCCAGGGGCAGCCACAGCTTCTCTGGGTAACCTGTGCCAGGGCCTCCCCAGCCTCACAGGGAAGGATCTCTCCCATAGAATGAAGTGTCAGCACTATAACTGCAATTCAGTCACTTCAGCCTCCTTCCCCCAAACACCAGATAGAGCCAAAAATAAAAAACAAAAAACAAAAAATCAAGTTCCACTGACAGCAATCCTACAGGTTAAGGCACAAATCTTCAGGTTCAGCAGTTTAACACTCAAGGGAAGTGATCCAGAAATACGTTTAAGAAGCTGGCATCAATAATTTCACATCTTTCATTAGAGCAGGTCAATGCTTGCCATCAAAACCTGTCAATCAATCAAATCAATCTCTGAAATCAAATCTTGTTTTCTTTAGCTGTGAAATCAACAATTCGTATGGGCTGAGCACACCCTTCACTGCTCTCTGGAAAGACAAATCCAGCTTTTTCATGGCATCATACTTGAGACCAGGACACTTCATCAGCTCCTTCAGAAGAACAAATCCTAAACTGAGGCCAGAACTATTCCTCCTAGAACTGGAAGGAGGGCTCTCCATAACTTTGCAGAGCTTCCAAATCCTCTCCTGAAGCAAATCCCCGCTTGGGAGGCTCAAGTTTTAGTGAGCTGTACCCAGGATTCTCACTTGTGCAGAATGCAACCTTTTTCCTTTCTTTGTGTGTGGGTTTTTTTGTTTGTTTTTTTCTTTCCTCCTTTCATCACTTTTACTTTAAAAACAGAATTTTTTTTGTTGCTAAAGCATCAGAGAACATGGCAAAGTGACCACAGACACCCAGGGTGTGATGTGGCATTGGGAAGCCTCGGGATACTTTCCCAAAACCTTTGCCTGTGGCTAAGGCCAGTTTTTGATGGGATAACCAAGTCATGCAAGCATCCCACATGCAAATCCACCCTGCTTCCACCCACCCTTGCAGTAAAACCTCCAAGGGCCGAGTTGCTCTTGGATTGTCCCCATTTAAAGTGCCTCTACCTGCGGACCACATGTTCAGACACACTGATGCTGCGGGATCGGAAGGCATCAACTGCAGAGGGTTCTTTCAGCTCTTTCACTGGAGGAGAGTTATTCAAGCCTTGCTTTGCATTTTTGGCTAGTCTTAAACTACTATGTGGAGAAGCACCAAGCCCCAAAAGAGGTCACAGAAGGGAGGAAACCATTGTAGGGATGTAGGTTGAAAGGTCACAGTCACAGGGTCAATATTGGGGGATCCCGGAGGGTGATGGAAAATAAAACAAATGCCAAAAAAAAACCAAAAAGAAAAAAAGGGAAACAAAAAGAAATTAAAACGTACAAACAAGCAGAGCTGAAAAGCATTAAAAAGACAAACCACATTTTGAAAACAAGATTTTAAATGTGCTACAAAACAAATGAAATTAGTACAAGTTAAAAGAAAAAAACTGGTTGAAATGACAGTTGGAATACTGTGCTGTTCAGCAAAGGCAAGAGCACATGAGGGCTACCTGGGCACAGATTCCTCAAGGCTGAGGAGTTTTGTGCAGTTCAACCTCCTCTTGTGTTGCCCCAACTCACCATGACTCAACACCTGAGGGCTTCCACAGATCCTAAAATGCTTTACCTGGACCAGGTGGCAGCAGGTTTTTCTAAGAGACAGGGACCATGTCACCCACCTCTGTCCCCACTAAGCCCAGCCCAAAGCTGAGCTTTCTCCCCAGTCACAACACACCCAGGGCCTCCCAGAAGTGCCCCATAGCCCAGCTCGAGGCACTGGGGACACTGAGCCCCCCGTTCCAGACCCTCCCCACACTGCAGCACCAACAAACACCCCCTGGCTGGGGATGCTCCTGTGCCACCCCAGCTGCCTCACACCAGTGGCTCCAGGGAGCCCCCTGGACTCTGAACTGGCACAGAAAGGAAATTACTGTTCACACTGTCAAGTGCCAAGCACACGTGGGAGATAACAGCAATTAAGATCTAAGAGGCACTTTAATTAGTCACTGAGATGCATGCCAGGCTCAGGGCTAATTTGGGCAGAACAGTTGGTCCAGCAGCTCCCATTCCCATGGGTAAAATGCAGGCACTAACTCAACCCTTCTGGCTGTTTCTAAACACAATTTATTTGCCATCCTCCTCTCAGTGAGCTCTTACATCTCAGATTGCCACCTGGAGGGATCAGAATTTCTTTGTCCTTCGCCCAACACAGATCACTTTTGGCTACAACTGCTGCAGAGAGCACAGGCTCATGCTCAGGGATCATCACCTACACCAATATCAGGACATCCAGCAACCCTGGGAACTGCTGGGATTGCGATCCCTTGGAACACCCAGCACCTCAGCTATGGCAGGGAAACAATCTTTGGGCTTAAGGAGTGAAAACCAAGCCCAGAGGCTTCTCAGGCAGGGAAACTGGTATCTGCTCCAGGCCTTTCCTCTGTGCCCTGGCCAGAATCCAAGCTCAGCCAGACCCAGAGGCAGTGGCATCCTGCCATTCCAGTGCTTCGGGCACTGCCTGAGTACAGCCACACTCCTCAGCAGAGATTTCTGTGGAAAGTGATCCATCAAAAGCCTTTAGATACAGAAGTATTCCAACCTGGTAGAATTTAACAGGTTTTTTTAGGGGGAAAAAAGAAAAAAAAAAAGATTAGTTGAAATTCTAATTGGAGAGATGAGTGTCAAAAGGCTTCTCTTCCAAGTTTCTGGATGAAGGAGGAGGAGATGGGAGAGATGAAACACAACACAGGGTTTACAGCTGCAGCAGTAGGGCAGGGATGGTGTTTCTTCATTGCAAGGCTCTGCTGCAGCCTTGCAGGTGAAGTAGAGGCACTTTCCCCAGCGTTCAGATGCCACCATGTGCTCACTGCTCACAACACTGAAGCAAGTTAAGTGAACCAATTTAGGTAATCCCTGCAGGTAAAAGGACATTGGAGAAACCCTGAATGCCTTCCAAGGAATATCTTCCTCTCCTGGCAAATGTTACTTTGAAAGACTGCTGGCAAGAAATGCTCTGACTTCTGAAGGCTTCACTTAAAACTGTCACGACAGCTTCAAAATTCCAGAAAAAAAAGGGACAAGGACATCCAGACAGACCAGCTGTGTGCCAGCCAGTGCACTGACCTGACTGGGAACACCATGGTAAAACACAGTACTGGCTCTCTAATTTATCCAGGTCGTTGATCACAACCATTTCTCTGGCAATCATCTGAAAATCACTCGTTACAGATCAATCATCAAAAGGAGTTCACACAATCCATATGAACACGGGATTCTGCTACTGCTGGTATTACTTCTGGTATTCTCTGTTCTGTTATCTCTGGTAACATTGTACTGACACACCCCAACCTGACACAACTGTTGATTTTCAAAAGTGAACACCAAAAAGGCCCCCACTGCTTGCCCAGGCCTGCAGGACAGGCAGCGCTGCCTCAGCTGCCCCACCACACTGTCAGCCTGGTTGGATCCCAGCTTCTCACCAACCTGAGTTGTCTTTGACCTAAAGAGGTTTACTTTGCTTGCTTACTGCACTGCCAGATTTGGGATCACTGCACCCAGCCTCCTTCAGGAAAACGCAGGGAAGGGCGTGAGCACGAGAACAGGGAACACCAAACCCTGCTGGGGTCAAACAGAATTTACCTCTTTGGCCTCTCGTTCAGGCTGGTGCTGCGAGCCCTGAAGCTGTCCTTCTCTGGGGTGTCATCAAAGGACAGGAGGACGTTGGAGCGCAGGCCCTGCCATGGGGACAAGAGGTGACAACGTGAACAACGTGCAGCTGAAAGTCTGCAACCACAGGCCAAAGCATGAGAGATGCTGACAAGGAAAACAGAATTTTTGTACTTCAAACAACCTTTCAAGTTCTCAGATCAGTTTTTAAGCTGTCGTTTCTCCTGTATGCTGCTGGATTGAGCAGTGCCATTACCTTGGTGATGTAGGGGACAAAGTCCTTGCGGAAGGGCAGGCGGCAGCGGATGAACCACATGGCGATCACGTGGTGGGCCAGGCAAACGATGTACTGGTTAAACCTGCAACAGCAGAGAAGGCCCACAGCTCAGTGTGCACAGCTCAATCTGACAAACAGAACTGGTCCTTTACCTATTGAAAGTGTAAAGAAAAAAAAGAACCCCAAAAATTCTGTTCAAGAAAAACAGGTTTTTGTCCAAGGTGATGATGTCCTAGAATTGTATCATGGAATTACAGAATGGTTTGGGTGGGAAGGGATCTCAGAGACCATCCAGTTCCACCCCCAGGGACACCTTCAACTGTCCCAGGGTGCTCCAAGCCCCGTCCAGCCTGGCCTTGGACACTTCCAGGGATCCAGGGGCAGCCACAGCTTCTCTGGGCAGCCTGTGCCAGGGCCTCTCCACCCTCACAGGGCAGAATTATCCCTTCTTTAGGAAAAGCCTGGAGACACCAGAATGAGCAACATCCCATAAATAAACTTGAGTCAAAAGCTATGAAAAAAGGCTTTATATGCTCTCAATTTCAGAGATGAGAGAGAAGCACATTCCTGTGTCCTTACTTGGAGGGGTTTGTGTAGGGCAGGGAGATGGCGAAGACGCTGGCGTACTGCTCTGCCGCGAAGTTCCGGTACAGGTGAGGCAGCCTGGCCAGAGCTGCAACAGTCCAGCAACAAAACCAGCACAGGTGAGGCCTCAGCACAACCATTCAACATCCTAACTCAGTTTAATTTCTAATTTTTTGGTTTTTCTAAATGATCAGTGACATGGAAGTTAAAATCAGAGTATAACATCATTCAAGGAAGAGAAGGCAGCTCATATTTCCATATGGCTGCATGACACACAGAGTGTTTCTCTCTTCAGTGCAAGAGATTTATACCGAAAACTTGTAACAGATGAGGTGATCAAACATTTATAGCCTGAGGATGGAGCAAGGCCATCACAGTGCATTCCATATGACCAACCCAATCAAACCCCCATATTCCACGCTAAAAACACAACTGCAGAAAATGAAAAGAACAACATCACGACTTACTTGACAGAAATTCTAGGAGAGGGATTGCCATGTTGGCTGTGGCAGAAATGTGGGTTAGTTTGACAATGAGGACAGGCAGTGCCTTGATGATGATGTCGGGCATCTCCACGCTGCAGACTGAGAGTGCCACCACGCACTGGTTGGCGCAGCGGTAGATGAGCCCATGCTCCAGGCAGTACACGATCTCACGCTGGGGGAGCAGGAGAAACTCTCAGCACACTGGAAGGACAGCCCTGAGGCACCACCTCCTGACTCCTGTCCAAGGTATCCCTGCTGCAAGGCCTGTGTGACACACCTGAATGCTAACACCGAGCATTCTCAAGTATCTGCAGCTTTAAATAATGCTGCAGACACTCCAGACCAAAATCTTATCAGGGGACTTGAATCAAGTAGGTAGTTGAGACTTTAATATTAAAATTTTCTGATTTAACAGAAATTTTGTGTTTATAAGGGTCTTACTGTAGAGGGTAAAGTCACTCAGTGACCTGTGAGGGGGGACAGGTGAGGAGCGAATCCACAGTTAATCCTGCATGGAGTTAGCAAAGTATTTTTTCACCGCAAATTCAGCAAATGCAGCATTTCCCAACAGCAAAAGGCAGTGTTACCTTGCACTTCTTTCTTCTAACCAGCTGACAGGCAAAAAAATGCTCTACAGGCTCTGCCCTCCCTACACCCTCCTATTTCCCCTATACCTGCTTGGCTTTGTCCAGGTAATTGTGGTAAGATATCAGTGCTGTCAGCACAGGGACCACAGCCAGGTGCAAATCCGTGCGGGAAAAGCCTTCAGGGGTCCCATGGAGCCTGTCCGTGGTCTTCTTGTCTGTGAGCTGACACATCACACATCCAGTCAGGGCACCTCTCACTGAAATACCCTCTGAAAGGCAGTAGAAGGCACTGCCCACAGCTCCCCTTGACCCATGTATATACATATATTCATATACACACATTAAGAACACTCATTGTTATCTATTCTGTACCTAGAACAACCCTCACAAAAGAAAGGGTGAGTGAGTGGCAACCAGTCCACTAATTTTTAAAATATTAATCTGAAGACAAAAAAAAACCACTCAAAAATCCCCTCCAAGCAAGCCAAGGAGCTGGGGACTGTGCCTCAGTGGCATTACCATGTTGCTCAGTGCAGAGGCCAGGTCGTCTATGTTGCAAGGAGAAGTTAAAAATAGCACTTTATAGCGGAGGGATTCGGGTAATTTGTTGAGAACCAACTTCAACACCTTCCAGTCTGTCTCCTGCAAAGACAGAAAATGTTAAGGTTGAAAATTTTTGCGTGATTTCACTCCAGTTTGGAAGGAAGATCAATCAAATTGCAGACAATGTGTCATTTCCTGGGCAGATGTAGGTCTTGTCATGGTTGATACAGAAAAAGAAGTGGCACTTAGCTGTCACAAGTTTCTCCATGTCTGTCACCCAGCTCTAGGTGCAATATTGGCACCACAAACTGGAAGAGAAGTTATATTGAGATCTGACAGCCAGCATTCAATTCTCCTAAGCACCAGCACCAATTAATTCCCAGAGCAAGCCAAGCCCTCAGCACAGAGCCATGTCCAATGCCACACTCAGGAACAATTTCTGTTTACAGTTTACTGGCGATGAAACATTCACGAAGTCTCAAAACACCTCACAAACTTGCAGTGGGAGATGTTTTAATTTCAAATGCCCTTTCAGAAACAGGATAGCTTATTGGATCTTGTTTAACAAGCACAGTTTTTGCCCTTGCCTGCTCTGAAGCACTGAAATGAAAGCTGTGCTTGTTTTCTGAAGAGCTGGACTGCTGCTCCCACTGGTGGCTGTGAAGCTGCACAAACACACCCAGATTTTGAGCAGGAGGAGCAGAAATTGCTTTTCAGGCTTTATTTAAGTACTCTGGGCTGGAATTCCCCAGGCAGCTGGTACCAGGAGTGGACACAAAGATGCCAGGAGTGGACATACCTGCTTCAAACACTGCAGGAGGACCCCAAAGACCATGGAGTAGGGCAGGTGTCCCACCCGGACGGTGGCACCTTGCGAAGGCACGCTGGGGCTGCCTGAAGGTGGGGAGAGGGTGCCAGGGGGCTTTTTCTCAGAAGCCCTTTTGTCTGCCTCTCTGCAACACAGAAAGGGAGAAAAATACGTGTCAGTTGTACAGCCTATTCATGTGATCTACAGCACTACCCTATCTGGGAGCCAATTTAAAGACTGAACAATATAATCTACATTTTCAATTAAAAAAAGCACAGGATTGCTCAGTAGACACACAGCAATGAGCCAGTTTGGTCAAGTGAAGGATTTTTCTATCCAGGCCTGTAGCAAATTTAGAAAGGTACCTTTTGGGGCATGTTACACACAGAACTTTAAGCAAGCTATAAAATTAAAAATAGCCAGACTTGTACAAATCATCAAATCAAAATTCAATGATTTTTAAAATTCAATGAAACCAGTTTGAGGCAAGAAATTGCAAATTTCAGGGGGAAGTTTTGTGAGCAGGAACTTAAATTTCATAACTGAGATTGAGAGCTCTGCAGGTTAAGTGATTTGTAAGAACAGTTCACCAATGAGTTATTGGTTCAGACAATCCCAAGCTGTAACTACAGACTGGTCTAGGATTTGGAAGATTTAGAAAAACTGCAGATTGCTACTGATGGAACATTAGGCTCATCAAGAATACAATTTAGTTTGGAAAAAAAACAGCTTTTTAAAAATAAAAAATAAATTAAGAAGTGTCCGAGGCCAGGTTGGACGGGGCTTGGAGCAACCTGGGATAGTGGAAGGTGTCCCTGCCCATGGCAGGGGTCGCACTGGATGATCTTTAAGGTCCCTTCCAACCCAAACCACTCAGTGATTCTTTTGCTTAACACCATGAAAAACCTACACAAAATCGCACAGGCAGTAGGGGCTGAACCTCACTGCCCCATCCTTGTTGGAAAGGCCAAGGCGGTGCAGGGAGTCAGCTCGGAGCATCAGCAGGAAATCAAACACCTGGAACAGGGAAAACATTGGAATCACTCAAACCCCAATCCACAGGAATACTCTCCCACCCCCACACAATATTCTTCCAGGTGCAAAAGGATTTTTAAGAGATGCCACGGCTTATTCTGCAGGAAGCATCACTTCTGGCATCACACTGCCTTTACACACACATATGAGCCAAGAAACATTTAATTCTACTTCTTGCAAGCTCTAAAGCACCCAGATCCCACCTGCCACCCAAAAATCCCAGAGGATTATGCAGCTGTGGCCCTGGGAGCACAGGGGGCTCCTCCTACCTGCAGCCTGATGCTGCTGGCCACAGGAAGGCTGTAGGAGTACTTGTAGTGGCGCTGGACGTGCTGGATCAGCATCTCATACACCCTGGTGGCGTGGCTGGAGGGCAAACTGTACAGCTTGGTCTGCAGGCACAGAAACACAGCCCAGCCACAGGGATCCTGTCACAAACCTGGGGCTGCACTGCCACTTCCAGGAGAAATGCAGCAAAAACTTGATCCTCAGTGCAACCTGAACAGGGGGCTCTGGAAGGAACATCTGCAAAGACTCCAGAGCAGCTCTGTCTGCTCCAGAGGAACAACCTGCTCTTACAACTTAACCACAGCCCAGGACATGCTGCCCAAACACTACAAATCTATTAAATCTATTCAGGGTTATGAGCTCCTCCTTTCTGCTAATTTATGGCCACTTCCTCCCTCCACACAGGAAAATGTGGTCGTCTGCGATGTACAATGGAAATGAAGAAAATAGAACATTTTGCAAACAATTCTACGGTGCTCAAAATCAAAGGATTGACCAAAACAAGAGTTAAAATATTAAATAGTTAAACAAAAGTCAGAATATTTAATAGTGGGAGAAGAGTTATCTAAAAAGCCAAGTTCATCAGAAGAGTATTATGAACAATCTGTGTTTAATGCTCTGCAGCCTTTACCTGAAGAATTATCAGGAGCCCAAGAACTGCTGTCTTGACATCCTCCAGAGAAGCTGAATATGACAGCAAGTCCCTCTCTTCCAGTTCAGAAGGAGATGACAGAGAATGTGCAGCCACCTTTGCAAGAGAAAAGCAACACATAGTTTAAACACACCTTTTCTCTATCTCCATGCTGGAAGGCGAGGGAAGCCTCTGGAAGCCATCCTTGCTGGAAAAGCTGCCAACCCTGCCAGGTACTCACCTTCTCTATGATATCCAGCAGGCTGTTGAAGTGATGAGTGTTGCAGCCTTCAGCCAGGTCCACCAGCAGCTGAGTGGCCAATTTTCGGACCTGATGGTCTTTGTCCTCTGGGATGTGAGCCAGCTGGGAGATCACCACCAGGTTTATCAGCTCTTCCTGCAAGAGGACAGGACCTTCCTAAGCTGTCAGATGTTCAGCCAGCACATTAGAGAAATAATTTCAAACAAAAGATGTCAGCTGTTCTGATATCAGGCTTGTTCCTCCAGTTTCCTTCCTCGATCTCCTCTTCCATCTAACAGGTATTTCTGTCTGCCATCCCTCCAGATCTTTGTGACTTTTATTGAACTTTTCGGTGCTTTGGTTTTTGTCTCTCCTATAGATTTGACAGCCCAGGCTCAAACAGACAAGGGATTTCTAGGCCTTGGTTTTTTGAGAGAGAGAGGAAACACCAATAGCTTCATGTTTTCACAAATCTTGAAGGAATCCAAGGAGCCTCTGCCCCTTCCTGCCCTCTGACACTTTGGGCATACCCTGAGGAGCTGAAGACATCTCTGGAGCTCTTCCCTAACTCCTCTCTCAGAGTTTCCGTCTTGGATAGCAATTAAACTGGAGGCACCAATACAAGTCACTGCTCAATATGTCCAGTCCCCATCCTTTTACAAAGCTTTAAAGTCAACTTTGCACCTCTCACATTGACTGTCAATTCTTCCAAAACAAAATGGACATGGAATTAATGGCCTTAAAACAGGGAAGCCAAGACACAACCAGGTATATCCTCAAACCCCAGCAGCTCCTACTGAAAGTTGCACATCCCTGTATCCAGGTAAGGACAAATAATGGCAAATCCCCCTACAAGCATCCCAAAGAAACAGGTCTGTGTGGGCAAGGTTTAGTGCCTTCCCCACTGGCAGAGAGAACCTGAAGCCCTCAGGAAAATGTGCCTCACCAAAGGCTTTCCCACCACCTGAGACCTCACCTGGGATCCCCAGCAAACACACACCTCATAGAACTGTCTGTTGATGCTCAGCACAAAGGACAGCACATCCAGAATTTTAATCCTAACAGCACTACGGCTCTCGTTCCTAAAATAGGAAAAGCAAATCCAAAATGAATAAAATAGAGTTGTTGATATTCAGGAAAGGGGGAAAAGTAAAACTAAAGGAAAATAAGAAACTTCTTCAGAGTTGGAACAGTAACTGTGAGAGATCAGCTGAGCCCTCAGTTAATGTCTCTACATCTGAAATCAGATTCAAGAACAATTGGAAATTCAAATCCCAATTCAGCTTTTACTCCTTCTGCAGACCTGTAATTGCAGCTTTCCCATTTCCAATCCAAACTAGGAAGCACATGTCAGAAGAACAAGTGCTCTGGTGAGCAAATTTAAAACCAAACACATGGCACCGAGGAAGAGCTGCTTTGGCAGCATTTCACAGAGGAGACAGAAGTTTGTTATTGCTCTGTGTTGATGTTTCAGAGCACAGAATCCCTCAGGCAACACCAATTCAAAATCAGATAACTGGAGTACTGGATAACCATATGCAATCCTAATGCTTAACAGGAAAAGCTTGTCTGGTGTCAGAACTACAAAGTGCTGTGGAGTGGAACATAACTGCCTAAGTTAATTGGAATAGTATTGAATGGAAATAAAGAGAAGGGGAAAAAAAGCAGCATAAAGAACTCAGTGGAAAGCTTTTCTTCTGTTAAATAAGTCCTTTCATGTGCTGTGCCCTGGGACTACCACACTTCTCAAGAGCCATTTACTAACTTATAACTTCAGAACATTAGGACTTCAGAAAACAAGATTATCTACCATGGAAAGGTGGCAAGAAATACTTGAAAGTGCTTCTCAAATGTAAGAAGTTCCCAAAGTTATGATTTCCTACCTGAAGAATCTCTCCATTAAGAGCTGCAGGTTGTGGATCCAACCATCTTTGGCAGGGTGGATGGACTGAGCTCTGTATGTTATCAGGTTTAACACAGAAGATTCCTTTTATGGAAACATCAAGAAATGTTTTTAGTGTATAAACAAACACAATAAATCCATTCCCCCAACCCCTACCATGGGAATAAGGCTCATGGAAGTCCTTGCTGGGATTTTCTGACCATTTGCTGTTTTAGGACTCTCAACTTTCAGCTGTAGCAGAATAGACCCAAAAATAGGAAAATAACAAAGCCTTACTGGTCTCTGATCAGCACATCTTTCCACCAGCTCAAAAAATCTCTCTTCAGAGCCATGAAAATCATTCTGGTCACAGAGTTCTTCTACTGTGGTCAAAAGATCATGTACAATGGACTTCAGTTCCTGGCTCTCCAGAGCCTGAAAAGAGACAAAACCATTCCTGAAATAGTTCCACCTTGACAAAAAGTGCTAATTTTAAATACAAACAGAGAACCACAGCAGTGAGAATTGGGCTAAGCCTTTCTCAGCTTCAATTTCCCCACAGTGCACAAACAGATCAATTTGCAAAACAATTTATGGCAAAGCCTTTGGATTGAAAGCACATCCAGGCAGGCCCAACACCCACCTGCAGCTGCTGCAGCAGTCGCTCCATGATGTCCAGAAGGATATCCCAGGTCACAGCCTGCAGCTCCTTCCCATATTTCTTGATCAGGCGTGTGATGGACAGAACGATCTCGTAGGACACGACTGCATTGGGACAGGTCATGGCCTGGAACCCAAAGCATTTCAGTCAGTGAGCAGTTGGGAAGCAGTGCCCAGAAACACTCTGCATTCAAATGCAGCATGCCTTATTAATTAGGAAATCAGCTTGGAGGCCTGAGATAAATCCATTCAAGTCTCTGCACACAAAAGACACAGCAAAGAACCACTTTCTCAAGAGCAGCTCTGCACTCCTGTGAGCAGCTGTAGCTCAGATGGCACACACAGGCCCATCCTACAGGCAGACGAGGGAATTAAAGCCAGTAACTCTTGCTTGAGGCACTCAGATGAGGAAATTTTGAGAGCTCTGAGGCTGTCCCTGAAGACATTATCCCTCACTTCTTGTACCACCCATTGGGAAGAGTGAAAGTTGTTGCTCTGAATTTTATTTTTTAAGCTAAAGTGCCCTCAAGGCTAAAGTGCCCTTTTGCTAGAAAGGACTCAGACTTTGCTTTTGTGGCCAAAGATATTCGAGGAGGACGACTCAGCTACAAACATAAATCCTCTTGTTTTACTTGGTTTACAGTTTCTCCCTGTTTCACCCCACACCCAACTCCTCCCTCTCGTCCTCCAGGCCTACAAAGATCTCTTTGGTGCAGGGGTCCACGTTTCTGGTCTAAATTTGTCCAAGTGATTAAAAAGTTCCCCCAGCATCCCAGCCCACCTTGAGGAATGAAGGCAGCACTGATGTTGGGGAGTTCCTGAGAGAACTGAGGCGATGAGCCCCCCACAGAGCCATCCCAACAAAGAACACAGCTCCTCTCAGCAGGGCTGCATCTGCCATGTAGGATCTAAGGACAGGGGAAAGGGAAGATTCAGACCATGCCACAATTATTTTAGCATATAAAGTCAATAGGAATATGCACTGTCCCAACAGGAATTCCCAGCTGTTACACATCAGGGCCTTGCACAGCAATGGACAAACATGAAAAGCAGAAAATCATTCACCACAACTTTAAGCAGAGGGAAATTAAATTCAGAAATGCCCCAAATGAGCCCTTCAGCAGCATAACTAGAAAAGGAATTTATTTCTAAACACCAGAACCTTCAGCTTGTTCTGCTGAGGTTGGTGACTCCCCATCTATCTCACCAGGACTTTATTGAATTCCTCAGATTTGCTGGATCCTCCTCCTTTACCTGTCTTCCATGATCCTGCACATGTTGTAGATGGCACTGTGTCCCAAGTGAGTTCCCAAAAGGTTGCGCATGAGCTGCAGATTCAGAGAGAACACCTCAATCCCCCATCATTAAAACATTAAATATGGATTTAGTAGCCTAAATATGGATTTAACTGGCCATGCTTCTGGAGTAAATGTGTCCAGCCTTTCCCCTGCCAGGACAGAAGCCAGTCACACCAGCTGAAACCAGGGGAGAATCCCACGGACATGACACGACTCGCACTAATGAGATGCTGATCCCTTCATACTTAAACAATTTTTAATTTACTCTTACAACCAAGCTGAAACTGGTGGCAGATGTGCACAGGCATGTCTGACACTTCATCCAGGAGTGAATTCATTAAAGCCCAAAGCAAGCAGAGGTTCTGACCTTCCAGCAGGGCTCACAGAGCTCCTTCACGTTGATGGTGCGGCACAGGGTGATGATGAACACGGGCAGGTTCTCCGAGGGCAGGCAGTTGTAGCACACAACTGCATCCAGGACTTGCAAGGAAATCTTTGGGAAAGGGAAAGACAAAATGGTTGTACACTTCCCTGTGAATCAAGCAGGTCAAATCCTCACCTGGCACACCCAGGAAATCTTCTGGAAGTCAAAAGGGATGAAGATATTTTTGGGGTTTTTTCTTTTTAAAAAGCATTGTTGATTCACTTATCAAATTGATTAATGCTCTGCTTGCTTTAGAATAAATTGTTGGTGTATGAGATTTATTGGCTTACAAATAACATTAAATTGTATCAGCTCTCTTGAAAGATGAGAATGAACACAGAGTCTGATGATCTGATTTTGTTTGTAAAAGTTACAGTTTCAAAGACCTTCAAAGAATTCTGAAGTACCAGAAGAAGCTCAGATCACTGACCTCTATGTCCACAGACGATGAAGTCTGAATGCACAAGAGGCAGATCTTGCTGTTAAGAAAGAACATTTAATTAGAATTGTTTGCTCCACATGATTTTAGGCAAATTACAAAGAGCCAGAACAGCCAGGTTAATTGCCATGTTATTTAATTCCTCATTCCCCTTCCTGTGGCAATGTTGGTGACACCCCAAGGGACACTGAGGGCTGCAACCTCTTTCATAAAGTTAAAGGGAGACTTAAATGCAACTCAAGTAATGTAACAGCAGAGACTAAGCAATGCAAGCAGGTCCACCCCATGAAATGGGAAAAACACATTTAGTTAAACTAAAACAGACCTGAACACTGTAAAAACTGAAAATCAAATATTTGTCAGAAATGGCAGGTATGACCTGGGATGAAACAGACCCAGATAGGGATGAAAAACATTCCACTTGTCTGTATATTGATCTGCAACTTTCTCTGTAATTTACCAGGAATATGCACATAGGAGTTAAAAAAACCAACTTACTGGACCATGTCAGCTACATAGTCTTCCAGATAGCAGCTATTGAATTTCACCAGGTTGACTAAAACCAGGAGGAACTCAGAAGTCAGACCAACATCCATCCACTGTAGCACAAAATCAGCTAAAGAAGGAAAGAAACCCTGTTAAAATGCCCCATCTACCCAGGAATGGTATCACTACCTTTTTCTGTTATCACTGGATGTCTCTGCCTTGATTTATTCCCACCAAATTGGAGAGGGGTAGGGACAATACTCACCCAACTCTTCCTCTAAGTAGGTGATGTATCGTCCGTTCTCTGTCAGAGCCTTGAACACTTCAAGCCGTTCATGCAAATCTTCATTGGAGGGATAGTCCTTAATAACCTTAAAAAAATGGGCTCTGAGGATCCCTAATCTCTCACCCTTTAAATAAAAAAAGGGAGGGGGTTAAGGCCTGGACATTATCAAGGTCTACCTCAGTAATCTTCATGCTTGAAATTATCTTTTTATTGAATCAATGCCTACTCTTTTCATAAGCACCCACCCCTGCTTTCCCAGAACACTGAAAACTACAACTTCGGGCTGATTCAGCCTTATGTTTGTGCAACACGTTGGGAAACCTGAAGAATTCGTTGTATGCTGAACTTGGCCAGCCTAGAAGTGTCTCACACAGAACCCCTTGCATACCTGAAACATCAAAACCAGCTGCAAACTGGGACTAGGAGGTCTGGGCAAAGACCACATAAAATTTGCTGAATTATGCTGAACTCAACCCAAAGTATTTCCTCTTTCTCAAGAGTGTTACCCCAAACTAGAAAAGCTTTCTATGAGTTGTACGAAAAGTTTTGCTACGAGATCAAACCAAGACTTAAATTAAAATGCTTCCTCTTCTCATTTAAGAGGTACAACCAAAATTTCAAATACGAACAATTGTAGAGAAGAGCCCCCTGGTGCTTTCCCACTTCTCCCCTGCACAAAGCCCAGTTCAGGTCCGTGTCCCCTGCCCCGTGAGTTTGTTGTCACCTGGCCCTGGACGATGGACTTGAGCAGGTGAAGCACGGCATGCCTGGCCTCGGCGGGACGCTCCGGCTGCAGCATGTCAGCCACCACCTTCCACACGGCCTCCACGGCGTGCTGGGAGCAGAAACAGCATGAGGCAGGAAAGATCAGCTCTTCCTGGGATCTCAAGCCAGCAGGTCACAATGAATTATGGCAATTAATGATTCAGACCCAGGGATTTCATGTCCGAAGTTCACTGTTCTGAGGAACACTCACCCACCTGGTCACACCCCCCTCAGATCAACCCCAGGAGACACCAAATCCAGTCCTACACCCCAGGAACTGGAATTCCTCATCCCCACACTCACTTCAGTGGGAACATTTGTGCAGAAGCCTTCACCCAGCTACAAGATGAGTTCAAAACCAACTGGGGGCTTCTTATTAAGAAGCCAGGAGATAAGGAAACCCCTCTAAACATCATCCCCATGAACATCATCTCCCAGCATTCTCCTTCCAGGAAGGTCCAGGAAGCCCATCAACTCCATCCTCTCTGTTCCAGAGCTGGAAGGTTGGGCAGACTAATTTCCTTTTACAGCCCAAAGCAGCCTCTGGGATCATCCATTTTAAAATGGTTTCTAAACAACAGGAGTCTCTTACAGTAGTTTGAAAGCTGCTGCCTAAATTTCCGTCCTTCCAATACTCACTGAACACTTTGGAACCCACCTCTTCAATTTTCTTGGTTTTTGCCACTTCACAAATTTGACTGATTGCTCGTATCCTGTTACTCAATCCACATTCTATGCTCAGTTCCTGGAAAGAAATGGAGAAATAAGTTAACAGCTTATCTTACCAGAAACACTTATCCATTTCTCCAAGGGGAGAAGGAATTCTGGTCTCCTTCTCTATTTTTTTGCATTTTCCTCCTTCTGTGCCAACTATTCTGCTTACAGACTTATGGTACCAATTACTAGAATCAATTATTTTATTTTTCATTTCCACAGAACTGTAAGGTTTTTATAAAATAGAAACACTGGAAACTGCCACCACAGAAACTTCATCAAGCTCAGACTACAAAAATAGAGGGGATAGGGAAATACGCTGTAACCCAACATAACAAGTATCTCCAAAGTATTCAAAGAGAGAATAACTCAAATGCTGGAGCTGCAAAGTAGGCGAGTTTTACATCCAATTCACCAGTGAATGAGTTAAGAGATCAGGAGAGGAACTGAATGGAGAGGAACACAGGAGAAGGAGCAAGCCCTCCTGATCCCCTCAGCCAAGGTACCCCTAGTACTATCCCCCCCTTCACTCCACTCAGTTCTCACACCTTGAGTATTTCTGCGGTGATGATAAACTCTGTCTGCTTGCCCTCCGACGACTTTGAACTTCCCCGGGATGTTCCCAGCCCCAGGAGGTTCCTGAACTTCTCCTTCAGTCCAGAATCCTTGCTCTGAGGCTTTGCCATTGCTGCCAAGCGCTGAGGCCCTGCAAACACAGAACAGGGTTCCACTAAGGGAGGCCCAAGGGGAATATTTCAGTGGGAAAACACCAGTGACAGCATCACACCGGGGCTTCTCCAAAGAGCTTGGGTGTCTTGAGACTTTTCAAAGAGAAGCCCAACACTGAGGAAACACAAGGAGCTCGTGCTGTTCCTGCCTTCAGCACCCACATCCCGCAGCTCCCCATGGAACATGGAGCCTTTGGGATACCCTGTCCTGGGAGCTCTGAATGCCCATCCCACCATACAGGCTGATTTTTGCAATATGTCCATGTGCACACACTTTTTGGAGGGTGTGAGCTGGATACTTGTTCCCAAAGCAAAGGCCAAGCACAATGTGCTGTGCTGTTGATGTGGATGTGAGGAAGGACTTACAAATCTGAGTGTTGGAACATCCAAGTGCTGCCATGGCAAGAGAAAGACAGGGGCAAGAACAAGGACGGCCATTACAGCAACAACCCCCAGAAACTGTCTCCCCCTGCCCAAATCCACCGTCCCTTGGGGACCCCTGCCCTGGGCACACGACCCTGCACAACCCTGGCACCCCTAAATTCCTATGGACATCCCATGGCCTTTCCAACACCGTGGGCACAGCAATTCCTGGTGCTCCTGGGGATGCACCACAGAGCCTGTCCCAGCATCCCAGGGAACACGCCACGGCCTCCTGCCCAATGTCACCAGGGGACACGCCATGCCCCCAAGCCCAACCATCCTGGGGGACACACACAGGCCCCAGCCCACTGTCCCAAGGGACGCACAGAGTGCACCGCCCTAGGGACCCCCACAGCCCTAACCCACCCCAGGCGATGCCACAATGTCCCTCCGTGACCCCCAAACAAGCCCGGACACGCCACATCCCACCCCCAACCCAAGACATGGCACAACCTCTTAGGAACACACAACGGGGGTCCCAGCACAGCCCCCCCCAAACACAACGAGCGTCACATCCCAGCCCCCTCCAAAACACAGCGGGGGTCACACCGCAGACCCCCCCGAACACACAACGGGGTCACAGCACAGCCCCCCAAAACACAGCGCGGGTCACAGCGCGCCCCAAAGCGCGTCCCCCTCAAAGGGAGCCGGGCCCCTCGCCGTCCCCGTCACTCACCGCCGGCCCGGCCCGGCCCGGCCCTGCCGCCCCCGGCCCGGCCCGGCCCGGCCCGCTCCGCTCGGGGCCCGGTGCCGGCACCGCCCCCGCGGAAGCCCCGCCCGTTCCGGCGGCCCCGGTGCGCCCCGGGCCCGGTAGTTCGCGGGGCCGCCATGAGCGCGGCGCGGCCCGGGCCCGCCGCCTCCGCGGCGCTGCGGCGGCTCCGCTCGGCCGCGGGGAACGGGGGTACGGACAGGGAACCGGGGTACGGACAGGGGATAGGGCACGGACAGGGGATGGAGGGTACGGGACAGGGGATCGGGGTACGGGACAGGGGATCGGCGGTACGGACAGGAGGAGCGGGGGTACGGACAAGAGGAGCGGGGCTTCTTGGGGGTACGGGAAGAGGGGATCGAGGACACGAGGCGTGCGGTAGAGGGAAAATTGAGGATTCCGGGAAGTATGGGAAGCGGGGATCCGGGCTGTGCTGGGCACGAGGAGGGGCTGGGGCTGCACCAGGAGCAGTGAGGGCCCGGCCTGGCTGGGGACAGGGGCTGGGTGTCCTTGTCACATCCCCCTCGGAGCCCGGGATGCGGCAGCGAGGGATGTCTGGGCTGGGGCTTGGGGATGCACCTTCAGCAGCCTCACCTGTGTTTGGGACACGTGTCCCCATCGTGTGACATGTGACCCCACTGTTGTCACTTGTCTCCCAGTCCTTCGGCCCTGCCCTCCCTCGCCCCGTGCTGGCTCTGCTTGGGACTGGGGGATGTGCAGTGTTTGGGTTGGGAGTATGGGGAGGGAACTCACCCTGGTCACGGTTCCCTGGGTGATTGGTGACACATGGGGCTGTCAATGAGCTCTGTGAGGGCTGAAGGCATCTTTCCTCAAGCCTGGAATCTCTCTGCCATCCCGCGCAGGGAGCCAGATCCAGGGCACGGCCGGCATCCCGAGGCGCAGCAGGAGGAGGAAGAGCGTTGCCATTGCCTATGAACCTGGGCAGGGCGATAGGGCCGAGCCTCGGAGACCGCGCTGGGAGCCACGGGACTGGCGGGAGCAGCTGGAGCGCATCCGGGAGATGAGGAGGAGCAGGGATGCTCCCGTGGATGAGATGGGAGTGCAGAAGTGCTACGACAGCGGTGCACCTCCGCAGGTAACAGCATTCCCACAGGGAACAGCATTCCCACAGGGAACAGCATCCTGCTGCCAGCTCCGGTAGGCACAGGAAAACACAGCCTCCCTCATCCTCATGCTGCCCCTGGATCTGTCCCACTTGGGATGTTTCCAGGACAGAAACTGGATCAGGACTCTGGGCCAGGATTGGTCCCAGAGGATGTAATGAATGTGAGGGGCAGTGCTGCCTTATGGAGCAGGCTGACAGGGCATGAAGCCACATTCCTTTTTTCCTTAAAAATCTCTGTAGAAGTCCGAGGAAAGTACCCAGCAAGATGACTGTGGAATGCAGAGGAATGTGGGGATCACCTGCGGGCAGGCTCAGAGAAGCAGTGGGAGCCTCTGCAGTGGGAATGTGGAGGTCATCCAGAGGCAGGCTCGGAGGAGCAGCAGGACCTGCTGGGCTCTGAGGGAGGGGTCTGGAGGACACAGCTGGACAGCCTGAGCACATGGAACGCTGTCCTTGCTGCTGGCATCAAGCCCTGGGCTTGGATCCCTGGGGAGAAGGATGAGCTCTAACCCCGGCCTCAGGGAACGTCACGCGCTCTCAGCCACGTGGGTTGGCAGCTGTGGGGCCAGGGGTCCATGGTGCACCACATGGAAATAGCTTCTCTTCCCTAGGGAAGCGAGGTTGTTGCTTCCAAGAAAAAATGGATGTTGTAACTCTCAGCTCCTCACACCATTTCCTTGTACCCTGAGATTATCCTGTTTCCACGCGCTCAGGGATTTTTCCTGGTGCACCTGTGGTTTTGTAAACTTTGTAGGAGAGCTGGAGGCAGGATTGTGTCCCATGTTATCCCGGGTCATTTTGGGTTAGTTGCATCATCCTCCTCACTCTGGTAGGACAAAATCACGTCTGAGGAGAAAGAATTGGGAAATAGGAGGTGATGGCCTGGCTAAACCCTGCATGGCAGCAGCAAAGGAATTTCTGGGATTTGTCCTTCTTCTCCCAGTCTCTGTCATCAGAGATTCAGATTTAGTTCTGTGAGGAGCTCACTGGAGCCAGACACCCAGTTCCTACTGAAGCCTAGTGAGAAAGGGTTGGGATTTTCAAAAGCTGCTTAGGGCAGAAGTTGCATGAAAAATCATTGGGCATTTGTACTTGTGCATCCTGTGGGGTCTCCTGAGAATTCCATCCTCAGGAAAAGTTTTGTCCAGCCATTTGTGGGTCAGGACTGGCGTCTTTGGAGTGAGATCCCAGCAGACAGAGCTGCTCCCTGCCCTCTCACAGATACTGACAGCTGAGCTTGAAGGTGTTTCTTTTCTCCCTTTATTGTGTGGTGGAATTAAAAGGTTATGGATTATTCCTGTTGCAGCCTTCCATTCTCTTGGAAGTGGATCCGGCTGAAGGGTGGGAGCACACCCTGCACTGAGGGTGGTGCTGGAGGTGCCAGATCCTCCCTGGGTGTCTCAGCGTCCCCTTTGTCCCCAGGTCATGCGCTACCAGGTGCTGCTGGCCCTGATGCTGTCCAGCCAGACCAAGGACCAGGTGACAAGTGCTGCCATGCTGCGCCTACGCCAGCACGGTCTCACCGTGGACACCGTGCTGCAGATGGATGATGAGACCCTGGGACAGATCATTTATCCCGTGGGATTCTGGAGGGTGAGTGCAGGATCGCCACGTGGACGCAGAGGAACCCCCTGTGCCCTTCCCGTGGGGAGCTTTCCCCTGGCATCAGGCTAAAAGCTGAATTTTACACCAATTTTGGTATTTGGTATTGCCAGTAAGATGAGATTCTTGGCTGCAGGGCCTGGAGTGTGCAGGGAGGTTGGAGCTCCCAGCTCTCAGCATTTTGACTTCAAGGAGAAGTCAAGGCTCTGTCTCCCCTCCACAGCTCCCATGTGTGGCCTCACCTGTCACACACACTGAGCAGTGGTTGGTGTTCTGGGCTGTTGGTCTGTTTTCCCTGTATTGGAGGGCAGCTTGGATTGTGTGCCTTTGCCCTTGGTTTTCCAGAACAAGGTGAAGTACATAAAGCAGACCACAGCCATCCTGAAGCAGAAGTATGGGGGTGACATCCCGAGCACCGTGGAGGAGCTGGTGCAGCTGCCAGGAGTTGGGCCCAAAATGGCCCATTTGGCCATGCACATTGCCTGGGACAGCGTGGCTGGCATAGGTGAGTTGGACTGGGTTTTTCCCATCCCTCTCCTAGATCCTGCCTGATACATTCCCCAGGCAGAGGGGGAGCATTGCAGCCCCAGCCCCAGGTGCCTGGTAACATCCCTTTAGGTCAGTTATCTGCAGAGTATTTGGGTAGGGGAACGATGTGACCCTCAGCCACTCACTCAGTGAGTTGTAGGATTTAAGCAGCTGCTGTTTCTCCCCAAATTTGATAGCAGAAATTCCCAAGAGAAGTCACTGCCTGGGGAGCTGGTGCCAGATGGGGCTGGGCCATCACGTGCAGGTTGCAGCCTGGGGCCCCTGGGGATGGATTAGTATTCGAGAAGGATTTGCTGCTTGATGGAAGAGCGCTGGGAAAGCCAGGGTGAGTGAGTGGGTGGGAGCTGGATTCTGCAGCCCCTCCACTGCCCATCAGCTGGACAGGCCGTGGCCCTTGCACTACATCAAACCCTTGGGATCTGTTGTTCTCCTGCTGTGGGGAAGTCCAGCGGCAGCCAAACCAGCCAAGTGTTTTCCAAATAATTGTGTGCTCGGTTTTGATTTGGGAGGCAAGGCTTAGTCTTCCTGTTTACAGCAATTTCCTGAGTTTTGCCTAATTAGCCGTAGAGACAGGTTTATCACTGCTGATCTAACAATAATACACTTTGCATTCAGAGCTTTTGAGCTCAAAGCACATTATAAACACGCTTTAAGCCTCCCAAGCCCTCTCTGCTGGTGGGTATTATGAAATGTGTTTTCCATGTGGGCAAAGGAAGGGGCAGAGATCACAATTTGCGTAACTTCAGGGAGGATGAGAATGTAGAGCAGGAACTGGGGCCAGGCTGCCCCATGCCTGCTCCACGGAGCAGGGGAACCTTGGGAGAGGCTGCCTCAGACTGTGTGAGCCTGGGGGGAGACACCCACCCCAAATGCTATTGGCTCCAGGCCTGGGAAGAAAACGTTTGTTCTTGGAGTGAGCCTTCCCTGCCCTTCGCTCCCGTTCCACCTGGCTGCTCCTGCTGCCCGCAGGGGAAGCCCTGCCCTGGGCCTGGTGGCTGTCACAGGCAGCTTTTGGCTGTGCTCTCTCCGTTCAGGTGTGCCTGCCCCACCTAAACTCTGGGCTCTCCCTCCCCAGCTGTGGACACCCATGTGCACAGGATCTCAAACAGGCTCAAGTGGGTGAAGAAGGAGACCAAGCACCCTGAGGAGACTCGGGTGGCACTGGAGGACTGGCTGCCCAGGTGAGCTCTGAGCCCCTGCTGTCTGCAGGAGCCATGTCTGCACTAAGTCCTGCTCGGAGCAGTTTCAGGGACTGTGTTTTGGCTCCCTCCTCTTTACAGGGTTGCAGTAGCTGCAGGTGTTTCCCCACTGCCAGAGCTACAGCAGCAGCATCTCACCTGCGTGCCAGTTCTGTTGCTGCCAGATGGATCAATCACCACTAGTAGAGCTCTTGATCCCTGATTTTTGCCTTACCAAGTTTACCATGACCCAAGCTGTAGGTTACTGGGCGGGTTCGGTCGGGACGGAGACGGAGACGAATGGAGAGAGCTCTATAAGCAGGTCTTGGGACACAGTCGGTTTATTGTAAAGGCGTGGGTATTGGGGCACTGCTCAGAGCTGCCAGACTCAGCTCTGAGCAGGCCCAAAAGAGTAAGCAGGTGAGAGAGAGAGAGAGGGTGTAAGAGCAAGAGTGGAAGTAAGAGTAGAAGTGGAAGAGAGGAATAGAGAAGTGAGAATGTCTGAAGTCCTGGTTACAATACAATAAATCATCTTCTGTACTGAATATTCTAATTGTCACTAACCAATCTAATACAAGATACAAATCCTATAGCATTTACATACAGCCTATAAGAGTTCTTATATTACCATAGAGTGTTACATCTTAACTTCTAAAAACTACTCTTTGGACCCCTTCTGCTGAGCTAGTAGGGTCTGCTCTGACCCTTGGACCCGCTTGCAAGCAGAGGGTATTGTTCCATCAAGAGGGGATTACTTCAGTGGCCATACCATTGTTTTCTAGTTGTTCAGTAACTAAGACCTGGTATTTCAAAAGTGGCTTTCATTTCGATGTTGCCTGTAGTTTTCATATTCCCAAAATCTTTTGTCAGGCAATCATATTTCCAAGGTTTTCCTGTTTCATCCTCCCCAACACCAAGCCAGGTGCTTTTCCACACAGGGCCTTGCTGAGCCCAGCAGCAGCATCAGCCCAGGGCTGGATCCTGGCCTTCATTGGTGATTAATTTTCAGTATCAAACACCAGCTGACACGTACACAGGGACATCTCCACATCTGGCACGTGCCTGAGCACAAGCATTGCTCCCCACCCAGCTCAGCAGGATCAGGAAAGGTTGGGAGAGCTGTCCCTAGCAGGGGTCAGGAAGGGTTAGGAGGCTGGGGAGGCTTCACCTCCAGGGGAAGCCAGGAGGAACAGGCAGAAGGGGAAAGGGATCCCATTAACACCACAGGCTGTTCCTCACCCCTTCCAAGCAGCTGCATGGCAACACTGAAGTTTCTCCTCTTACTGCAGGGACCTCTGGAAGGAGATAAACTGGCTCCTGGTGGGCTTTGGGCAGCAGACCTGCTTGCCTGTGAACCCTCGCTGCAGCCAGTGCCTCAACCAAGACATTTGCCCAGCTGCCAAGAGACACTGAGGGATCATCCAGCCTTTGGAGAGCCGCAAAGTTGCTTGGGCTGAGCCCTGGTAAAGCTAGGCCTGGCACAGGGCTGGCAGTGTGACTGCAGGGGACAGGAGCCTGCTGCAGCAGCTCGAGGGAACAGCCACTAGCAATGGCTCAGCTCTCCAGAGGAAAAAGGGGCTTTGAGAGGCAGCAGTCCTGCTGGGACAGAGCTGAAGGCTCCAGCCTGGGTGAATGGCTGAGCACGTCCCAGCTGTGCCACGCTGAGTCACTGGAGAGAAAAGCTTTGTCCTCAGGGACTTGCTGCTGCTTGTAAATACTCATTTAATAAAGGTGGTGAGGGTTTTTTTGCACCCACGAGGTTTGCTGGCATTTGTGTGACACTGGGTGAGGGGAGGAGAATGTGGGTGACCTCAGCAAGGCTGAGACCATGGCAACCAGCCCTGCCCTGCCAGCTCAGAGTGGGCAGCACACACCTGCTCAGCCCTGACAGGGGCTCTGCCACCACGAGGTATGCTGCCAACAGGACAAGAGCTGTGCCAGGGGACATCCAGGGTGGACAGCAGGAAGAATTTCTTCATGGAAGAGGTGGTTAAACACTGGAAGGGGCTGCCCAGGGAGGTTTGGAGTCCCCATCCCTGGAGGTGTCTAGGGAAGGCCTGGACGTGGCACTCAGTGCTCTGGGCTGGGGACAAGGTGGGAATGGGGCACAAGTTGAACTCCATGATCCTGGAGAGCTTTTCCAACCTTGGTGATCCTGAGATTCTGAGGTACAGCTGAAGCCTTCCCAAGCCAGGAGCAGAGGGAATCACTGCCTGGACAAGTGACCTCTGGGTCCTGGCAGCAGAAGAGCAGGGGGTGATGCAGAGCAGGGCCAGGAGACGAGCCAGTACCACTCTGTGCCACAAGGGTTACAGCAGCCACGGGAGCCAGGCTGTGTCCCCAGGAGCTGACAGAGGGACACCACCACCCCTGTGTTTTGTTCTTCAAAGAAAGGGCAGTGCTGACTTCATTGTGGAGCTTCAAAGGCATAATTCCAGCTCCTCTTTAAAGAGGAGAGGGAGGAAGCAAAGTTTACAATGTGCTAAAGGGCTGCAATTCCGCTCTGGGCTCCCTGAGCAGCTGAGGAAGGAGCAGATAAGTGCTGGGTACATGGCAAACCAAGTTTATTATTGACAATACAGTGTACATGGTGGGTTTGCAATGCTGCTGACAGCCTTAGACTTTATTGATTTTTCTTTTCCAAGTTAAATGTACAGGAATGGAATAATTACTACTGAGCTACAAGATGTCAGGAATGCAGTAATGCTTCAACCGGGAGCAGTTTCCATGGACTAAGAGATTAAGATTTTCAATTTTATCAGTACGGATTTACACACCTGATTTCTTTTGATCTACATTCAAAACTACACAAGGTTTTTTTCTTCCCCCCCTCAACTACAGCAGTCTTGGATGAGAAGTGGGGTGTTTACACCAGGTCTGTGCTCTCTGACGTGCATCAGAGTGTCCTGGGAACGCTCTGCCCCGCGCAGCCCGGGCGCTGCCGGGGTTTGGCAACGCGGGCACAGGAAGCAACGTGCACACCATGGAAAAGAGGAGCTCCTTCCAAACATTACCCAGAGAGAGAAGATAGTATTTTGGGGGCCAAAAGGAGAGCAGGTCATTTGAAGTGGGATGGGGAAGAGGTGTCTTGTTAATGGCAGAGCCCCAAGTGGAGGCAACCTCTCCACATCCCCCATCATCCCACTGCCTGTCTCATCACCCACAGCCGAACACCTGCACTAGTTCCTCTCCAAAGTCATTATTTTCAACCTGTTCAGCCCATCAACAATCCTAAAAGATAACTTTCACAAAGAGAACTCATCTCCTTCACCCCTGAGGCTCTCCACACTCTCCTGCCAGCAGCAAAGGGTCATAGGCACCAGCTGCTCCCCAGGGAAGCCAACCAGCCTGTGCTGAGCCCCAGCCCGCTGCTGAGGAGAGCGGAGAATGGTATAAGGCACCTTTTCGCTCCATAATTTGGAAATGCCTTAGGAAATCCGTGCAGAGCCACTCCCACATCTATAGCACACTGACCACCCAAGGGTTTTTAATCACAGAAGGACTGGAGTGAGGCAGGGCAGAGCCACAGCTCTGGGTTCACACTTCATCCACGGCCAGGTGTTCGCTGCCATTTGCTTTCAGCTGGGAAAAGTGGCTTTGTAGTCCCAGTCCCTTCCCACAGCGGGGCTGGGATTGCTGCTGGAGCGTGGGAGGGAGTGGGACAGCCCCAGCCCCTGCCCTGGTAACTGCAGCTCTGCTACCTGTGAGCACTGCAGCTCCGCTGAGTCACCTTCACTCACACAGCCAAAGGCAACAATAAAGAGCTTAAATGGACTTAATCTGTAACACTTTAAAGATTCATTCACTTCGAATGCTGAGAGTGGGGGTTTGAAGGAGACCACAGGAAGCCAGAGGTACTGCCCACTCCATCACACCAGTGCCTGCTCCATCTCCAGCCTCACGGACACCCCACGGCTTCGGAGGATGTCCTTCCAATGGCAAGGCACTCCCAGGCTGGGGACACCAAATCCCAGCCCAGGTGGGACCTGGACCAGCCCCACTCCCCAGCGCCGAGCCTGCAGTCAGAGCTGCATCCCTGTGTTCCCTCCTGGAAGCAGAGGTTGGGTCATCCCCACTTCAAGGTCTGTCCAAAGAGTTGTTGTGGCATCTCGTGGTTCTCATCTTTGTGCTCCGTGGGGCAAGACCGGCCCTGCTCCCTCCTTCCCCTGCCACATCCACGGCTGCAGATGGGGAGGGCTGTGGCCTTTGGGTTTGGGGTTTGCTTTTAAACCCCACCCTCTCGACTCTGCAGAGCTGTCGGGGGGTGAAAAATGGGCCTTTACTGTCGGGCAGGAGCTGCTGGTGGGGGGGAGGTTCCTAAACTAACTGGAAACACATGGGACTTCATTAAAAAAAAACCAAAACCAACAAAACAAACGTTTTTGCTTCAATAGCAAAGCGATTTCCAGCCACAGTCCATTTTCCCATGGTGGGAGTAGCTAATGCTGGGCATGGGGAGCTGGGGAGGGGGTCCGTGGCACCCCCACCCTGTGGGCACCCACCATGAGCCGTTTCCACAGGGGCACAGAGCATCCCACGGGGCTCAGTCTGGGACACCCACAAAGCCCAAACACCCCACATAAAAAGTAAAAAAGAAGTAACAGAAGCCTAAACGATGCAGTTAAGAAACAAGAGTTAAAATTCTTCCAGTCTTTTCTCACGGGAACAGGGGACGGTGGGCAGCAGGAGCCAGGCTCAAGAGCAAGCAAGAAAAGGAGCTTTGGTCACATTTGTCTTATGAGAATCGCTGGTGAGTAACAATAATAATAATAATAATAATAACAATAATAATAAAAAATAAAAATAAAAAGGACTTTAAAATACGCCTTGTAAAAGCAACCAGTGAAGAGCAGAGCACAAAGCATCTCACGTGGACACCGAAGGACAGGGCGTAGGCACCTCAGAAACGTCCAAGCTGGGGCGGGAGGAGAGCGGACGGCGGCCACCAGCAGGGCTCAGAAATTGCTGAAAATCTCCCGTTTCTTGTTCCAGTCCATCTGCGGCGCTCGCTTCTTCACACGCTTGGCCCTCACCTTCTCCTTGGCCTCAGCAGCCGTCGGGCTCAGGCTCAGCCCACTCTCCTCAAAAGGGTCCTTCTTGTCCGTGTCTCCATCCTGTGCGGAGAAAGGACAAGAGCTGTCACCCCCTGCAGCATTCCCACACCACTGCAGCGTCCCACAGCCTTCCATGGAATCACTGAGGTTGGAAAACTCCCCAGGATCATCAAGTCCAAGCTGTGTCTGATGCCCACCTTGTCCCCAGCCCAGAGCACTGAGTGCTACATCCAGGCATTCCTTTGGGAACTCCACCACCTCCCTGGGCACTTCCAATGCTTAACAACCCATTCCATGAAGAATTTCCTCCAGGCTGCACAATAAGCAGATGTGCAGGGATGGGTTTTGTAGTAGCAGAAGGTCAAAGCCCCTTCCCTGTGCCATGCCCATGGTTTCACTGGCAGCAGCACCCGTGTGGCCATGGAGCTCATTACAACACTGCATTTTGTGGGGGTGTTTCACCTGCCTGAAGAATGTGTGACTGCACAGCTGCAAGTGGAAAAGCAGGAACACAGAAGGTGCTGCCCAGCTGCACTCATGTCAGGTGTGGGTAAACACACAGAATGGAGGTCTTTGGTTTTAGAGAAACCTTTCAGAGCTTTCCTGCTGGCACTGCTGCCCCACCAGGCATGCCCAGCACCGAAACAGAGTGCACAAACCCTGCTGATAACCACGGGCAGGGCCCTCCACCAGTGCCATGAGATAACAGCAGCAGCCTTGCTGGGCTGAACGAAGCCAAACTGAGCCCAGGAAACCCCTCACACCCCCGGGGACTTTGGCTTCTTGCCAGGACAGCAACCCCTGAACAGCCCCAAGGTGACTCCATGGGAAGCACCACTGTGCTCCAGCACTGGGGCACAGCCCATGGTTCCAACTTCTCCACCCCAGGGACTCTGACTTCTTGAGCAGTGACCCCTGAAGCAGCCCAAAGGTGACTCAGGAGGAAAACCCACTGTGCTCCCCACCAGGACACTGCCTGGTTTTCCCAGGGCAGCAGCCATGGGATCAGGACATGCATTATTCACTGCTCACGGGCAAATGCAGGCAGCAGATTGCAGGCGCTTGGCCACAGCTCGGACACAGCTGGTGCCCGAGAGGCTTCAGGACTGTGGGTGCTCACAGAGGCACCATGTGAGAACTTGGTGCTGTCACATTCCTGCTCCCAAATGTCCTGGGGCAGGGGATAGCATGGCAGACTCCACAGAGCACCTGCATGGAGACTTTGCTCTATTTTTAGCAGAACCTTGTGCTGAAGATAAATTTTTGAGCACTTTAAAAATCCCCTACTACTTAATACAAATTCCCACTTCTTATTTTAAGAGGAAAAAAATCAATAACACCTGAGAATACCAATCTATGCCTTGTGTTGACTTTTGGTTGCCACTTCACCTTGCCCAATGAGTTTTGTCCCTTTCCAGTGTTGAGCTGCACCAAAGAAACCCCTTCAGCCCAACCAGTCACCAAAACCAACTCCTCCCCTCCTTTAAACACTGTGATAAATTCACTGTGCTCCAAACTAGAAAAAAAAATGGCTTTTTTAAAATTTTAGCCTGCCCTGGTCCTGGTAGCAGCACTTGAGCCTCACAGTTCTGCTCCTCATGGATTCCCAGCCTTGCTGTAGCTCATCAGTGTAATTACACTTCAGATCCCAAACTCCTGCAGACATCCTTTCACCTCCCGCCTCCTTCCAAACTATCCAAGCAGGAATCATTGCCCAAGAAGGTGCCAGTGAACACCCACAGTGCAAAGGATGAGAAAAAACCCTGGATTTTGGTTGCTGGGTAGATACAAGTGAACCCAAGTCTGGGAGATAAACTGAAAACACACCAATACACAGCACTGCGAGGCAGGACTGTACCCACACCAGGGTGTAAAAGGGACCGGGAGAGTTTGGGGTTTTTACCTCTGATTCCTTCCCAGGACTCTGCAGGTCACTGTGAGATGAAGATGTGGATCCTCCATTCAGCTGGAGGGAAGGAAAATGTCAGTCTGGTCTGTGCCAGATAGAGTTAACACAATAAGTAGCCAGGTATAGCAATGCTGGGCTGCTCCAGAGATGGGATGGAGCCTGGAGGGAATGATCCTGCTGAGGGGACCCCACACACACCCAGGAGCTCCCTAGGATTCCCAGCAGAGCTGCTGCTCTGCCACATCCCCACCCCAGGCAGAGCATGGTCCCCTTCCTGCCAGACCTGGGACGTTGCCACCTCCTCCCTAGGTCACTGGGATTAAATGGGGCTGAAACTGGCCTTGTTCAACCTCTAAATTAAAGCTGTAGTGGGGAGTAATTAAAACCAGGCAGCAGCAGTAAAGTTGAGCTGAATGAGCCTTGGGGCATCCAGGCTCACCTGGCAGAGGTGGGAGCCAGGGAAAGACGCTGACCCCTCCTGATCACTCCAACACATCCCCTGAGGCTGCAGCCCCTGGCTATCACCTGCAGCAGGCAAGGACTCACCTGAGTCTGTGCAGATCCATTTGTCATGGGCTGAGGTACCACACCTGGACACCACACAGAGAAAACACAGAGTGAGCACCCTCAGCTGGGACAGCTGCCTCAGGTCCCAGGAAAGCATCATCTGCCATCTCACACCCTCCTCCTCCCCTGCCCACCCCAGCAGCTCATCCTGTCCCTTGATTTTGTCCTGTGGTGTTTCCCAGCCCACACAAAAGCCTTTCCCCTCTCCTTCTGCCCTTCTGGAATCACATCCTCGCCAAATCCCCTGAATTCACTCCATTCATTTCACCCTTGCAATCAGGGGAAAACACCTGCCATGAAGGGCGCCAAGTAACCTCCTTCTACAGGCATCAACTGCTGCACGCTCCCATTTTTTCTGACCATTAGTTTGTTTTTAGAAGTTCTGTAATCAAAAATCTTAAAAGTCAACTCAAAATTCTTCATCAAAATCAGTATCATGGTGTTGTCACAACAGTGTCTGGCACACAACCTGGTCTCCAGGCACCCTGGAATTTTTTTGTGCTCACTTCCAATGATTTACTCTAACAATAGCCCACACAATGGCAAATTTTATGCATTTAAACTGCCAATCACCACAATGCCCCAGGCATTACCATGTCTCACTGTCTCGGACTAACAGATGCGTTAATTGGGACAGGATTAATAACTGAATTATGTCAAGCATGGACGCTTCCCTAGGGACTGATTGGGAGCTGCATCACTGCAGACTGCAGGGATTTCTGGGGCAAAGCAGAAAAATAAATCTAAATCATGATTTTGAGAGTGTGCTGGTGCAAAAATCTCCGTGTGGCTTCGGGATCCCTAAATATTTTATTGGAGTGAATGTTAGACTCGTGTTTAGAGTAGGACAAGCTCTGAGCAATGGGCATCAGAAGAGTCAGCTCGCACAGAAGTGATGTTTATGTTTCTGGTATCAAAAAAAAGCTTCAGATGACACAGAATAGAAAAGTGGAACTGGACTTCAAAAACAAAATTGCCACATCTAGAAATACTTTTGTATTTCCTTTATCTAAAAGGGTCTTAAAACCCACTCATTGGCTTAAAGGTTGGGCTGCTCAGGATGAGCTGCCAGGCTTGGAAATTGTCAGTTTGAGGTCGAAGCAGTTCAGTTAAAGAGGACAATTATTATTTCCTCTTACCCTGCAAACAGCAGAATCTCCCAGAGCCCTTTGGCACCAACGCAGGTGCCAGGCAGACCCAATTCCTGCAGGGTGAATGCAGGGCCTGGAGCACCCACCCACCCTCCCCATGGCTCTGTTCCCTCCCGGCAACAAGGGCTCCTTTATGGCAGTGCCAGCAGACAGCCCCGGCTCCTCCTCAGAGCATCTGACACCCTGTGCACTCCCCAGCATTGTCTGACCCATTTCTCGGGACAAATCTGCCCATTGAGCATCTCTGGAGCACGCTGGGGATCAGATAAGGAACAGCTGTGCTGGGAAACAGAGCTGCCCATTGAGCCGGGACAGGCCAAGCCGGGAGCTGCGTCCCCACCCGGCAGTGGGGCAGGTTGGGAGTGGATGAGCAGCTTTCCCTGCCAGGTTTCAGCAGCAGGAAAACATTTCCTGCATCAGCCATGCTGTGATCAGCCAGCGTGCAGCCCTTCCCTCTGCACACATCGGCCTTGCTCCGGGGCTCTCCAGGTGCCCACAGGTTCCTTCACTGGAGCAAGGAGCAATCAGAGAATCGTGGAGTGATTGGGGTTGGGAGGGACTTAAAGTTCATCCAGTCCCACCATGGGCAGGGACACCTTCCACTAGAACAGGCCGCTCCAAGCCCTGTTCAACCCGGCTTTGAAGGCTCCCCTCCAAACCTGACCGCACCTCAGTCCCTTCATGGCAGCGAGTTCCAGGGTTAATTATTCACCATGTAAAAGCAACAAACTGTTTTTTGGCTGGATGAGGGTGTATTCTCACTATTTATAAATAGATGGGTGGTTCTCAGGAAACTACTGAGGGATGAGACAGGAGGGAAACATGACTCTCCCTCACTCCTGAGATCCCACCCATGGCACAGTGAGTCATGGGAACGGCGCAGGGTCACCCTGAGAAAGGAAGGTCTCACCTTTGGTGTGCTCCTCCGTGGGGGTCACCCCCAGCTTCTTGAAGTACTCATCTGTTTCGGGGTCCACCACCAGGAGCCTGGCTTCGCTCTCCCTGGATTTGATGTGGGACACCACCTCCGAGTGCCGCAGGCCCTCCACGTTTATCCCGTTCACCTGCAGAGCGATGGCATCAGAACCCAAACCTGTGCCCAGAGATGCTGGTCCTGGCTCCCAGAACCCCAGAGCAGCCCCCTCTTTCCCTAAGGGGTGCGATTTTCCTTTTTTCATTCCTGCTGGGATGATAGGAAGGCTACAGGCTTTTTCCTTTCCCCTCTCCAGCCAACCATGGCCTCCTAAATCCTCCCAGTGCCTCTGTCAGAGCATCCTCTGCGTCACCACACACCTCTGCAGGCATCCCAAACACATCCATGGGGAATCACAGACCTCAGGCTCCCACCAAAACCCTCTGCCTGCCCTCTTTGGTGCTGTCGAACCCAGCCTTCCCCTTGGATGTGCCCCAGGAATCTCAGGCTGCCTGTGGGCACAGACAGTGGGCTGGGTGCACCACTGTGTCCTGCGGCACCACCGTGCCATCCTTCAACCCTCTGGGATGGAAAACCGTGGGTTTTTGTGCCCCTGCTGGGTGAGTCCCTGTGCCTGGCCCACGGATTCATCTCTCCCTTCCCTGCGTGTGAGCCAGGACCTACAGGGAATGTGATCCTGCACTCCCAATTGTTCCCTGCGGTGAGGGGACAATGGTGACTGAGGACATTGTTTGGTGCAAATGAATCACCCTTTGTCCCATCGGGAAGGGCTCTGCACGGCCCAGCCCGACAGCCTCGGCATGACCAGTGCTCTTCCTCACCCAAAGCGACGAGGCAGGAGAACCCTGCAGAGCCTGGATCCAAAGTCTTTGCAGGGAACCAGGTTCCCCCTGCTCCTCAGGGCACTGCTGCAAGGGCTGGGATGAAAAGGAACCCCTTCCCAGGCTCTGCACCTCATTCCAGGTGCTGCCACCCACAGCTGCCGGCTCACAGCCCCATTCCATCCCTGTCCTACAACCTCAGTCCATGCCCAGGGCTCACCCCTGGTTGAGCCGGGCCAGGCAGCCCAGGGCTGCTCTCCCCCCGCCCTGGCACAGGGCTGGGGGACATCAAATATTTATCCAAGCCCCAAAGAGCAAGCAGGGAGGGGATCAGGTTTCCAAGCTCGCCAGCTCACCCTGAGCTGCTTTGTGTGTGCCAGGCCCCGGGCCAAGCCCATAAATAAATAACAGGACCCCTGGATGTGACACCAGCACAGCCACTGCCACCCGGCCCCGCGCCGGCCCAGGCCCCACGCTGCTCCCAGCATTAAACTTTCAGCTGCTGGGAAGAGGCAGCAGCTCCCACTGGCTGGGGAGTAATTAAACATGGGGCTGGAAAGCAGGAGAGTGCTCTGGTCTCAGGATTTTCCCAACTCACACTCTTGCAGGGCTGCAAATCTCATTCCTGCTCTGAGCCAGGAGCGAGTGCCACAGCCTGGTCCCTGTGGGGTGGTTTTGGGGTTCATCCTCCTGGGGAGCAGCTTGAGTAGGGGATATCCATGTGCTCCCCCAGGGAAAGGGGTGATGGCTGCTGTTCTGGCTGCTGGGTCAGTCCCTGCCTGTCCCTCTGCCCAGACAGGCAGCTCTGGATGGGGGAACCTCCTTCTCCAGGAAAAACACAACACACAAGCCAAAGAGAGGGCAATTCCCAGACCCACCCAAACTTTTTGGCCCCATCTTGGACAAAAAGTGTTGTTCAGCATCTGGTAACCAGCAAGATGCTTCCAAGAGCACTTTTCCCCCAATCTTTCATAATTTTGGGTCTTAAATCTCTGCAAAGCCTTTTTCCCTATTTTTCCAAGCATTCCCTGGCAGGGCATTAGCTCACCTGGGCGGCACTGACCTGGCCTTATGCCCACAGTCTGACCCTCCTCAGTGCCAGCCAGAGCCAGCACAGCACCTTGGGGACATGGGTCAGTGGTAGCCTTGGCAGTGCTGGGGGAATGGCTGGACTCAACAGTCTTGGAGGGCTTTTCCAGCCTAAACAATTCCAAGTTTCTACTCTATAATTCTACCCAGAGCTCACAAATGCCCACTTGGTAGGAGAGAAAGGAGCACAAAGCCACTGCCAGAGCAGCCCCATCAGCCTTAGGGGCTGAATTACAGGAATACTGGGGGGATGGGATGGGAAAGGTCACGGGATGGGGGTTGTTTCAGCTTCCCTAGGGTCCCACCCCTGCTGCTGTACCCCCGTTACCTCCACCAGCCGGTCCTGGGGCCGCAGCCCCGCCCGGGAAGCCGGTGAGTCGGGATCCACAGAGCGGATGAACTGCCCCGGCCGGGATTTCTCGCTGTGTAGGTTGAAACCGTAGCCATTGGGGCCTTTCTTCAGGTGGCAGAGACGTGGGCACAGCTCCTTCTGTCCATTTAAATCCTGATTCATGGAGGAGAGGGTGGGGGAGACAAGACATGGGGGTTAATTGATGGCTTTGGGGTGGCTCTCAGGCAGATGTGACCATAAATAAAGCCCCGAGGAAGCGCTGTATCTGCCCCCCATCCTCCCGTCCCCGCCATGGGGACAGGTTAACAAATGGATTTCCTCTCATTGAGTCTATTTTCGAAACCCAATTGTCCAAAACCACTCCAGAAAAATGAAAACAAAACAAAAAATGCATTTCCTTCACCAGGAGTGGGCCCAGATTAATCCACCCATGGGCCGGGACCCACCGCCCCTGGCAGCAGCTGAGCCCCAGGCCCGGCAGGGAGGAACCAAGGCTGAGCTGTGCTTTGCCCAAGTTCACCCAGACCCGGGATTAACCTCAGGCAGGTATTTAAGGCAGCGCCACACCCTTGGTCTGGGTGACACCGGCATCACCCCCTGGTGCCATCCCCTCCCAGCAAGGGGGGCCCAGGATGATGAACCTGAACATCCAAGAGCTCCCTGCAGCTTGGGAAGGGCTGAGCTTGGCAGGATGAACAGCACAGGGGCACGTGAGGAGTTTAGTGCTTCCCCTCATGCCATGGAAAATGCTTTATGGCTCCTCAGGCAGCCAGGGAGCAACAAATCCCGGTTTTCTCCAGGTCTGCAGGACCCATTACATTCCCTTGGATGGTGCTCCCACCAGCAGCCCTCGTGCCAGGCAGCTCCAGCTCATGGCACAGCACCACATCCCTGGCACGAGGCACCTCGGAGATTCAGGGTGTTCATTTTCACCCACGGTCTAAGGAAAACATCCCCCCGGATGAGTTTTAGCCTTCCCTCAGCAGGAGCACCGCTCTGCTCCCCGCCTGCCTGCAGAGAGGATTTGTCTCTGATCACATTCACAGGGAAATCTCTTACAGCCTTTCCCTCCAAATTAAAAATCCAGGCAGCAATTTCCTCCTCCTTCCTCTCTTGGCCAAAAGGCACCATGAAACACCAAACCTCCCAACTCCTTCATCCCCTCAAGGAGGGATTTTACAGAGGAGAACAAAGTGGGGACACAGCGAGTGGTCACCCACAGGGATCCCTGTGCTGGGGGATGGAATTTTCATAGAACTCCAGAACTGTCTGGGGTGGAAGGGACCTTAAAGATCATCCAGTTCCAGCCCCTGCCAGGGGCAGGGACACCTTCCACTATCCCAGGTTGCTCCAAGCCCCATCCAACCCGGCCTTGGACACTTCCAGGGATGGGGCAGCCACAGCTTCTCTGGGCAATTTTGGCTGTGGCTGCAATGCCCAGGGAGGACAGAGGCGGATCAGGGTTTGGCACCAGCCTGACCATCTCAATCCCAGCATCCAGGAAAAGACAGCGATGCAAAATGACCAGTCCTTACACACAGAATGGTTCAGGTTGGAAGGAACCACTGAAGGTGATCTAAGACCAATCTCCCTGTTCAAGCAGAGTCCATCACTCAGGATTGTGTCCAGACAGCTTTCTTCTGGCTCAGGAGGGGCACCTTGACCACCAAATTCCTCAAAAACTGCTCACACATCACCCGCAGTGCCTATCACAGGCATCAGGGCACACTCAGAACTGCTACAAACTGCTCTTGAATTTTACAGAGATTCCCTTAGCAACTGAGTTTTTTATTAAAAACCAGCTTGTGGTGTTGACATCTCAATCCCAGATTGGCTCTTGAAGCAGGAAAAATCCTCAGTGCAACAACCCAAACCAGGCTGGGGCTCCCCAGCCCCTCCTCTACCTGCTGCACACCCAGAGCAGCCCTGCACCCCCCTCTGCACATTTAACCCTGCTGCACCTTTCCCATGGCCCCGGAGCAGCCAGTTCACCCTATCTGCAAACATTTCCAGCCTGCCTCGGAGTTCTTCAAAAACTGAAGAAAACAGGAAATGATTCAACTGGCCCAAGAGGGTCGGACTCGCATGACCTTAAAGGACACACAGGGCTCTGTGCAGCAGGACAAGGGGAGCGCATCTGGGGTCACCAAAGTGCATCTGGGATCACCAAAATCCATCTGGGATCGCATATTTGGGCTTAAAAAGCACATTTTAGAATCATTTTCCTCCTGCTCCATTCTTCCAGGGTCAGAGCTCCTGCAGCAGTGTGAAAACACTGACAGAAATCACTGAGAATCAGCCAAAAGTCTGTGCTGGAGGTGCTGTCCCAGCGTGGGGATCCCTTGGGGACACCTGGCAGGATCAGTCTCTCCTCCTCCAGGGGATCCCCTGGCATCAGCAGTGAAATCAAATTACTCACTAAATAAACCACACAGGGAAAAGCTTCACTGCAGCATCCCTTTGGCTGCGAGGGTGCTGACCTGTGCCATGCCCTAGGTGGGCTTGTGCTCCTGTCACCACAGATTCTTGAATTTAAGGCCCTTAACTGGAATGAATTCAAGACATTTATTTTTAAATATATACATATAAAAAAGAAATCCCAATTCAGCATCTGTTCTGGGCAGAGATCCTCAGGGAAAACTGCTTATCCTCCCGCAGAGATGATCCAGGGCTTTTGCTGGGCTCTTAAATCTCCCAGCTAACGCAATCCTTGGCTGCTGGAAAAAACAGGTCTTGGAGCTGAGCTCTGCAAAGCCCCTCTCTGGGATTAAGCAAAGGCTCACACCCCCCGAAGACACGGAGCCTCTGCCTCTCCTGCCAGCTCCGCTCTTTATTTTCTTTTTGACCCGTGCCAGCGTTTCCCTGGTTGTGTTCTGGGAAGATATTTCCTAAGCTCCCAGGGGAATTTGGCCTTTGTGAAACCCAAGCCCTGCCAGAAAGCGTTCCCTGGAACAGCAGCACGTTATCTGGGCTTCCCAGGAACCCGCCTGCAGAACCGCTCCGGTGCCGCTCCGGAGGAGGCTCCGCCGCCTCTCACACGCCAAGCACTTGGAAGCCAATTTGGTTTAAGTTACATTCACATGGATGCTGTAAAGCAACAAAATTGAACTCGATTTTTTTGTCTTAAAAAGTCAAAAATTGCCCACACACACTAAAAAAAAAAAAAAAAAAAAATCTCCAAAATGAAGCTTTTTTTTTTTCCCCCCCAGGAATCCAGACACTTCCAGTGGCCACTGATTTTATGAGCTGGATTAAGCAGCAATAGCAGGGTACACTCCATCCCTGTCTGTGCCATCCCCAGGAATGTCTGGGCAGATAAATGCTGCCTGGATGATGAGCTGAACTCACACCCCATCCCTGCAGCTGCTGCTCGGGGCAAACCAGCGGCATTTTACAAGGAAAAAGGTTTCGGAAGCGCAGTTCAAGCTGGTCCATTTAAAAATGCACAAACAAGACATTAAATAACAATGAAATGCTTTCAGTAAAATCTAAAAAACGGACTGGGTGTTGCCAGCTCTCACAATCTCATGGCAACTCTTGCAGCATTGGATTTTTTATTTCCCTTAGTTTCCAGCACTGCTGATGGGAACTGGGGTCCCTCAGGGACATCCCTTGGCTCATGGGGGTCACCTGGGGACAACCTGTGGCTCATTGGGGTTTTCCAAAGATAAGCCCCAGCTCCCTGGGGTTCCCCTTGGCCCACGGCATGCCCCAGGACTGGCTTTGTGCCTCCCCATGCAGGTCCCTGCAGCGACCAGGACCGTTCCCATTTCGTACACCTGGGGCTGGTAGCACAAATGTCGCCAGCTCTGATTAACGAGGGGTTTCCATGCTGTTAATTAGCATGTGGCAGCCTCCATGAAAGCAGAATCCACTCCCAGAAGCACCAAAAGGAACCAAACTCCCCTCCTGCGTTTTGAGGGGCAGCAGAGCAGCCCCCAAGCTCTGTTATTCAACCAAACCCACCTGGCCCTACAAAAGCCCCTCCTCATGAGGCCACAGGTGCCAGAGACCCTCTTGCCCTCGCTGGTGACCCTGCTCTGAGCCACATTCCAGGACAGGGATGTCCCCTGCTCCCACAGCCCAGTGTCACCGCTTTCCCAAAGGACACTGACTCACAAAACCAACCTGCACCTTCACACCATCCCCCAGCCGGACCCAGGGCAGGAACTGGGATAAAAAAGGCTTTTCACAGACCAGCCCAAAAAGCTGCAGGAACATCCACAGTCTCTCCAGACCCAGGATGCCACACTGGTGGCCAGGTCCCAGGACTGTCTCCAGTCCCTCTGCCCCACAAACTCATGCCCACAACAGGCTAAGATGCCTTGAAAGCCACAGTTTAGGGCTTTATTCCAGGAATAAAACACCGGTGCCAGTGTAGACACCAGCTCTGCTGGGTCCTCCAGAAGAGGAGGAAGAGGAGAACACACACACACACACAGAGCTACTCTAGTGGCCGAGGCCAGGTTGGTACCATCCGCCCTGGGACCCCGGTGGGTCCCTGCTCAACGCAGCTCCCGCGGTGCCTTGGCCACGATGTCACCGAGCCCCTCAGCAGTGGGGTCACCCCAAACCTCCTCCCAGGCTGACAGGACGCTCTCGGCACAGGCAGGAAGGGCAGGGTGCCCCACAATGGGACCAGGAGCTCCAGCCCCGCTTGTGTCCCAGAATGGGATTTGCTGGAACTCCACCAAGCTCATCTCCTGGGTGTGCTGGTCATAATCACTGCGATCAGGGTTTGGCCCTAATCAGCTCAGTCCTGCCAGGGACCACCTCACCCTGCTCCCGACACCAGCCCACCCCTCCATGCCCATCCCGGGGCCTTTGCCATTTCCAGAGGCAGCCAAATAGGCTCCAGTTGCCCTGCTGGGAATTGCAGCACCTGGAAACACTCCAGGCTCCGGATCACCCGGCGACAGGTCAAACCTTTCCATCGCTGCTCCAAAGAGCTGGAGAAAACCCAGGCAGGAGCATTCCTGCCTAATTTACATTGTTAACATACTTTCTTTCAAGTCAGCTCCCATGGTTCCTCTCCTTCTCCGTGTGGTTTCGGTCAAAAAATGGCTCCTTTGCTTCCTCCAAAACAAACCTCAGCAGCAGAGCCCACCAGGGCTGAGGGACACCGTGAGACACAGATGTCCTGGGGGAACAGGGAACAGCTGGGACTTCCCCATCCCCGGCACTTTGGATTCTCCAGTACAGGCAGCAGCACCAAGGGATGCAGGGGAGGGGATGCACAGCCACCTTCAGGGGTTGTGGAGCAGAAATGCAGGATCCCAACCCAAATCCAAACCCCGGCAGGCAGAGGAGTGAGGGGAAACACTGGGAGCCTGGAAGGAGCTAAGGAGGGGGAGAAACCAATGCAGGAAAGGGGCCCAGGGGCCACAGCACCACCAGAACAAGGGACCCATTTACACCCCCTGACAGGGGCACCCTCCTTTGGCAGTACTGGTTATACTGGGAGCTGAGCCGAGACTCAGGCAAGCTTTAATTGCCACTATTATTACCAGAGTTTTGTTGGAAGCTCAAAGGCTGCTGCCTGTGCACGGATTTAGGGATGCACTTAACTTTAAGCAGGTATTTGTCACCAGTCTGGGAAGGGGAGGGATGAAACCTTGCTGTCTTCCATGCTGCAAAGATGAGGAAAACTGGGAGAAGCAGGAGCCCTCACCATGGCTGCCAGCAGTGCCCACAGCCCTGCCTGCCATGAGAACCAGGAAGCTTTGGGATCATGCCATGGCTGGAGTGGGATCGCTGTCTCCATCCACCGCTGTGCCAGGGATCCTCCTCCTGCTCCAGCAGGGCTGGGCTCCATTCCTCTTCCCCCAGGAGTGACTCAAGTTTTCCCATTAAAGCAGCACCAGAAAGGGGGCTATTGTAGCCCTGCATCCCCCGGGGCCAGGGGACCTCGGTGACACTTGGAGCAAACGCCAAAGGAGCCTCAACCCACCCGGAGAGCGGGACTGAGGTGGGCAGCGCTGCGAGGGGGCAGGCAGAGCACCCCCGGGTCTGCACTGTGGGGTGAGGACACAGCAGCTCTCCCACCATCCCCAGTGCTGGGAAAAGCAGAGCCAGGATGCTCCCGGGGCTCCCCAAGGCCTGGATGGTCCTCAGCTCCATGCCAGGATGCTGCAGCCCCCCTGCAGATTGCTGGGGAGGGCTCAGGGCTCATTCCCTCCCTCCCTGCCGGCCGCACACGTCTCCCCCAGCTCCATCCCCCAGCTCGGAGTCAGCCAGCGCCGAACGGGCTCAAACTCCAGATGTTGGTGAAACGCTATAAATAACAGAGGGGGAGGGGAGACGGGGCTGGTGGGACGCCAGGTCCACCAAACACAAGCAGATGTTCCCCTTCCCTGCGGGGCCAGAGCTGGGACTGGGCAGAAAGGTGGCGGCTCCAGCATCCAGAGATCCCCCCCCTCCCCCCAGGCAGAGGTTTTCCACCAGCCAGGAATAAATCCTTGGGCAGGACCAGCGAACAACCTGCTGCCATTTTTATACAGCCACAGCTCTCATTACCACCCGCCCCCTTCCCGAGGAGATGTTTCAGCTCCAACATCAATGGCCAAAAGAGGAAAACCTCACATCGTTCCTCCAACACAGACCTGGCAGACCAGGGCCACTCAGTGAACGCTCCTTCTTCCCAACGTCTCCCACATCCAGGTCTCAGCAGGACAAAGTTTCAGATGCTCCCAGGGACTGCAGAGTGCCCATGGTTATCTCTACCCAGGAGAAAAGGATGGGCTCAAACGTGGCTGATCTGCCTCCAAACAGCTTTTGGCAGAGCCTGTGATCACCCTAAAATCAGCAGTTACCTTAAATATCACCAGCAGGAGAACGGGGTGCTGCAGGCTCCTGATGGTGACAGCACAAACTGTGCCTCACCTCAGTGTCACAGCCCCGTGTCACCACCAGGCCCCTCACCTGCCTGTCCCCAACACAAGTTCTGGGCTGTTGTATCTTATTTAAATCTCTTGCATTATTCAAATTACTCCAATTATTTAAATTGCTCCAGCTGGGTTTGAATAACAGAAACATAAAAAAATTGATATTTATTTTAAGGGCAGCAGACCCCGAGGTTTGTGCTGTTTTCGCAGTGCTGCCCCCAGCATCCTCCTGCCATCCTGGGGGGCTGCACCAGCACATGCCCAGTGCCCTTTGGATGCATCCCTCTGCTTTCTCTGCCAACAGGCAGCACAAAGACAGCGAGTGAGGATGGCAGTGAGTGATTCCAATTAGCAGTGGAATACGTCCAGCCACGGCCAAGCTGCAGCTGATAGGGTAATTTGGATACTTCTGGGATTTTTCTGATGATAGTCCCTGCGAGGAGGAGGATCAGCCATGCCACAGAAAACCCAGACTCGTAGCACAGCTCCTTCCAGCCCTGGAGGGGAAGGATGATGCCCATAGTGGGCACCAAGCCTCATCAGGGTCCTGCTGGCCCCACGGACACTTGCCCTAAGCCCTGCAGCCCTTTTGGACACAGCAGAGGGGACAGTGGGGGGTCACCGGTGCCAGGGTGGTGCAAAAGTAATCACAAAAGATTAATGAGGCCCTTCACCATCCCATGTCACCACAGCAGCAGCAAGAGGAGGTTTGCACCTTCTTTGTGCCTTCCACCAAAGTGCCCAGCTCACCCCCAAGCCTGGTCCTTCCCACATGCTGTGGGATGCAGAGAAGCTGTGCCAGCACCCTGCCAGAGCTGTGCTCCAGGCACAGCCAGAGGGCTGCTATCCCAAGAAAGTGCCAGGCAGGAGAAAACAAGAGCAGGAAGGATGTGGAGGGTGGGGAGGCCACCCGAGGTGCAGCCCGCGGTGACAGCGCTGCCAGGCTGCAGGATGGCACCACTCCCACCCCGGCACTGGGGCAGTGGGAAAAGCAGTTTCCTCACAGCTCCCATCAGGGCTTCACCTCCAGGAAATCTCCTGCCAAAGAAATCAGAGCTTAACCTTCACCACAGCTGCCCCGAGGCGCGGGGGTAAGCCTGGATTTGCCCCTCTCCGAAATCCCCGGCACCGCAGCATTACAGAAATCCCTGAGCACAAAGGGGCCTCTCAGGATGGGGCTGCACCCGACCACGTCCTGCTTGGGACCTCGTGTCCCCAGTGGGGACAAGCCTGGGTGAGGGTCCCCGATAGGCACATCCCGGCTGTGGGAACGCCAGCCCTGTCCACCCCACAGGGTCCAGCTGATCCCCCCAGCAGCGACGTCTCAAACAGAGCTGTCCCGGCCATTCCCTGGCAACCCCACAGCTGGGGAATTTCTCAGCCACAAGCTGCGGGAAGCAGCATTTTTTCCCCTCTTTGCTGGCGTTTGTGCAGACTCAGACAGCAAAGGCACCCACGCTCTCCCCCCGGGCAGGGCTGGAGCCAGCAACAGCAGCACAGGCTTGGCTGGAGCAGGGAGCAGCTGGCCCAGCCCAGGGAAGGAGGGAGGGAGGATGGAGGAGACCGAAACCGCCACGTGCACGTGTTTTCATGGAGAGAGACAACTTTTCCAGCAGGATCTGCCAAGGGAACAAGCAGCCGGGATACCAGAGAGCTCCTCTGCTCCAGAGGGATCAGCTCCAGGACAATGTGGGGCAGCAATGTGAGTCCTGGCAGTCTGGGATTTGTCCGAGAGGAGAAACATGGAATCTCCACTCTGGATTGAAAGGGATCTCAGCAGATCCAGAGTGATCAGTTTTCCACGGGGTCGGAGGGAAAAGAGCATCAGTCACTGTGCAGGGCTTGAGCTGCTGGAACAGGGGAAAAAGTCCTTCCCACGCTCAGCATGAACCCCCAGGCGAGAGAAGGGATTGTTCTGGACAATGGGAAGGCAGAGGGAGATGCTGGGAATAAGCTTCCCCAATCCCACAGTGTTCCCTCCCTCCACGGGGGCCGTGCTGCCACACAGAGCTCGTGTCCCCCGGGGCACAGACGCATCCCAGTCCGTGACACCCCAAATCAGAGAGCTGCCACCCCCAACAGCACATCTCCATGGACAGGTGATGGAGCCCAAATGAAGCCTCCTGCACAGGGCAGAGCCCCAGGCACGGCTCCCACCCGAGCTCAGCATCGCTTCCAGCCAGGGCTGTGCCGGAGCCGGGCACCCTCAGGCTCTGCCCAGCCGCCCTTCAGCCTCCCCAGCTGCTTTTTGAGGCCAGGCCTTGAGCAATCACCAAACATTCGTTCGTGCTGGCCCCATTCCTTGCCTTCAGTGACCCTGGGTCACCAGCAGGAATCCAGTCCTGCAGCTTTGTGCTCCCACGGCACTCGCCTGGCACCGCGGCTTCCGAGGAAAACCCCTCGAGGTGGAGGGGGCTCTGTGATGCACCAGGCACTGCAGGGAGCACCTCCCACCCCCAAGAACACCCTGCACCCCAGGACAGGGAGGGTTCTTGGGAAAGGAAAAGTATTTTCCCAAGGACTGAGGCTGCTCGGGCTCTGTACTCCTGGCTTTCCCCATACCAGGGCCAGCACCAACTGCTCAAACCCACCAAGACCTGCCCTGAGTGCCTGATTTTTTAGGGATAGGGTGCAATCTCAGTGCCCTGCAGAAAGCCAGCTCTTAGTCAAGGCATCTAACACAGAATGGGGAAAACCGTTCTGCACCACAGGCCAGCAAGGACACGGCTCCTGGTCCCCTCCACAAGCCCCCACCCTGGAGAAGAGGTCATGGGGGTGCTACACTCAGCCTTGCAGAGCCCCATAAAGCACATGCAGGTTAAGAAGGATGGCACAAGCCATCATGCTGTCCCTTTGGGGCTTGTTTTCTCCTCCTGCTCTGCCACCAAGCCCCCCTGGGAGCAAGGGGTGCGATAGACACAGGGCAGGGGGACAGAACTGCACCCCCAGCCCGGCCCCTGCCCAGGAAGGGGGAGAACAGGCGCTGCTCTGTGAGTGCTGGGCCCAGGGAAGTTCAATAGTTTACTCCCAATATTTGTCTTGGCCGGGCAGCCCAGCTCGCTGGAGGAAATGGGGCAGGGGGAGGGCTCCAAACATCCTCTGCATTCCTTGTAACGAGAGCAAAGCCAGCGCCGGGGCACCCACGCTTAGGGTCACCCAATGTGAGGCCTTTTGTGTTTAGAAATCCTGCAATAAAATATCCAGGGGTGCAATTTTCCAAAGAGCAGCAGCGGGGTGAGGGGCCTTGGTCCCAGCCCCTCAGCATGACACGTAAACTACTCCCTTCTCCCAAAAACCCCCAAGTCACAGCTTCTGCACAAAATCTGCTGACCTGGGCACAGCACCCACAGCCTCCAGTTCCGCTGGGGTTTCCCTTGACCTCCCCCTCCAAAACTCAACCCTCCTGTCACTGCCCCCATTGCACAACACTGGCACCAGCTCCATCCCACGACACTGCTGGGAAACACAGGATCAAACCGAGACCTGACGCAATCACGGACCATCAGGGCTCCTCCTGCTGAGCGCCAAAAATGACATTTTTTAAACCAAGCTTCTTAAAAATGAGGGGGCCACAGATGATCCCCCTTGCCAGAGAGCTGAGTTTATCTCTGGCTGAACAGGGCTGGGGCAGATAAGGGGGCTAGGGTGGCCCTTGGAGCCCTGTGAGCCCCAGGCAGCCGGACACGGCGTGTTCCCAGTGCAGGGGGAGGATCTCCCATGATAACCCCGGAGCCAGCACCGGCTCCGGCTGCTCCTGCTGATAAACCTGGGGTGAAGGGGGTGACGGTGCCAGCCCTGGGGCTCTGGGCATGCTGCCATCCGTGCCTATGGCAAGGGTAACACAGAGCTCCTCAGGAAAGAGGGCTTTGGGTGCCCAGCACAACCCATCAGGACTCCGAGGGGATTTTTATCCCCACATTCCAGCACGATAGAGGGTCTCCCACATCCCCATTGCTCAGCCCCCCGCTGCCAGTGGAGCCCAGCTGACAGACAAGAGCAGGGAACTCTTCCAGGCAAAGCTGACTACTCACCCGCTTAGAACTAATTAGGGCTTGTCTTAATTAAATCCTGCTAACCATGAACAACCCCAAGGCAAGAATTAACTGATTTACCTGGCATGGCCTCTGGCTGCTCACGAGGGACTGCTGGTGTGGCAGGAAGGAGCCAGCCCTAGTGCTGGACACAGCGAGGCAGGAGCTGTCAGGGATGGGGAAGAGCCACTGGAGACCTTCCCTGGGGCACAGCATCAGTCCCCAGGGAATGCCAGCCCAGCCAGGTGGCAGGGCCACATTCCCAAGGGTGGGAGCTCAGCCTGCCAAGGCTGGAGCAGAGGATTAGCCCTCCCACCACCTTTTGTGCTGCTCCTGTCTTTAACGGGATTAGTCCCTGTAATTCCATAAGAGGGTTTAATCACAGAGCACCCTGGGGAGCAGCGGGGCTCCAGCGGGGGAGGCAGCAACCCCACCCCCAGCAGATGGTGATGGAGAGGCCCAGGAATACAGTTGGACACCCACTCACTGCTGCTCCTGGCCCCACTCCTTCCTCAAGCATCCCTGGGACAGCTCAGTGCCAGGCTGGAGACCCTCCCAAGGGAAAGACCCACGGCCAGGCAGTCCAAGTTGTGCAGCTTGGAAAAGAGAAGGCTCCAAGGAGACCTCAGAGCCCCTTCCAGGGCCTAAAGGGGCTCCAGGAGAGCAGGAGAGGGACTTTGGACAAGGGATGGAGGGACAGGACACAGGGAATGGCTTCCCACTGCCAGAGAGCAGGGATAGATGGGATATTGGGAAGGAATTCCTGGCTGAGAGGGCAGAGAGGCCCTGGCACAGGGTGCCCAGAGCAGCTGTGGCTGCCCCTGGAAGTGTCCCAGGCCAGGTTGGATGGGACTTGGAGCAGCCTGGGATAGTGGAAGGTGTCTCTGCCCATGGCAGGGGGTGGATTAACTGACCTGTCCCTTCCAACCCACACCATTCCAGAATGGTCTGCCCACTGAGCAGTCTCTCACTTTCACCACACCTGCAGGGAATTGTCTTCCTTCCCTTCCCAGTGCTCACAAAACTACCGAAATTCAGCTTTCACAGGCTCACCACTAAAAACACCCCACCAGCTTATTGTACCTGGAAACAAACTCCTACAAAGCTTTAGTGGGAAAAGAGAGACACTGAGCCAACAAAATCCAGCTCCATGTCTGGATATGGTCTGAATGTGCACGGCAATGGAACCAAAACATTCAGGAGTCCAGGCAAGATGTAGTGAAATTAAATTACAATATGGACCTTGCCAGAAAGAATTATATCAACAGCTTGGGGTTCAATTCCTTCTTTACAGAGACCTGTGGATCTGGAGAAACCCTCTACTGATTACAAGTTTAATTTTTGCTTTCTCATATCCCAACCTAGAGTCTCCCACCACCAGTGCCTGTAAAATCTCCATATCTAGAGACAAAATAAAGGACTGGGAGACAAAACCAGCTCAGAACAGACCTTCATTTACACCCCTAAGCTCTTTTATAGTCCTGGGTATCATTCCCCCTCACAGCCTTGCTCCCCCAGACCGGAGGGCAGGAATGAACACGGAAGTGATGCCACATTGTCAGGGCTCTGAGCACTCAAGGAATGGTGTTTTATGGGTTAAAAGGAGCTCTTTAAAACCTCTTTTGCAAGTCAGGTGTACCTGGCTGGCAGCTGGAAGCCTTGGGCCCCTCCAGCCCGGGAATTCACACTGGAAGTCAGCAGCACGTGGCACCTTTGTTCCACGTGTTCCCATTCCCCAAAAGCAATGCCACAACTCTAGGTGAGACCAGCGCCATGTCCAGGGGCTGGGCAGAAGGAGCTGGGATTCCCCCAGATCCACAGCACCACCTGAGGCACCAGCAGGTTCAGGATCCAATCCCTGCAGATGATTTATCCATCCATGCTGCACAGCAGCACTGGGACAGCCCTGGATAAACAGCTGGGAATGCGCAGCACATCCCCTTCTCCACAACTCACTTGGGTCTCACGACTAAACAGAGAACCCCAAAACAAACAAACAAACCAACCAACCCAAACCCAATATTGTTTTAATGTTTCCTCTGCCATGTCAAGCCCACGAGCCTGAGCAGGCTGGAGGAGCTCCAAGGGACGGAGCAGAGGCACAGCAGAGGCTCTGTACAGCTGCCAGGGCACACGCAGAAGGCCCCACCGCTGCCAGAAGATTTTTAATTTATTCTAAACCATTTAATAGTTCTGCTATTGAACAGAACCATTGTCAGCTGGCCCAGAGCCCACTCGTGAGCAGGGCTGGTTTTGAAGGAAAGCTGCTGGAGCCCATCCCTGAGAGCCGAGGGGGCTGGGGAGAGCTGCACTTCCAGCAGTTCCCACTTAATATCAGCTTCCCGATCATTTCGAGGGAAAGTTTTTGATTACTTGAGGATGCAGAAGGGATCAGCACCGGCTGGACCACCCGCAGCATCTCCAGGTGTCGGCAGCATCAGCGCCCCGCAGCTGGGTCTGGGGCGGGAGCAGCACCCCCACACCCTCCCGCCCCTTCCCAGGGAGCTGGGGGGGTCCCGGGGTGACCCCACTGCCCGCTCGCAGGACCGGGCGTCCCTCGGGAGCGTGCGGCTCCGGGAACAAAGGCTCTTGGCAGGGCACGGCTCCTCCCGATGCTAATCTGCCTCTCGCCTCCCACCCGCTTTGTGTTTCACTAAAAATACCGCGGCGGAGGAAGTTTGTGCCGCGGGGTGGATGCTCTCCTCCCGGGGAGGGGCTTCCTGCGCTGCCCCGGCACGAAAATAGCCCCCAGCCCCGCTCCTCCACTGCCCCAGCGAGGCCAGGCAGGCTGGAGCCGGGGGACGCCTGCTCAGCCCCCTGCCCTGTCCCGCAGCCCACCCACGGCTCCCGAGCCTTGGGGCTGGGACACAGCCCCAGTGCACACGAAAGGGAGCTCTTTGCATCCAAACCCCTTCCCGCAGCACGGGGAGGATGGATGCGGGACCCCGGGGCTCACCCTGCCAAGCATCACACGGGGTTCCTTCACCTTACACCCCCCAGGGAAACTCGTCCAGAACGGGGAGTGTTTCCAACAGGATTTGGCTCAGAACCTTTCCAGCACCTCCTCTGAGTGCTGTGGTGATGCCCAGCACACGCTGCTCACCCCAACCAGAGCTGGAGCTCCACAAATGCCACTGCCAGCCCCAAACTCACACCAAAACAGCAACAGAAGGGAACAGTGTCAATGCACAAGGGACGGGCAGACAGGGCTGTGTGGGGCATGCGGCTGGATCTGCAGGGCTTTGGGATGCAGAGCCTCCCAGCCTCTGCAGCAGCACAAGCACCCACCATCATCACAGAATCCTGGAATGGTGTGGACTGGAAGGGACCTTCAAGTTCATCTCATTCAGACACCTTCCACTACCCCGAGTTGCTCTAAGCCAAGTCCAACCTGGCCCTGAACACTTCCAGGGACGAGGATTGCATCTCCACGTGCCCCAGGCTCCATTCCCGAGGTGCCGAGCTGGAGCTGCTCCAGAGCCCACCCCAGCCCGGTGACACGCGATGCCAGAGCCCGGCGACATCAATAATGCAGCGGGGTCAGCGCCAGGGTCCCCACAGCTCCGCCCGACTGCTGCCGCTGCTTCGGGATTGAAGCACTAATCCCAAAGGCAAGGGATCCCTGTGCCACTCCTGGCTGAGCTCCCACAGAATGCGGACCCCTCATGGCCACGGGGATGCCCAAGGCAAGGACTTAGGGGGCTGGCAGAGGCTTTCCAGCCCCACAGGCACCTTCCCTTCCTCATCCACCCCATCCCATGTCCTCAGCCAGGAACAGCCGTGCAGCCCCCATTTGTCTTCAAGCACAGACGGGCACAGCTCCCAGGGTGACATATCCCTGCTGTCCCCATGGGCACGAACACGGCTTCCCTTCGGCTCTGCCCTCCCAGACCCACAGCATCCCCAAAAATAGCTGCTGTGGGAAGGGGAGGGAATGCACCGGCCACAGCCACAGCTCCTTGGGCTCTGTGCCCGAGGGTTTCCCCAAACCTCTGTCTGCACAGCAGGAACCTCACCCAGGCTGTGCCAGGGCTGAGCTTTGCCATCTTTCCCATCACCCTCTCCCACAGATCTGAGCCTGCCACAGGGAGTGGAAGATGCTGCAGGGAAGTGCTTTAATTCAAACCATCCACTTATTTATTTTTTTAAATTGCATAATTGCTGCAGACATTTCTGCTCATGTTTGGTTTTATTACATCTTTGTGGTTATTCTACAAGCCCTAAATTTTGGGCCTCAACTGAGTTGGCAAAGTGCTCCAAAAACATCTGTCCTGAGTTACCCCCCTTGCCGCTCTGTGGCAGAAGACATCACAACACAAGGGGTTTATTTGCAACAGAGAGAAGTTCTTACTCCTGACCCAAAGAGAAGGGTAAATATTTACTGCCTCGAGGTCAGCACTGACCCTACACCTGGTCCCAACAGGCACCCAGCCGTCGTCCTTCAGAGAGCTGCACATCTGTCCCGAGACACGCAGGAGGCTCAGGAGCTGCCACCACCCCCGTGTCACCTCAGGGACACCATCCTGCTGCCTCCAGTTCCTGCCAGCAGCAATCCTAAGGCGACATGCTCCTCCCCGAGCAGGGGACAATCAACAACCAGCCACTAATTCCCCCCCCACGAAAATTCTCAGACTCAACAGGCTTGAATCCAGCAGCTACAAGCTGTGGGTTTGTTCTCCTAAGGATAAACTCTGGAGAAGTTTATCTTTCGTAGAGGTTGTAAAGGTTCCTTTGCACACCCACTCCCTGCAGACCAGAGCACAAAGGAAGGGAATTGCATCACCCCCAACACCTCTCTGGCTTTGCTGTTGTTCTTATTTCTCCTACAAACACACCTGGAGAAGACAGCGAGTCCCAAGGACAGCCCTAATGTGCTCACACAGCCTAATGGGGCTACAACAGGGTCCCACTGCCAGCACATCCCTCCCAGTGCCCAGCAGGAATGGGACAGCTGAGCCACAGCCCCTGCAAAGGTGCTGCCAGCCCTGGGCCAGGACACCTGCCCACCATGGACACCTCCGGAATGACCAGCAGCATCCAGGTGAGGCCCTGGCAGCCCTGCAGCTCACCTGCCTTCTACACACCACCAGCCCAGGCATTTAATTCCAGCCACCCATGGCCCAAAGACACCTTTGCCATTAACGCAGCTCACACCAAGCACTCAGAGCAGCCCTTGCCACACTGGGACCCCCAGCCTCACCTCCAGACCTGTCAGGGGTGCTGGAGCTTGGCAGAGCCAGAGCCCTGGGAATGCAGGAAACAGCCTGGTAG